>NW_012122932.1:6468932-6558194 GCF_000951035.1 Colobus angolensis palliatus
TGTGGTGACTCACACCTGCAATCCCAGCTACTTGGGAGGCTGAGGCAGGAGAATTGCTTGAACCTGGGAGGCAGAGGTTGCTGTGAGCTGAGATTGTGCCATTGTACTCCAGCCTGGGCAAGACTGAGCAAGATTCTGTCTCAAAAAAATTCAAAATCCTCTACAGACAATGCACGCCCTTATTGCCCATATATCAGGGACAGATTGCGTCCCTTTTTTGGCTCCTGTTATGCCACTGAATAAACACTGTGCAGGACTGGGAATCAGGATTTCTTTGCAATTCTTAGTTTCTAATTAGGTAACTCTCATTTCCTCCCTTGGCCTCAGTGTTCCTAACTGTAAATGGAGGGGGCTGACCTGAGTCATCTCTAAAAATTTCTTTTCTGCTCTAAACTCTGCTTTGAGAAGTCATCTTTTACCAGAGAGGGTAGACTGGAAAATGCATTTGAAATCTGAATCTCTCTCTGTTTGGGGAGTGATGCTGATTTATGGGGATGAATCAGTGAAGGGAGATCATGTGCCTTTGATTTATACCAGAGGCATGATGTGCTTGGGCATATGCAGTTCTGAAGGAGCTGAGAATAAAATAGAAGAAATTTCAGGGTTGGCTGCACTCGACAGGAAGAGGAGGAAGCTATGAACCAGTGGGGGTATTGATGGTGATAATGGTGCTAGCAAACATTTATTGAGCACTTATTATATGCTAGGCATGAAATCTTCATAATGTCATCATCATGAAGATAATCATTATTTATCACCAGCTTGCAGATAAAGAAATTGGAGCTGTGCTCAAGGTCACATAGTTGGTAAATGGCAGTTGTGGGGTTTGAATCCAGGTTGTCTGACCCTAGCCTCTGTATTTTAACCATTGCGGTAGAAGGCTGGGATGTGAGTAGTTATTTCCCCTAGACAGTGTCTCTGCTCTGGGCTGGCCATATCCAGGGAAGGGTGTTACAGGGTCCTGGCATTACAGAAAGGGTCTAGGAGGCTCTGTTAAAGCAGGGTTTGGCTTGGTTTCAGAGCTTTCCTGTTTCTGGCATATTGTAAAACCACTAATTGTTAATATTCTGAGGGGGTTTTGCATCTCTGATCTACCTTCCTCTTCTTTGAGGCTACAGAGACTGAAGTTTCAAGGAGGGCAAGTGACTTATTTAAGGTGACCTGGATTTAAGGGCAGGTTTGGAACCAGGATTTCATCAACTCGTCCTGCCTTGACAGGCAAAGTGTGACCTGGCTTCTTCCCATAATCTCCACCCTTGGTCTTGGGGTTCCCAGGCCACATTTTTCTAGGAATTATCCAGGTTTGGCACTTAGTTACCTCTACTGTTAAGTGCTGGGTTAAACAGAGAGATGACATTCAACCCCTTCTCATCCCACCACAGGGATCTTTTGTCCATGGGTGAACTCTGTTGTTTTTGTACTGAGTTTCACAATGATTTTGAAATTTAATGATTCTAGCAAGCATTATTTCCTCCTGTAAAGAACCCAAGAGGCTTATACTACACATTACTATTCCATTCATTTGAGTACAAACTCTCTCTGCGAGGCATTGGAGTCATAGACAGACATAGTCCCTGCTTTTATGAAGCTTATAGTGTAGTGCAAGACAAATGTTAAATAAGCCACAAAATAATTAGTTAATTACCCTTGTCATTATTTAATTTATATTTGCATATGAGGGTATGGAGATTTTTCCCCATAAATGTTATGTGCAGTCTAAAAAGAGCTATGAGCTCTTTTCTAATCTTAGCTTTTCTCTGAAATCTTATATTTCATTTTTATTATATCTCACTTTGTTTAAAAAATGTGGCATATTTTACAGTACACTGTCAAAAATGTCACATTGTTCTTTATCCCAAACAAATGAAATTTACCTTGTAACCAAGTCTCTTTTTCTAAAATAGCTCCAGATCTGAACAGAGAACAATGGAAGGTAATACATCTTCTATTGCAATTGCCTTAACATTCATCATCTTTCCTCAATTATTTTTTATTAAAAACTAGAGATTAGAAGTCTATTTTGTTTATATTTCAGCCAAAGTTTGTTGAAGACTACAACAGTCCGGGGGCTTACTGGACATGCATGCAATAAGTTGTAATACCTGATATATGTTATGGTTTTTTTTTTTTCCCCTCTCTGGATGTTTCAGTTGTGACCACCAGTCTTCTAATTGCACTTCACAGTGCACCATAGTAATCCCATTTTATAGAACAAAATGGGTGAGATGTTTCTCATTTTACACAATGAAGAATAGAATTACTGACTATAAGTTTGGGAATCTTGTCACAAGTGATATTTAGTCTCTTAGAACCTAAGCAGATCTAAATTAGAATAATACCATCTCTGCTTTCATCCATCCATTCAACAAATATTTCTTATCTGTATGTATCTTGCACAATCCTGGCTGCGAATACCGTGGGGCACAGAACAGGCCAAGTCTCAGCTTTCATGGAGCTTATATTCTAGTAGTGCTGACTACTATAAACAAGTAAACAAATACACAAGATAACATCAAATTGTGATGAGAGCAGTGCAATAAAATTACTAGGGTTATGGAAATAAGACTAGCTTGGTGGTGATGGCCACATCTTTATTGAGGAAATGACATTAAGTTGAGTCCCAAAGGTAAAGAAGAAACCAGCCAGGTGGGCAGTGGAGCATTATAGCACATGCAAAGACTCTGAGGCATGAGCCAGCTTAGTGTGTTTGAAATACCAGAGAAAAGCAAGATTTGTTGTCTAAAGAGCAGAGGTGGTGGTAGGGAGAGTAATGGGGATGGGTGACTGCAGAGGAAGCAAGGTCAGATCATCTCAGCCTTTAGGGCAAAACTAGGGAGTTTGGAATATTCTAAGTATAGCTGGGAAGCCAATGAGGAATTTAACAAGGGAGCCATAATTATATTTTAGGAATACCATTCAATGGAATAGTTTAAGGGGAACAAATCTGAAAGAAAGAAAGATGCATTTGGAGGCTGTCACAGTGGTCCAGGCAAGAGATGATGGTGGCTTGGCCTATGACGGTGGAATGGAAATGGACAGATAGGAAGTTTCAAGACAAATTTAGGGACTGGGGCAAGGGAAAGAGATTTAAGGCTGTCTCTGAAGTCTGGCTTGAGAAATTTATTAGTTGCATTGTCTTGGGAAAAATTCTTATCCTTTCTGAATCTGAGGATTGGCTGGGGCATGACGTGAGACCCTGGGAGGAGACTGAAGACCTAGGTGGGATAAACCCAGGGCAGGGAAGGGAAGATGGGGAATGCTGTTGGGCACCTGTGGAGTGGCTTAAATTGAAACCTAAATTACCAGTAGTGTCAGTTACTCAAGGAAAATGACAGTGACATATATTGCTTCAGCTTACACTTATAATACCTAGTTAGTAGAAATTGAATAAAGACCTTTTCTTACCAAAATATGTATTATTCAAGACTTTTGGGGTTACAAGGAAAAGAAATGCAGCTTGAACTGGTCAAAAAAGAAGAAAAATTATTTGCCATTACCATGAAAAAATAAAGAGCTAAACTTCAGGTTTGGTGAAATCTAGGTGCTCCTGTACTGTTATCTGTCATCTGATTCCTCTGAGTACAGGATCTTCCTTCCTTTGTGTTGGCTTTTCTCAGACAAATTTTCCTGAAGGGGTAGCTAAGATGGAAACCCTTTCTTCAGGTTGGTATGTGAGCAGCTCCAACAGAAAGTAAGCATCTGTTTCCCAATAGTTACAACATTAAGTCCAGGGGTAGGTTCTTTTTGACCTGGCCTTGATTGCATGCTCATCCCTAAACCACTCTCAGTGGCCGGTGGGTGAGCTATGTGGATGGCTCAAGATCTGGCTGGTAAAAGGGATTGCCCCTATTTAAACCATATGAACAGAAAATAGATGATTCCCAAGGAAAATGGAGCTGCTGTTCCTGGAAGCTATAATGCATGCTGGGGAGGCAAGAATGACAGACCCGCCAGGGGTCCCATGAATTCCAGTTCAGAAGCTCACCTGCCAAACAAATAAACCCTACATCTCCCTTCACTCATTGATTCCCCAGAGGTGGTCAAAACGGGGATGTGTACAGTCTGACAATGCACAGAAGGCAGAAGCAATGCGTTCCATATTACTGTGGCTTCAGACCTGGGTAATATGAACGTTAAGCCAGGTACAGAAACTTTTGAAACAAAGAGTTGGGTAGTTTGACTTTTCATGCATGTTAGGGGAAGATGGAGGTAAATGGCAGTGAGGTGGTTTTACTCAGCTCTCCTCCAAAGCAGACATTTCTTAAATCTTCCAAATGCTTGTCAGGTTCCTTAGAAAGCATTTAATCACAGTATCATAGATTGTCAGAGCTGGAAGGTAACTCAGAAATTTTTCAGTCCAAACTGGTTCTCTATTCAGATGAGAAAACTGAAGCCTGGAGCAGTGAATCTGGAGAAAGGTCTTGAATCCAGGCCTGTGGCTTTGTTCCTATGAATAGTATGTTGAGCTTCTTAATTGCTTCCTGGGTGAATGTGCTTCACATATGAGCTGTCTTTTCTCTTTTATTCCTACAAAAAGAATCTATTTAGTTTCCTGTGGGGGATTATCTTGGTCCATATTTCACTTTGCTAATTCTCGAGTTTAAAAATCCCTCTGAGAACTGAAGGTTCTTTGGAAGATGATTGGTGGGTGACAATTACCCGTGAGTCACTTTGCCCGCAAAGAACTTAAGACCATGGATAGCTCTCTTGGTTCTTTGACTAACTCAGTCTCTGCTGGATTCCATATACTCCCAGCTTCACTTGCATCCAAACCTCAGAAAATGTCTTCTTCAGAAGCATCGCTTTATTCAGTAACAAGCCTGCACGTTCTGCACATGTATCCCAGAAATTACAGTATAATAAAAATTAAAATAAAGTAAAAAATAAAAAACATAAAAGAAGCATCTCATACATATGTCTTATGGTAGAGCATCTCCTCCTGAATGAGGGCAGACCAGTCACATTGGATGAGAAACCGGAATAAGTGTCCTGATTAAGATCCTGAATGATGGACTCAAATATCCTTGCCTGTGAATTTAGGCTCTAACATTTATTAGTTGTGTGACCTTGACCAAATTATTAAACTTTGTTGAACCTCAGATTCACTATATTTAAAATGAACAGATTCATATAAGACTACCTTATTACAAAGTTGAGGTAATTAAATGAATGCCTAAAAGTACTCAGCACACTGCCTGGGAGATTTTAAGAGCTGAATTTATACATTAGTTGGGTGGTAGTGGTGGTTGTTCTAGGTAACACTGAAAGAGAGCTTGAAATACTGTGTAATTCATTCAAGATTTATGGTGATTCGGAGTAGAGTGTGTACTGTTGAAAGATTAACTCTACTTGGCCCAAATCCCGCTCTGTCTATCTCTTTGGAGTCTCTAAAATGTAGACATTCTGCAGTTTCTGCCACAATAACCCTTTATTTTATCATGCAATCTTAGTGATTTGTACATGCTCTCTTGAATTCATTGACTAACCCTGATACCTTCTTCTCCTTCAATGAAATAGGTTCCTCCTCTGATCAATACCTGTCACTCAAGGATTCAGTGAAATGATGCACATATAGCACTTAGTCCACAGTGGCTGGCACATGGTAACTAATCAATAAAATGTTAGCTACTGATATTACTCTTACGACCACTCCTGGAATTATTATCAAGTACCTGGCACAGTGATAGCAATGAGAATGAGAATGATGATGATGAGGGGTATCTAGGGCCACCAAGGCACAGTTTTTACAAAAGGCTAAGCTTTATTCACATTTATCATCCTATTTTATTTTTCCTAGTGGGAGAAATAATTTATTAGGTCAACTTCTTCTCATCCCTCTTTTTAAGGTGAATTAATGTCAATCTTTAAAAAACAAAACAACTTTTCTCATAGATCCTGTTTGTTACCTGCTGCTTCCAATCATTTCCTCTTTACTAATCTGGTTTGGTGCTCGAAATAGATCTTAGTGGCTCAACGTCATCCATTAGAGAGACAAGATTTCCCACATACAAGTTTGATTTCATTATTGACGTAAGTTTTCAGGGCATTCTCTCAAGCATCCTATGATTTAATCCTGAAAATAGCCCAGGGTGCAAGCATGTTACTGTTCCTGTTTTTCAGAGATGGGTTAAGTAACTTGCCCAGTGCCAAAGAGGAGTAAGTGTTCCATGTTTGGATGGAAATTTGCTCTGCTGTATCACAAGGGCTCTCATGGAGTTTGGTGTAAGTTGTCTCTTATAATGGGTCAGCATGGGGGGCGAAGTCATTACAGCCGTTCTTCATATTTCCCAGGGGACAAATGTAGGGAGGAAACAGAGCAGAGACACTGACATTCACCAGAGGCTGAGCATGTGGGCTGCACCAACAGTAGTGGTAGGAGTTTAGTTGGTATCTTTTACCATTACCTTCAAGGGTCCTTCCACTGGCTCAACTCACTGCCTTGTATTTGTCAGATTTAGTAGTGCTTGTTATTTCTCTGTGTCAGTACTGTGATGGATATAGAGAAGGCAAACTAAGAGGACTATTTTTGAAATAATATATATCTAGGCTTGAAATCAGCCATTTACTAGCCGTATGAACTTGGGCAAATATAGTATTTTCAAAGCCTCAATATCCACATTTATAAAGTGGAGACAAGAGTGCTTGGGCATATCTTCATATTACAGGGAAGAGTAAGTTAATAGTAAGGATAAGTAAATAAAGCTGATCATCAACACTGCTTTTATTATTTTAAAAAGGAGAGCCCTTGAAGCATGAGGGTTGAATAGAAGAATTGGTTTGCATTCTGCAAACCCAATCATAGGCCCTCATTTCTCACTCCTTGTGTAATCTTGTTATTGCCCTTAGATTCAGTACAATTCATTATACACTAATAATTCCCAAATGTGTATTTTGAGCCCCAGATATACATCTATAACTGCCTAATTAACATTAACATTTTTCTTAGGTGCTTCAAAGGCACTGCAAATTGCTATGTTGAAAAGCAGAAGTTATAATCAACTCCCAAACCTGATCATGTTCAGAGTTCTCTCTCGGAGTGAATGGCCCCTCTGTCTGGCCAGTTGTGCAGGCCAGAAGCCTGAGGCTATTCTTAAACACCTTTTCTGATGTGGTCCATTAGAAAGTTCTGTAGGTTTGGCCTCTTTGATATACACTGAATGTATCCATTTCTTGCCATGCCCAGCACCTCCCTGGTCAAATCTGGCACTATCTCCTGGCTAGACTGCTACAACAGTCTCCAAGCTAGTTACCCTACAATTCTAGCCTCTTTCAGGCCAGTCAGAGGGATTTTTTGGGGGGTAGGCAATGATCCTGTGTCCAACCCCTACTACCCAGTCTTATACCTGAATATCTCTTTAGTGTTTTCTTCTTCATTTTAGGATTAAAGCATGCTCAAGGACATGGCCTATAAGACCTATCAGGATCTGGGCGCTGGCTCTCCCTAAGGCTCATTTTCCATTATGTTGTCTCTTGTGTTTTCTCTGCTCAGACTTACTGACCATCTTACTGTGCTTCCTGCTCACTATGTTTCAATCGTAGGCACTTTGTCCATGGTTGTATCTCTGTCTGGAGTGTTTTTCCATCCCATCTTCTACCTAAACTGCACCTACTCCTCCTTCAGATCTTAGATTAAGCCTTCCCTGATGTCCACAACTAGTTCAAATCCTTCTTTTATAGGCTCCCACATTATCCTGAACCTCTCCTTCATGGCACATGGTACAGTTGCAGTTTTACATATACTTTCAAGATTTTTATTTTATGTCTGTCTTTCCTGAATAGTCTTTCTCTGTTTTGCTCATCACTGTTTTCCAGCACCCAGCACAGTACCTGGCACATAACAGATGGTCAATGAATATTTGTCCAATGAATGAGAATCCTTAAGGAGGATTCATATTTCTGGTCTCAACCTCCTGGCTTCAAGTGATCCTCCTGCCTTAGCCTCCTAAAATTCTGGGACTACAGGCATGAACCACTGCGTCTGGCCTGATTCATGTTTCTGTACCACAGTTCTAGTTCATTGATTTCTAAGTGGTGTTTTATATATCATTAGCTAATGTGCATGGTGATTTACTCCTAATAAGTGTCAAAGCTGGAACTTGAACCCAGGTCTTCTGTATGACAAGCAAGCAACTTAAGAGTCTAACTGGAAGGCTTACTGCTTAAATGGCTTCCTCTTGATTCAAGAGTGAAAGGGGTATGATGATCAGAGGCTTGCCTTAGGAGTATTCCTGCTCCAAAGTCAACGATCTAGAACTGTACGTTTAGAGATGTGGATAAGTAAATGATTCATTGGGAAACGGTGCTGAGTCTTCAGAGAACCTTAGGAAACATATTCTTTTTTACTTCTGGCTGGTCATGCATAGGACTTAGAAACGAATGATAACAGGATATATTTCCTATCCCTCTTTGACATCACCTGAGTTTCAGTAAAATGTCATCTTCTATAAAGGGTGGAAGGGAGTTTGTAGAACCGGCAAAGTCTGATCACCTCCTGTCTCTTCCACCAACCCAGATTTATGTTCCTACCTGCTTATTAACTTTTGATGAGAAATGCCCTGGGAAGAACCTGCATATATGTGTTCCCTTGATTTATGTCTTCCACTGCATTCTCACTGCTACCATCATAAGATCCTTGCCACCTCAAGCACTGGTCCCATTTGGAGTATTGATAATATTCGGGATACAGCATCAATTCTCCCTGAGCTTATGTATTTCTCATCTCAATATGATTAGTCTTCCTTATTCAGAGAAGCTCAAGGGACCACAGTATTTCCCTGTTACCTGCAACATCAACATGAGGTTCTTCTCCAGGGTCTTCAAGTAATGTCTTAATCTTTTTCCATTTGTCTTCATCTCCTATTACTCCTTAGTATATATCATTAGAATGTTTTTTCTCCCATTTTCTATCAATCAGTTATGTAACTCACATGTTCAAATACTTACTGAGCCCTACTATGTGCTAGGCACTGGATTGCACATTAGGGTACAGCAGAGCAAGATAGTCACAGCACCTTCCCTCATGGACCTATGATCCATAAGGAGAGATAAACATTTAAACAACTCCATTCACCATTGCTTATTTGATTAAAATGGTAGCAAGGGCTACAAAGAATGGAGGGGTGCTCAAAGTGTGTTACAGGGGAACCTTACTTTGTAAGGAGAATCAGGGAAGTCTTCTTTGGGAGGAAACGGTGAAGTTGAATCAGAGATAATTCCTTATATTCATTCCCATTTTCTCTCTAGTCCTGTGCTTTTTGAATCCCTAGGAAAAGCAGCCTTTCTTCCCTCTTTCTACACAAAAGCTACACATTCCTTAGTTGTAGCTTACTTCAGTGAGTTGACTGAAAAATATGACAGTTAAAAGCTCAGATGCTTAAATCAGAGAATTGAGGTCAAAACCTAGCTCCACTATCTCTTGGCTTGGTGTCTTTATGCAAGTTATTCACATTGCTAAGCCATAATTTGCTCAAATGCCAGGTGAGGATTATAATACATTCCTCTCAGGATCATTCTGGGTGTGAAGTACTTAGCACCGTGCTGACACTTAGTAAATGCTCAATTAATAATGGTCAAGATTACCATAATGATCAGCTCCTGGGTTGACTTCCAGTACCTGCTTCCTTCTGTTTTTTTTTTTTTTAAACTTATTCTACAAACACTAGCCAGATACTCTGCCAGATGTTGGAGACACATCAGTAAATAAGGTGACCCTGCCTCAACCCTGGAAAATCCTTTTGGATCTCAGTTCCACCCCCATGGTGAGGGCCAAACCCACTCTTAGGCTCAAATGACATGAACCCAGGCCCTGAAGTGACATAATATGACACCTATTCCCACACCTGCTTTGGAGACTTGGTTCTGAAACTTTTTCTCTACCTGGTGCCCTGTGCCTGGACCCCTGCCCAGGTTACCTGCCTCTACCTGAGTTTCCCACAGGGCTGGTGGTAGCCTTTTGCTTGCTGGTTCCTCTATCTCATATCACAATCAACATAGCTCTGCTTGCAGAAGCTCCTAGGAAAAGGCTGGTTCACTGATCATGCTGAGAGCTCCAAGATTAACTTTGGTTCTTGGTCAGTCTTATCTTCAGGTACATGGGATTTTTACCAAGCAGCTCATGTTGACTTTGTAGCTTTCACTCACCAGGTTGGGCAGCACTGAGTGGATGTTAGGAGTGCTGACTTCTTGGCTGGGCAAAACACAAAACCTGCTGTCTCCAGCTCAGGCCCACGAAGAAGGTCCATGGGCCTCCTGATTGTCCACTGATGAGAACTAGCTTTGAGAATATGGGATCAAATCTTCCTCTGTGGGAACAACTCCTGTATAGCCTGGCTTGGATATCCACAGAGTTGGGGGTGATGTATTCTGTATGATAACCCTCTTGGGGTAGAGCAGAAATCTTTAACTCTTACTTAACAGAATAACTCTTTCTTTTTTAATGAACTCTTTATACAACAGATAAAGTGATGCTTCTCAGAGAGGGTGAGGCTTAGCTAGGAAGGTAGAACACAGACTGTGGTTTACCATCCTTGTCCACCTGCCCTCCTCAACCTTAGGTCTGCATTTGAGACCCATCTATGAAATATGATAACTTAGGATTTGAGAAAACATTCCCCAAGGCTTGACCTTGAGTTCCTCATCTGTGGGGATTCATTCATTCATTCAACCACACTCTTAACCCCAGATATGTGCCAAGCACTACACTGGGAATACTGTAATGCACAAAACGGACATTGGGGTGATGGGGCTTACTCAGGTGAGGGAGACACAGTCATGAAAACTAAGCCTATGACAAAATGAGTGAAGGAGAGTTTTGCTGTCTTGAGAGAGGTGTGGTGTGGCAAGACTGGGTGTGGAAGCAGACCTTGAGTGGTAAGGAACAGAGTCTCTCCTAACAGTATAAACAAGGGGCAATGATACTATATCTTTTAACCTTACAGGTATTGATTGTGTAGCTAAGTGAGACAATTTGAGAGCTCTTTGGCTTCAGACACATGTAAAAACTGCTTCTCAAAAGTCACTTTCCAAAGATAGTAGCCCCTTTTCTTATACAATCTAATGAGAACTGACCCTCACGAAATCCTAAACTTATCCTTTATTGCCTTAATTGTAGTTATTAGTTAGTTATATATTTAGCATCTGTTTTCTCTCTAAAGCTAGAAGGATGGGGATTGTATCTGTCTTCATCTGTCTAACCCCAGCCCTGACTATAACTGAGTAGATGTTCGATAAATATTTATTGAATGAATCAATAAAGTGATTAGAGAGGACACTGAGATCTAATATGTGGTTTGGAAAACTATAGTATTCTGCAGATTTGGGAAATGTCTCATTTGGGGATTTAGAGGCCACTGAATCAACCTTATCTTATGCATGAGGAATAAAGACCCACAGAGGGGAGGCAACCTGGCCAAGCCACACACTGAGTCACTGGCTCACTGTGTTATTGTTCTCTTAGTTCGTGGTTGTTTTCTTCATAGCTATGGCTGTTTTATCTGAAGTGAGATAAGCTCTTAGGATTGTCTCTTAAAGTATAAGTCTGTGCCTCTGTAAAAAGACTCAGGCAAGCAGAGTAGCCACCCTTGGAAATCCCTCTCTCCTGGCCTGCTGTCAATGCCTGGCACCCTGCCATTAGGGAAGCATCACATTGCATTCAGTTTTGTCCTCTACAACTGCCTGTTTGAGAAGGCATGTGTGATTGGGAGAGGTAGCCAAAACCCCCTTTGGCAAAACATGTATCTAAGTGATCTGCTGCTTGGAATGTGAAATTAATATGAACGTGAATGTTTGTTTAAAGAATGCTAGCACTGTGGGCCGGGCGCGGTGGCTCAAGCCTGTAATCCCAGCACTTTGGGAGGCCGAGACGGGTGGATCACGAGGTCAGGAGATCGAGACCATCCTGAGCTACACGGTGAAACCCCATCTCTACTAAAAAAATACAAAAACTAGCCGGGCGAGATGGCGGGCGCCTGTAGTCCCAGCTACTCGGGAGGCTGAGGCAGGAGAATGGCGTAAACCCGGGAGGCGGAGCTTGCAGTGAGCCGAGATAGCGCCACTGCACTCCAGCCTGGGCGACAGAGCAAGACTCTGTCTCCAAAAAAAAAAAAGAATGCTAGCACTGTGAAGAGAGCTATATACAGAAGGGATAGTTAACTGATGGGTAGAGAGGAGGTGTAGGATATGTGAACTCAGTTGGATGCAGAGAGGATGCCACACAGACACAAAGAACCAAAAGGAAATGTTTGTAGAAATTAAGCATTGGCAAGCAACATGAGTTGCTGCAAATTGCGGGCACTGCATTTCATGGAGGAAAAGGATGGCATAGATGAACCAGAGGCAGCTCGGTCAGTTTGTTGTTGCGCTACCCAAATTGTTGTTGGATGCTCCCACGTGCCCAAGCCCTGTGCCAATGCTTGGACTCTGGGCAGAGCAGAGAGAGATGGCAGTCCCTCCTCTCATGGTGCTTGTAAAGTGGATGGAGAGACAGCTATTAAGCAAGTAATCATGGTAAAATATATATATATATAAACTGTGATAATTGTGCCAAAGGAATGGAACGTGATCCTGTGAGAACAAGTAACATGGAAACTCCCCAAGACTGTGTGCAATGGGGAAAGTGGAGGGGTAGGGGTGTGTGTGTGTATAGGGAGTGAGCAGCCTTTCCTGAGAAAATAACGTGAGCTAAAACCTAAAGGGTGAGCTGAAGCAACTAGATAGGTGAAGGCATGAGGAAAAGCGAGAGTTCCACGTAGAGGGAACAGCATGTTAAAAAGCCATGAGTCAGAAGGAAGCAGGTAGCAGGAAACAGAGGAAAGTAAGGGAGCGAGGGGCTTAATTTCTGCAACACAAGGCTTGGGAGGGCAAGTAGGGATACAGACCTTGCTGATCCTAGAGGCTCAGTACTACTACTACTCAGAGTGGTCTTTGTATGGGGGCTGCACTTCAACGGTGAGTTACAGATCTGTGGGGAATTAGGCACAGAATGGAGAGTAAGCTTTTAGTGAAACTTGACAGAAGAACTGTTTCTGCTGAAGCTAGTATTTTGCATGTCTTTTTAATTCATTTCAAGCAATTCATTGTTATTTTACAATTTTTCAATTGTTTTCAATGGATTGGAGTCAAGGAAACCTGGTCGTTTACTCTGGAATTTAGAATTTGGTCTTTATTCGGAAGCCGTGGAATGATTTTGAATAGGGGCATGACAAAGTCATATGCTCAGTTTTGCAAGACTATTGTGGGCATAGCAGAAGGCTGGGAGGCAGCAAGGGGGCTAACCCAGGGAGCCTGGAGAGAGGAGGCTGCAGCTCAGGCCAGGGAGGTGGCTGAGAAGATGGAGAAACATAGATGGATTTTGGATTGAGCAGGACTGGAAACTAAGGCCTGAACTTCTTTGGCAGGAATTTTTGTTAAGGCAGACAAAAGAGAACAGGAAAGAGGGCTTCATTTGGAGAGAGCCTGGTGGGTTGGTAGCAGAAAGTTTTATTGATGGCAGTACAGAAGGTCCTACACTTCCAGAAAGAAAAGTTCTCATTCCCTCAATGAGCAAGAGAGCTGGGAGCACTTGTCTGGGTGGAGTCAGAAACAGGGAGCCACCCATGGCTCATCCACAAGTGCTAGGTGCTGGGCCAGAGAAGGGCACTGGGGAGGTTTGATCCTTGAAAGTGTTCGCTTGCTCTCTACAACCTGCAGGTTCATATATAATGTGGTTAGTGCTTTCTGCGGCATGTGGAAGAGTGAAGAGCTCAATAGACTGAGTTGCCACGGTAGGGGAAGACCATGTCCCAAAAAATAGGTTACTTTGTGTGAAGGGGAAATTCTACTCCAGTCTTTGCCAGCAAAGCATCACCATTTTGACCTTTGTTTTTGATCCCAGGTGCGGTCTAGCAGTAGCCTAACCAGGTGTCAGGGATAGTTTGTCAGAGGAGAGACAGACATGGTGGGGTGCTCCTGAGTGAGCTGTTACTGGTATTATCTGGGCCCCTAAAAGGCTCTAGAAGACTGGCTTCTTTTAAATATTTCTCAGTTAAGTACTGGTCCTTCTGTGGATTCTGCTGCATTTGGGATATTTCATTTATCAGCCACATTACTGCAATAAATCAAATTTGCTCTGGTCATACTCTTTACATAGTGGCAGTTGGAAAATGGATTCAGGTCTTTGTTAATTTAATCTCAGATCTGTTTTGCTGAAGGCGAAGCCAAGAGGGTGACAGAATCACAGGCCATTGTCACAATAGAAGGATGGTGGTCCTATCTGGTAGAAGTTGGAAGCAGTGGTTAGGTGGAAGGCCTGACCCTCTGTCCACACTTTTCCTATTCACAATGCCTTTTACTCCTGTCAGGGCATGCAAACTTAATATGATAGAATTATATACTATCAGAGCATAAAGATATCTTAATAATTATCTATAACTTAGAAATGGCAAAAATAAGGCATCCTTGCCATTACTTCCTTTCCTCTTTCAGGCAGATGTCAAGAATCGATCCCTGTATTCTATGCAGCCTCAGAATCCTTCTCGACACACTGCTCCAAGCAGACACTACTGATCAGCTGGAGTTAGTATGTAGTCTAAGGAGACTTATATTAGTTTCCTTGGACTGCTTTAATAAAGTACCACAAACTGAATGGCTTAAAGCAACAAACCTTTTTCCTTTCACAGTGTTGACAACTAGAAGTTCAAAATTGAGGTGTCAGTAGGGCCATGCCCTCTCTAAAAGGTCTAGGAAAGAAGTCTTTCTTGTCTATGAGTTTCTGGTGGTTGACATCAACCCTTGGTGTTCCTTGGCTTGTAGGTGCATCACTCCAGGCTCTGCCTCTGTCTTCATGTGGCCTCTTTCCCTATTTGTCTGTGCCCAAATTTGCTTCATTTTATTAGGATACCAGTCACAGGATTAGAATCCACCCTAGTTCAATTGAATAGAGACTCAAACATGCAGAAAATTTGTAAAGTCATACATGAAAATGATGATCTACATTTACGATGCTGATGAACTCCAGGGAAGAAAAAGAGGGATTGAAATTGAGAAGAGGTCCCCAGAGTGATTTGAATCTATTTGTAATTCATTACTGTGCCCAGCTTCCCACAGACCTGTAATTGACAGTAGGAGTGCAGCCCCCTACACAGACCACTCTGAGTAGCACCAGGCCTCTAGCATCAGCAAGGTCTGCATCCCCGCTTGTCCTCCCAAGCCTTGTGTTGCAGAAATCCACCCTAGTTTACCCTCATCCTAACTTAATTACATTTGCACATTTATTACAGGTGAACAGAAATTTTGGGGGGTATACTATTCAACCCAGTGTCAGACCTACAGCTATCCGGATCCCATTCTAAATTCGTATTTTGCAGATGAGAAATTTGAGGTTTAGAGAGAAAAAGGAACTTGCTGAAAATTACATGATTGTTAACAATAGGTGCAAGATAGGACTTAGAATTCCAGACTGCCAGTCCAGTGTTTTTCTGGTCTATATCTGAATGAAGCATTAAAATAAAGACAGCTCCTCTTTCCCAGGAAAGACTTAAATAATCTAGTTTGATTATTTAAGTTTGGTTTCTTTCTGTGAATTTCTACCCTCAAGAGTAACCCAGCTGAGCAAGAAAAGTGACAATTCTTGCTTTCAAGTTATGATGCGTTCCATGAGACTGAATCTGAAAAGAGACTGTGGTAAAGTGAAGTCCTGACCCGCTATGTGCTGAGTGTTCCTAGCCTGGTTCCAAGCACCACTTTGGGGGAGATGCTCAACAGGTATTTGGTGAATTTGATGTGCAACACATGTTTGGCAAATAAAAATTTCATATATCATTTGCTTTTGCCTGTTTTGACACAGAAGAAACTTTGGAATAATAAAGCTGATTTGGGAAAGGTAGAGAGAACTGGAAGTGTCTCTAGACAGACTGTTAAAGATACAGACCAGAAAGAAATGGGAAGTGGCAAAACTGGGGACTGCCTTTTCCTATTGCATTCACTTCATACTCATTCTGACTCTAGTTTCCAGGAAAGGAGGGAAGAGAGCAAACATAGAATACCTTTGCAGTGTTTCTCGGCTTGCATTATGCCAGGCATTGGGCTGGGTGCTTTACAAACACCCTTGATGTAATTCTCTTAACTTAGGTAGATGCTATTATGCCTACTTTATAGGTTAGGGAAAAGTAATTCATTTGTCCAAAGTCACACAGCTAATAAATCTTGAGGCCTGGACTGAAAGCAAATCTTTTCCAAACCCATTTTATTTTTAAAATTTATACCTAACTGGGTTGTGGATATCACTTCTGTTTCAGGAGCAAGGCATGAGAAGCTCTATCTTTGCAAATAATTTGCTTTGGATAAAGCTATTTCTTTTGTAGAAGCATCACATTAAAAACTATTTTTGTGTGTCCCTTAGAAATTCTTGTGAGATTTCCATCATATAGCCTTTAGATAGTGTGATCTTCACAATTACATGGTGGACCCTTAGGACCCTTAGGTGACTTAAAAGAAAACCTTTATTGAGGTATAATTTACTTATTATAAAATTCATCCACTTTAAATATGAAATTCAATGATTATTATTATATTACAGAATTATGCAACTGTCACCTAAGTTGAATTCCTTTAGTAACTTAGTTTGTACACTGAAACGGATCAATTATCCAAGAGGATAAGAGAAATCATTGCAGATATAAGGAACAACATGAGTAAAGGTGTCAGGATGGGGACGTAGAGATCATATGAAGAGGAATGGATAGTCCTATTTGGCTGGGTATAAAATGAGTAAAAAGATAAAAATAAATAATACCAGGGCAGGTTAATAACAATGAACAGATCATTTCCAGAGAGCTGGTTTGGTGGGAAGAAGGCACGGATTATTTGTTGTCCAAGGCAAAACTGGTGGAGAAAGAAAGGAGGGAGGGTTAGTGACGTTCCTCTGCTTTTCTCTGTACTGTAGAGGGGACCCCGGTGGGGCCTCCAGGCCAGCTGGATGGCAGCCAGTATGCCGAATGATGGATTTGCCCGATGAGCGAGTCATTAATTCCCTGAGGATATGTTATCTTGGCTTGCTCGTGGCTTTATCTGTGAATGAATGGGCTTTGTCTGACCAGAACTTTATTGTCTCTTAATTTTGTCACATATGGCCCATTCCTGCTGTTTATCTTCTGCCCCTTGTCTTCTCTCTGCTTGTTCCCCTCTATCTCCTTCTCCTGCCTCTGTCCTGGAGGTAAAATGGCAGCAGGCAATTCTCCTAGAGTGAATTTGGGTATTTGTCTGACAGTTTTATGTGAACAATCCTTTGCTAAATTGATTTTCACTATATTAGCTTCTGCCTCTCAGCTTTTGAGCCCAGACAGTTGGCTTTGATAGATACTTTGCCACTCCATGATTTCTGCATTGGCCTTTTGGTGCTTCCTTTTTTCCCTGCATATAAGGACAAAGGCCACAGCCATCCTCAGCAGGTCACAAGCTTCAAGAAGGAAGAATTGTAATAGCAATTGTGAACTTATTAGGCTTCCTCCAAAGGAAAGGGTGAGGTAAATGGAAGGCATTGTACAGTTATTATGTGATACCACATATATTAGCTTTTCTCTCCAAATCATTGCCTAGGGCTCTGTTTTGAAATTGGTTTTTACCCTCCTTGCTCTTATTACAGCCTTCGATGCTCCCGTTCCATATTTAACTTTTCTGCAATTCAGCACCTGCTCTGTTAGCACACTTCCCTTCCAGGCTTTTAGTGTGAGGCACCTGCATTTAGAACAGCCTAAGCTGTGGGGGATCAGGGTGCACTCACAGCCCAAACTTCTAGAACTTCCTCTCATTCCAAGGAGGGTGAGGGCCAAGGGACCTGGACCCCAGAAACACTGCTCCTCCTGCCTTACTTAGTGTAGTGATTGAGAGTATGAATTCTGGCTTGAGCCATAGCTCCACCACTTACCTGCTGTGTGACCTCAGGCAATACCTTAAACTCTCTATACCTTAGTTACCTTATGTGTAAAATGAAAGCCACAATAGCACCCACCTCATAGGGTTGTGAGAAAAACTAAATGAGTTAACCCACGTAAAGCACTCAGAGCAATGTCTGGCATGTAATAAGTGCCATGAAAGTATTAGTAACGTTGATTTTCTTAGCTATTAATTCTTATTTCCTTTTAAGCATATTGGGATGGCATCAGGAGGCCTGGATTGTGTTCCAGGCACAGTTGTTAAGTTGCTGTGTGACTCAGAGATGTCATTTCTCCAAAATTTGGCTTCCTCTTCAATTAAATGAGACTTACAGTCTCAGATCCCTCCCTGTTCATTGCCCAGAGTTGCTCTGAGGATAAAATGACATAGCAGACATAAACAGGCTTTGTAAATATGAGAGAGCTGCCTGCAGAAATGGTGGTGAGATGTTCCATGTTCTGTGGAGGGATGACCTTGTGAAGGTATTCCTTGGAAGAGGTGGCTTGGTCTCAGGGAACAAGAGTCCTCCTTGGAAACAGTGAGATCCTGATTATTCTCAGCCCTTATTGGCTTAGCATTGTTTTGAGATGTCTTCTTTCTGGGGTCTCCTGGGAGAACAGTGGTGGTATTACCTCTCAGCATCAGCATTCTTAGTTGTAAACAACAGAAATCAGTGCTTGTTAATTTAAGCAGTAAAGTAGCAAAGGAGTTTATTAGATGGAGTTAGGTAGCTCACAGAGTGTCCTGGAGCACCAGAGAACCAGGAGGCTGTGGATCAGTGGCCAAAGTCATACAGCAGAACTGGTCCAGAAGGGATGCCACGGTAGCACTGCCGGGCACAGGCTCTGCAACTCATACTCACATAAGATAAGAGCGTTGTAGGGGGCACCCAGAACTGGAACTCATCATGGTCCAGCAATCTCTTAGCACAGCTATCCTCTGTGGGGAGGCTTTATTCTCCACCACCCCTGGCTAGCTTTTCTTTTGGGTGGGAAACAGGACCACATAGAGCTTTGCATCTATCTCTTTTAAGTTCCACCACCAGAGGAAAGGACCACTTTCTTTTGGTTCCCATTCAAAGAAGGCAACCCACAAGGCAAAAGGATTGTCTCTGCTTGGCTGAGCTTTGGGCTATTGCCCATTCTTGGACCAATCAGTATAGAGCTTGGTGGTGAAATGTCAGGATTGGCCCAGCTTGCTGCCACCGGAAGTTTAGCGCCCTGGGTGGAAGGATGCCGTTGGAATGGTGCAGAGGAGGATAGATTTCTCAGAGGTGGGAATGGGAGATGGGAAGGGCTGATCTCGGTGGTACTTTCACCATCAGGCGCTACAGGGGGATTTACAGTCTGCCTTTTTGTGTTTGTTTGTTTACGCTATGCATAAACAAATGCACGGACCAGGCCTTCATAATTCCATGTTAGCATCCTCTCCCTGTCTCCACAGGGCTGTTTGATCACATCTCTCCTTGTATAAAAAACCTTCATTACTTTCAAACTAGAGTCCACTCTCCTTATTATAAACACTAAAGATTTAACCCCTTTTTTAAAAAAAATTTGTTTTATAATAATATATTTCAAACATAAAAAATAATAACATGAGTACATATGTACCCCCAATGTAGCTTTAACAGATTTAACATTTTGCTGTATTGGTTTAAGGCTTTTTAAATAAACAGTAATGGATTACAAATAGATTCAAATCACTCTGGGGACCTCTTCTCAATTTCATTCCTTCTTTTTCTTCCTTGGAGTTCATCACCATCCTAAATGTAGGTTATCATTGTCATGTATGCCTTTATGAATTTTCTGCATGTTCAAGTCTCTACTCAATGCATAGTATTGCTTTACATGTTGGTAAACTTTATAGAAATACTGCCCTACTCTACATATCCTTTTGCAGTCTCCCTTTTGCATTGAACATTATTTTTGAGATTTATTCACACTGGTATGTATAGATCTAGTATATATTCATTTTATCTGCTATATAGTGTTTTATTCCTCTATCTCTGATTGATGGGTTTTTCTTTTTCTTTTTTTCCACCATAAGCCCTGCTGCAGTGAGCGTTCTTGTGTAAACCTTGGGGAGTATACCCAAGAGTGGAATCACATCCGGGAGAAGGACAGGCAAAACAAAGTCGTAGCCCAACAACTTCCCCACCATGCAGAGCTAGCAGGAAATCCCTGGCAGGACCGATCAAACAGGATTTAGCGGCTTGTGAAATAGGACTTTATTTCTTTAGATAATCCCTTGTAGGGGAGGGGGAGGGAGGTCTGAGATCTGACTTCAGCATGATCTGGAGGTAGGCGAGCCCAGACTACTTAAAATATTTGCTGATCACAGAGATGGGCCTTTTGAGTGACAAGAGAATGGTAGAGTGTACCTTCACTCCCCTTTCTCTGAGTCATGCCACAAATGGCATTTACTCTGCTTTGGAAAAATGCAGGGGTAAGAAAAAGCATAGAGTTTGGAGTCAGAGAGAGTCAAGTTTGTGTCTCTGTATCGGCCATTTACCAGTTGTGTGACCATGTTAATTACTTATATTCTCTGAACCTCAATTTTCTTACCAGTGAAATGAATCCCACCGATGTCCTCTGCTTTCTGCCTCAGTGTAGCCACTGCCCTGAGTTGTGTGGATTGGGCTATAGCCAGGAACCTCAGGTCCACCATGCCATGGTTCCTTGAGTCAAGTCCTGTTGGCTGTAGAACTTCAGGTGAGCTCTGAACATTGATGTTTCCTCTTCACCCAGGATGTACTGCATCTGCAAAGCACTCTGACATCCCACTAGGGCCTAAGCCTGTCTTGGAACTCTCTATGCATGGCTATATACCCAGCTAATACTTACCAGGCCTCTTCTTGGTGGGACTTGAGCCTAATTCTTATCTATTCCTTCCCTCTGGCCCTGACAGTGGATATGGAATTTCCAAGAACTCATATCATATTTGTGTCATCATGACCCTCATATAGGCAGCTCCACTTGTGGAGCCCTTGCTGTAAACCTGATGGTGAGCTCAGCCCTCTACATGTGTTTACACTGAGGTTGTGTAGGAAGGGTGGAGAGCACACTTCACTTTTTGCAGCCAGATATATTCAGTTTCAAAGTGTGAGCTTCCTTACCTTTTTTTTTTTTTTTAAGATAGTATGTTTCTGGATGACTAGATAAATTTTAAAAAAGATAATAAAACTTTTCTCCTGGGGTTATCATGAAGAGTAAAAATGTCATAAGGGTAATGCTTTCAGTATAGTGTCCAGCTCACAGTCAGCACTCAATAAATTACAAGTTGACATGCTGTAATAGGTTGAAGGCTACACGTAGAAGTGAGATAGCCAGAGTGATGAAAGACATGGGCTCTGCAACCAGATGGCCTGAGTTTATATTCTGAACCCTCCACTTCTATGATACAGCCCTGGGCAGGTGATCAAGCCTCTCCGTGCTTTAGCTCATTCATCCCCCAAAGGAAGATAATCGTACCAAACTCACAGGTCTTCGACTGTGAGAAACAGATGATGTGACCTATATGAAGCAGTGGGAACAGTGCCTGGCACACAGGAAGTGTTCAATGCATGTAAATAAATTCACTACATTTATTATTTTATTTTACCATTATTTTATTTTATTTTATTTTTATTTATTTATTTTTTTTTGAGAGGGAGTCTCGCTCTGTCGCCCAAGCTGGAGTGCAGTGGCCGGATCGCAGCTCACTGCAAGCTCCGCCTCCCGGGTTTTTACGCCATTCTCCTGCCTCAGCCTCCCGAGTAGCTGGGACTACAGGCGCCCGCCACCTCGCCCGGCTAGTTTTTTGTATTTTTTATTTTTTTAGTAGAGACGGGGTTTCACCGTGTTAGCCAGGATGGTCTCGATCTCCTGACCTCGTGATCCGCCCGTCTCGGCCTCCCAAAGTGCTGGGATTACAGGCTTGAGCCACCGCGCCCGGCCTTTACCATTATTTTAAATACATGTGTATGCATAAATGTATAGGCATATATGCCATGAACTCAGGTTACAAGAACATAACATTATTTTCCTAAAACTGAATCTACTTTCCTTCTTGAAGTCTATTCCACCGGAAGGCAGAGCATGGATTCTCATTACTGCCAGAGGAACTCAGTCATTTCAGTTATTTGGGACTTACAGGCTTCAACTCAGACAAATTCAGGATTTCCCTCTTTCCTTCCATTCCCTGGAGCTGATATGGCAAGGTGGCAGCGTCCTCAGACAGGCACACTTGCCACGACCTGGGCTTTGTCATCAGTACCCGTGGTGCTTGGCTGGTAGGACCAAGCTGGGCTATCACTTGGTCCTGTCTGTCTTTCACTGCATGTGGCTTTCTCATTTCCACTGCCCTCAGAATGGCATAGAGGTTGATATGAGGGGTTTTCTGTCCTCCCAGAACTCCAGATATAAATTGGAAGATGAGAAGGGTGGTAAGGAAAGGGGCGTCGGGCCCGTTATTAGTGTCTGAAGTCTTTCCTTTTCTTTCCACAACTTTCTCTCCACTAAGCTGGGAGAACATTGTAACTTAGTGGTAGGGTGGAGCATGTGTGTACTGATTTGCATTCTTCCTAGTCTTTCCTGTATTGTTCTTGAAACAAGGCTAAAAGTGAGGAAATTTTGCTGTCATTTTTTTCTGAGTTTTGTTGTTGTTGTTGTTATACTTCTCATTTTCATAAGTCTTCAAATGTTTTGACCTAGATCTTGGACTTAGGGGATTGAAGGGGAAAAACACATCACAGTATTTTACTCACTGTTCCACCTGGAATATAGTTTCACCAGCTGGCTAACTAAGCACTGCCACTGTTTCCCCCATCATCCAGAAGAAGAAACAAACTCAGAAGTTGAGTAACTTGCTTACAGTCATCTAGGGAGAAAGGAGTGACTTAAAACCAGGTATGTGAGGCTCCAAATACGTGCTTCACAACCTCTTTCTTTCTTTCTTTCTTTTTTTTTTTTTTGAGACAGAGTCTTGCTCTGTCACCCAGGCTGGAGTGCAGTGGCCAGATCTCAGCTCACTGCAAGCTCTGCCTCCCGGGTTCACGCCATTCTCCTGCCTCAGCCTCCCGAGTAGCTGGGACTACAGGCCCCCGCCACCTCGCCCGGCTAGTTTTTTGTATTTTTAGTAGAGACGGGGTTTCACCGGGTTAGCCAGGATGGTCTCGATCTCCTGACCTCGTGATCCGCCCGTCTCGGCCTCCCAAAGTGCTGGGATTACAGGCTTGAGCCACCGCGCCCGGCCCACAACCTCTTTCTATGTAATGAGCCACCTGAGACAACAGCATCACTTCCCCACTGACTGTAGACATTGCCAGCCTCCTAATCTTCATTAGCCATAACCTGCTAGGAGGCCCACTCCACTCCCTCATCGGGGATTAGCTGAACCATCCCTGAAGCTGCACAATGTGCTGATCACTGAACATTGGATGGTCCAACCACCCTGTAGCAGAACAGCATTGATAATAATGTGTCTTCTCTCCTTTTGTCTCGTTCAGTCCCAGATTTCTCCATTTCCTACTTGACGTGTGCATGCTAAGCACTCGGAAACACATGATTTATGTATTAGGTTGATGCAAAAGTAATTGTGGTTTTTTCCATTACTTTTAATAGCAAAAACTGCAATTACTTTTACACCAACCCTAATAAATCTCTGTTAATAGTGAATGAATGTGTATCAAAGGGTTAAAGGCCTATAAAGGGACTGGCTCTTAGTCCTCTTGGTCTGTGGTACAACAGGGCTTCTGAGCTCTGCTCGTCCTAGCGGTCAGATTCATGGCAGGGACTTCTGCAGTGATCTCAGCCACACATGCTGCCTCTTCTATGTGACCCAGAACAGAGCTCAGAGTGAGGTCATATTGATTTCATGAGAAGCTGGGCCTGCATCTTTTCTTTCACTCTAGGTTTGTTGGCTCCTGCCTGTAAGATGGCTGAAGGCCATCGTTTTTGTGTGGAGGATTAATTAGAATAGATTTCTTTGACTTGAGATGCCAATAAAACCTGTGGTCTCCAGCTATTGATTTATGATGCTGTGCAGGAAGTGTGGGTCCCAGAACAGGCCCCAAGAAAGTAGTGGTGTCAGGCATTTTGATGCTTGGATGGTTATTGTGGCAAACTGGAAAATAATAAGAACGCATAGGAGCTTTGGGGGCTACCATGGGGGAAGGGAGATTGGTACAAGGGCCACCATGATTCAGTGAATGAAAGGAGAATCTCATTTCCTGTGAATGATGTGACTGAGAAATTGAAAGGGACATTTGTGAACTTTGGAGACCAAGATGATTGTGAGCAAATTAATGGCTAGATATATGAGACGTTTGTTCTTATGCAGATAATCGAGTTCTGAAGAGAGAGATCACTGGTCCTTCAACTTCCCCATCGTCTCAGAGTCCAAGTTATGATAAAGTTCTAACTCTTATTTCCCAGATGACCTCTCAGTTTAATTCAATTCAACAAGCATTTATTAGTACCTACTGTGGTGCTGGGAGGGAAGAGGGTATAAGAAAGCAAAAGACTTGCTCTGTTCTCTTAAGGAGTTTGTCACACATGGGGGTGACATTTTCAAACCTGTGATTAGAATACAAAGTGGACTCCTGGGGGGATGACCGTGGTGTAGGAGGAGAGATTTAGACTGAGAGTGAATGAGAACTTTTCATGATGGGTGGCATTTGAGCACAGTTTCAAGCACAGTGGCAAGTGGCAAGGGGTTCCACACAAAGGAATCATCATCACAAAGAGTGTGTGCTTAGGACTTACTTGGGCTCTTTCCTTGGGTACTACATTACTGGAGCTTAGGTAGATGTAATAAAAATAAGGTCAAAATATAAGTGTGGCCAAATCATGGAGAAACTGAAGAGCAGACTAGGGAGTTGAGGATTTGATTCTGTAAGTAGCAGGGAGCTATAGAAAGTCTTTGAGGAGGAGAGGGCCATAATTGATCAGACAGCCATTCAGGAAGCATGGTCCTGCATCCTGTGCCAATGGGATCAAAGCAGCAATGGAGGGGCAAAAGATGCCACTGAAGAGGTTACCACCACAGTCAGGAGAGAAGAAGATAGATATGTTAGGGGAGGTAGGGCAGGAAGGAGACCAAGGATGTGGACTCTCAATCCTCAGTTTTCTCATCAGTAACATGGGGGATCTATTTTTGTTTCTAGGGTTTGAGGAGTGGAGGACTTAGGGAATGAAAGGAAAGGATGCGTCAGAAATTTTTATTAGGTTTGCCACCTGAGCATCATCTTTCTTAATCTCTTTTTTCCTTGTGATGCCTTTTTTTTTTTTTTAACCTGGGAAGTTGGTGGCTATTAATAGGGTATATCTGGGACCTCAGTG
Source organism: Colobus angolensis palliatus (assembly GCF_000951035.1). Classification (NCBI taxonomy): domain Eukaryota; kingdom Metazoa; phylum Chordata; class Mammalia; order Primates; family Cercopithecidae; genus Colobus; species Colobus angolensis. Next base: position 6,494,159 of record NW_012122932.1, read on the forward strand.
TGTATGAATGAGTGGCCAGTTTGCAGGCACAAGATTAACAAGGTACTGTCTTCCTGCCTAAATACTTGGCTTAGGAGTTGTAGAGAAGCCAGGCGGTGTGAGAGCAAGAGGAGGACATGTGGGCAGAGCATCAGGAGGCTCTGCCTCAGACTACTGGCTAGTGATAAACGAGTCCTCCTCCTTCCTGACCCTCTGCCCCCAATTTGTCATTTAGTGATAACTTCCTGGCCTCAGGAGTCTTCTGTAAGGATGAAAAGAGATTGTGCTGTTTTTTAAAAGATAAAATACTAAAACTGCAATTAGTTATTATATAGCCCTTTTGGGAAGCAGCATGATAGAGCCAGTGAAGAGCACTGGCTCTGGAGTCCGGCAGCCTGGGTCTCCATTACTTACCAGCTGTGTGATGATAGGTAACGTAAATTCTCTGTGCTTCAATTTTCTCCTCAGTTAACATGAATGTAATAATAGTCATCTGTTGAGTATGATGTGAGGAGGACTCACACAGTGCCTGGCATGCTTGTTGCTGGATAAATGTTTGCAATGACGAGAATGATGCTGCCACTGCACTGCCAATGATGGGCTCTCTGTGTAGTAGTGTGCCTCTGATACCCATAAACCCAGCAAAACTATGCTGCTTCCATCTTTCCTTCCAGCTACCTGCCTCAATTCCTATTCAAGGTGGGTATCTCAATGCATCACAGAACATCATAGCAGTTAAGCAAGGAGGTTTCTCTAGTCTAATACTTTATCTGTTATTTCAACTACTGATGAGAAGGAATCTTACCTCCTGGTTACAGGGAATGCTCTACCTCTATAGACAGCCAAGCCCATGTATAGATAGCTTTGAAGGTTAAAGTGCAAATCTACTTACTGATCTCTTCCTTTTTTGTTTGTGTGTATTTGCATGTATGTGTAAAACACACCCAAAAGAATGACTTCCAGATACTCTCACTAATGCAAGAAGTGAGTCCTTAATAAAACATTGGCTGTTGAAAAGGGAACAGTGGTAGAAAAAATAGTAAGATATATACTCAAGATTTGGAAATGTAGAGAAAGAAGTAAAATCAATTGAGAACAACCACCACATCTATAATGAGCTTCCCCCTCCCTGCCAGCCCACCCTTACCTGAGGGGACTTACAAATGTAATGAGAAGAAATGGAGTTTTTGCTGTAGGCAGGATTTGGATTAGACATTCAAGAACTTCCTGCCTGGGAAGTGATCAGGGGATGTCCAGGCTTCCCTGGATTGTTCACATGTCTTCCCTGGATGTGCCAGGAGGTGCTTTCATACTAGGAACTTACTAATTGCAAGAAGGAGAGGAAGGAGAAGGAGAGGAGAGTCTATTAAAATCCACTCTGTTAAGAAGTTCAGTAGAGAGGCCAGCATTCAGAATGACTCATGCCCTGTCTGACTTCTTGACAGCTAGAGGTGCTTGGCTGGCTTGGGTTTCCCAGCTCCCCTGTGCTCAGAAGACATTCAGGGAAGGCCTCCAACAGGCTTTAAGATTGATCTGGTTAGCACCAATATCACCTACTATGGGTTGTGAAAACCCTTTGGTCATAAAAGTAATAGCAATACAGTAAAAACCTTGGCTATCTAAGAGGCCTCAGGAAATGAAGCATTTTGGATGGTGGAATTTTCCATAAAACTGAGGATTTTTCCATTTAAGTAGAGGCTATTATTTTTGTATTTTAGATGGATTGAATCAATATAACATTTCTTGTTTGCTTGGAGACAACAAACAAATGGTAGTTATTGTTCTATGTCATTAATATAGTAGTTCCCTAGGGGATTAATGAACCACACAGTTTACCCCAAGACTAAATGCTGAAACCTTTGTGCCTGTTGAGATCTTCCATCTGCTTTTTAGTTTTTCTGACCCTCCTTGCTACAAGACATCTTTGCCTCTCATTTCTTGCTAATCTCAGTGCATCTGCCTCAAATGGTTTCTATTTTTTTCTCTTAATTTATCTCTCTTGTCTTCATTTTCATGTTATAAAGTACTATTGATCTTGCATATCATTGTTGTAACTGGTATCAGATCATTCAAGGTAGAGGCTCTCTATATTAATTTATTTGTTTAATAAACGAGTATTGGGCATCTACTCTGTAGTAGGCAGCATGGGTAAGTGCCAAAGATTCAATGATGAAAAACTGAGATGACAGAACTTGCTTATTGTTACAATCTGGCATCTGGCTTCTAAAGGGTGTGTTGGCTCAACCTTTATACAGGTCCCTGTTTCTCACTATATTCTAGCCTAGTGTTTCTCATATTTGAATGTGCCTCAGAGTAACTTGGAAGGCTTGTTACACACACACTGCTGGGCTCCACTCCTGGAGTTTCTGATTCTTGGGCGAGAAGGTGAGAATGTGCATCTCTACTAAATTCCCATGGCATGGCCTGGGACTATACTTGGAGCGACACTTCCTTTGCCACATGACCTTCCCTTTGTTGTTCGAATGTTAGTCTTGTTTCTACCTCAAGGCATTTGCATTGAGGTACTTAGCAGATGTGTACCCTCTGTCTGACCTTGGCCTGGCTGCGTCTTGTCATCACGATTTTAGGGAGGCCTCCCCTGAGCATCCTTGTTTATGTTGCTCTAGTCTTCCCAGGCACTCAATGTCACTGCACTTGGTTTTGTTCCCTTCTTGGGCCTGTGTCACTCTTTGAAATTATCTTTATAGGTTTGTCTCAGGGGTGGCTGTGATTGAAGAGATACCAACAGACCCAGGCAAAGAATGCACGTTTCTGTAATGCAATTAAAAGAAGTAAGAGCTTAAGTGCATGAAGACAGCTACACAAAGGAGAGGGCAGAGCAGCATTTTTTTTCACTGGAAGTCCCAGTCCTTCAAGTCCCTGTGGCTAGTTGTGTCAGCTGACTGAGGCAGAGATCTCCTAAGTCTCCTGAGCTGCTGCAACTCATCCATTCTCAGGGTCTTTTTACACCCCAGTCTCCTGTTTACTGATCTGCAGACATGGAGGAGTGTTTGTTGCAAGGTCAGTTTCCCAGGTGAAAGGTCTCCCAAGCAGGATGGAACTTCAGACGTTCCTGAGTCTTATATTTTTATTTATCTGTATGATCTGTCTTATTTTACTTGATAGCTGTCTCTTCTCCCACTAGCATATAAGCACCACGAGAGTAGAGGCATGTCTGTGTCCTCTTCCAGCATTTTCTGAGCACCTAGACAGGACCTGGCAGAGAATGGGCACTTAATATATATAAGCTCTCTTCTCCTTCCCTCACCTAATAACAAAGTAAGTATGTGCCTCTTGAATGTAATTTATTTCTTTCAGGGAACTGAACAAGACACATTCTCAAAGAAAGCCTCTTCTGTTACCCTGCAGCTCGTTTCAGAGCGTGCTGAAGAAGGAGAAAGGCAAATACGAGTGAGAGGAAATGTTTTTCCCTCTGTATCTTAATATGGCAAGAGCTCTTGGGCAAGAAACCATCTGTTCATGTTCAGCTTTCTTTTCCCTTCCTCTCATTTCCCCTGTTCTTGTGTCACTCTGACTTCAGAGCCATAATAACAAACCTATTACTGCAATAAGATGCCAGAAGGGGAAAATGAGACTAAGTTACTGAGGAAGAAAGAGACGCAGCACCAACCCCAAGCCTTTCCGAAGAGTCTGCAGGCTGTTGAATAAGGCATGTCGGTTTAATTGCTTCTTTTCTCCCTTGGTATGGTATAGATGCGTCTGTTCTTTTTCTCTCTTTGTTCTCTATTAGGTTCACAAATTATTTTGCCATAAGATACTAATAGCGTCTGCAAAGAGGCAGTGTAATTCTGGAGTGGCCATTCCTTGGGTTTCTCTCCCTGCCCCTACTGCTCCTTATTTTAACTGTTTCTCCAGCCAGATGAGAAGCTCTTTGAAGACAGGAACTACATCTTGCTGAAAGTTACCTGACGATTCTGTTGCTCACAGAAGCATGCACAAGGTTGCACTCTACAGGCATCTGAAAATTCTCGTAGAAGCAAAGTCTCTATTTCTTTTCCTAGCCCCTTCTCTTCCCACTTTGTGGTTGACTTAACCAAGGGAGATACTGAGTGAATGCTGACTTGTTTTCTGCTTTTCCCAAGGAAGGCTGACAGGTAAGTGCCAGCATTATGATGATTTATATGTTTATACAAATATGATTATTGCAAACCCTGCTAGGTGTTAGGCTCTGTGCCAGGCATGGGGAATGTAATAGTGATCAAGACAGATAGGACCTTACTTTCTTGAGCCTATTTTCCAAAAGCAAGTTAGTTAACACAGATTGTAATCAAAACTGTAAAGATAAAATAAGGGGCCAGGCGCGGTGGCTCACACCTGTAATCCCAACACTTTGGGAGGCTGAGGCAGGTGGAACACTTGAGGTCAGGAGTTTGAGACCAGCCTGGCCAACATGGTGAAGGCCCGTCTCTACTAAAAATACAAAAATCATCTGGATGTGGTGGCATGCACCTGTAATCCCAGCTACTCAGAGGATCACTTGAACCTGGGAGGAGGAGGTTGCAGTGAGCTGAGATCACACCACTGCACTCCAGCCTGGGTGACAGAGTAAGACTCTGTCTCAAAACAAAACAAAACAAAACAAAAATCAAGGTGATCAGAATAGTGGATAATGAGAGAGATAACCTTCTTTCCATGGAATGGTAAGGGAAGGACTCTGGGAAAGTAATCTGAGACTCTGAAAGTTAATCTGGGACCTAAAAATTGAGAATCAGCCAGTTCTATTGAAGAATAAGAGGATAAGCACATGCAAATATACTAAGGTGAGCAAAGTCTTATTGAGGAACTAAAAGAGGCTTAGTTTGGGAGAGGGAGAAAATGGCATCAATCCAAGCTAGAGGAGCAAGCAAGGACTAGATCATGAGTTGGATATTCATTTTGTTTAAATCCAACATCCTGTTCCATTGCTCCTTTTGTCATTTAGAGCATGAAGAAGCCACAGATTAATTCTCAAACTTTCATGTACATCGGTCTCTCCCAGGGATCTTATAAAAGTGCAATACTCGCTCAGAGCTTCTGATACAGTAGCCGTAATAAGTGCAGGTTCTTTCTGTTGGAAGTCATAGAAATTCAACTAAAATCAACTTAAGCAAAACCAAAACAGAAGTAATGACTTCTGTATTTGGGAATCAAAGAGGGAGTTTTAGCTTCAGGCATGACTCCATCTAGCAGTTAAAATAATATCATGAAATCTCCCTCTCTCTTTTTAAAAAAGTTGTTCTAATTTATTTATTGGCTTCATCCTTAGGAATGCTTTTTCCACATGGTAGTAAAAATAGGCATCAGAAGTCCAGGCTTATATTATCCTTACAGGTAGTGATCCCAGGGGAAAGGGTGCTATGTTCTGTTTTTCGTTTCCACATTAACCCCTCTAATGGATTTGGATTGGCCCTGCTTGGGTCAAATTCCCACAGTGGAAGTGTCCAAAGAGATGATGTATGTAAGTTGGCTGCCTAAGCAGAGGAAGTAGGGCCACTTGAGTGATAGAATCACCAGATTCACATGGCATAGGGAAAGGATAATTTCCATAAAGAAGAAATGTTCAAACAGGAAAGACCAAAAGTAGCAGATATTCCCCACAAAAGGCTTGGGCAGGGCAGAATTTTGACCTCCTAACACTAGCACCATGATTCCTTTATGTTGCTAAATAACAGAAAATGCTTTGAAAAACATTGCCAGAGATCACTTTGCAGATTGAGAAACTGAAACTGAGTTCATAGAGAATAGGAATTCACCACAATGACAGAAAAGAATGCTATGAAAATTGTTAAAAGACTTACAAGAGTCTCATAGTCATTGTCTTGATTTCTAGGTCTCCTTTCTTGAATGTTAGTAATGTTATACATGGTGGGTTCCCACCCCACTCTTTATTATATACAGAAAGCAGAAATCAACTTGCTTATTTTTACAAAGAGAAGATAACTCATTTGAAAGATATGATTTGTCAAATAGTTCAGAAAATTCTGCTGAAATTTTAGTTAAAATTGCACTGAAAAATAAGGGGAAAATAAACATTTCAAATGTGAAATATCTGATCCATGACTATAATGCTCTCTTTCTTGGTCTTCTTTTATGCCATTAAGTGAATTTAAAAATATGGTGTTATACACTATGCCTTCACAGTAGCGAGCTATTGTATTATTATTTTTGCTATTATGAATGAATGTCTGTTTTCTATTGGTTATTGCTGGTGTAGACACATATTACTGCATTTTATATGTTTATCTGAAATCTGGTCACCCTACTGAATTCTATTATTCTATTAGTTTCTTTCTTGATTCTGTTGGGTTTTTTAGATAGATAATTATATCATCTGCTATTATGAAAGTTTTTATCTCTTTTCTCCTAATAGTATGCTTTTATTTTTCTTGTCTTACTAAATTGGGCATAGCTTTCAGTATTATTTTGAATGGTACTGGTGATAGATGAAATCTTGGCTTATTCTTGATTTGAAGATTTGAAGACAATATATAGGATTTTCATTAAGTAGGATATTATGTTGGATATAGGTTAATGGAATATAGCCTTTATCAGTGGAAGCTCTTTCATCTCTCAGTTTTTCAAAAGGTTTTTATAATTAAATATATATTGAATTTTATAAAATGTTTTTTAAAAAAACCATTGAGATAACAATGTGATTTTTATCCTTGCATCCATGATTGTGTAGAATTACATGGATAGTTTTTTTCTAATGTTAAACCATCCAACAATTGCCTTTTTTGAATAAATCCTACCTAATCATAATGGATTGTCTGAAAAATTATTTAAAACTAACATTTTTATTTGGGGCTTTTATATGTGTTTGAATGGATAGATATATAATTCTCTTTCACTTGTAATGTTATTTCTCAGTTTTTATGTAAAGTTTATATAAGTCACCTAAAAATTAATTGAAAATATTTTCCTCTTTTTTTCTTTCACAGTCTGTACAGCAAGGGATTATTATTTCTTCCTTGAAAGTTTATTAGAACTCTTTTGTAGAATTATCTGAACCTAAGCCTTTTTTTTTTTGAGAGAGCAAAGGACTTTCATTAGTATCTTAATTCTTTAAATGTCTAATTTGATTATTTAATATTTTATATTTTTTTCTTGTACCAATTTTAGTATACATATATATTTTTAAATTTTGTATTTCATTTAGATTTTCTGATTTTATGTATGACTTATAATTTTGGAATTAAAAATTCTATTTGACCTGTTCTAAATTTGTGGTTCAAAAAATTTACATACTATCTTTAAAATGTCTTAACCTGCCGTTTCAGAGGTTTTCTCACATTACTATTTTCAAATGCCCATATTTTAGATTTTTTAAATATTTGTAATTTTTTTTCCTTTATTACTTTCTGTATTTAAAAATATATCCATCCTACTTTTTTGGTATATCTGATATTCTTTTTATTAGCTTGCTTACTTTTAATTATTATTGCTTTCTGTTAATTACATTTAAAATTATAATTTTTTCTTCTAGTACAGCTTTGGCCATTTTCTACAATTATCAATGTGTATTGATTTCATTGTTTTTGATAAAAAAGTGCTTTATAATTTCACTCATAAATTTCTCTTTAACGCAAGGATTATTCAGTAGCATTGTTTTTGTTTTAGTTTGTAGACATATGTAACTTTTAAATTATAATTAAAATTATTAATTTTATTCTACTGTGATCAGACTCTGTAAGATGTTGATTCTTTGGGATATCTTGAGCTTTCCTTTGTGTCTTTTATTTTTGTAAATTTCCCATGAATGCCTGAAAGCATCAATATACTTCATTTGATAGGTACAAACTTTCATATGTGTTTACTAGGTCTAGCTCATTAATTGCATTAAGAAAATCTTCTATATCTTTATTTATTGTTTACTTGATCTATCAGTTTCTGAGAGGGGTGTATAAAAATTTCTTATTTCTCAATATAGTTCTGTACACTCCAACAATTAAATATCAAGTCCAGTTTTCAAACTTTCTTTTTTTTAAGCAGCAGAATCATTTTGTCACATAAAATCTTGTCCAAGATTCCAGTTCAAAAATAGATAAAAGCAGATCTATCCTCGTTGAAAGGAGGGAGGGTTGTGGGGACTGTATCCCTTCCTTAGTCACCTACAACCCTCCCCAAAACACTGCAAAACTCCAGTACTATAGTGAGCAGGGTTTGAAAACCATTGGGAAAGAGATGGGAGAACCAGACTTAAAGTCAACCCCATTTCTATTTTTAATTGGCGTTGTCTCTTTAACCAGATTATTCTTCTTCTTCATAAAATGAGAGGGTTGAGGCAGATGCTTTTTTGAAATCTTCTCCAGATATGAAGTTCTATCATTCTAAATATTTATTGAGTGCCAACTAAGTGCCCAGCACTAAAATAATATGAACTTATATATTTTACCACCAAAAAACCCTACAATATGTCAATTGCTTTTCCTCTGTTATCTCATTTGATCTTCAGATCAGCAGGGAAAAGTGGGCGAATCCTTACATAGAGATCTGTTTCCAATTCATTGGAAATGGTCATTAGAAGACAGACAAGAATCTTAGTAGTTAAGACTATGGGGTTTGAAGTCAGGATTCAAATCTCTCCCTGTGACTTGCTAGCCATGGGTTCTTAGGCAAGCTATTTAACTACTCTGAGGCTGAGACCCTTTTTCCTCTGTAAAATGGTGGTGGTAATATGTCCAGTACTGTGCCTGGTACATTGTAGGTGGTCAATAAGTATTAAGGTGTCTTCCTTTAAGAAGTAGAGATTCTAGGGTAGGAGACGGAAAACAGATGGAAAACACACTGTGGAAGAGTGCTGCACTTGAACATCAACAGAAGTGACAGTTGGTGCTTTCTGACTTCCAGGCTAGATGTGTAAATCTCAGACATGTTTTTCCTGGGACCTCTGGCCTTAATGTGTCTGGACCTCCCTTGACTCCAAGGCCTCTGTTTTGACTGCCAAGAGAAATGGCACAGAAACTCTAGAAGCCCTGACTCAGAGTCTCTCTGTGGGTCTGCTCACGGCACAGCACTGCATAGGTTCATTATACAGTCACGAGAAGACTTTGGGTAATGTGCTGACCTTGTTATAATTAATGGATAGTGGGGTAATGGGTCTGTGTGACTCATTAGATAGAGAAAAGAGATCCATCTCTTCTCATTTTGTTTAATTGAAACTCTAAAACATTTATTACTTTGGGCACATGATAGTAACTGGATTTTTAAATATCAAAGTGATGATTTTAGCTGTTCCCCAAAGGGAAAACAGGATTGGAGGGGTCAAAGCAATAAAAAGGGAGACCCTGAAGGGGCAGAGAAAGGAAATTTGGAGGATTATGGTTTGTTTGGGTAAATGATTTGGACAAGTTCCTTCACCCTTGGGGCCACAATTTACTCATGGCGAGGTGAGGAGATTGAAAATGCTACCATCACAGCGACCCCCCACACCCCCACCATCGTAGTTGCTGAGCACTCGTTAAGTGCGACACTAAGCCAAGCACTTCATGTGCATTGCTTATTTGATCTTCATGCATGGTATAGGTACTATGCTTACTAACAATTAACTAAGGAAGAAGTAGAGATTTAAAGATGTTGAATCACTCACCCGAAGCCACCCAGGAAGTAAAGAGTGACGTTGGGATTTGAACTTTGGTCCGTGTAACTCCAGAACTCTTGTTCTTCCCCCACCCATCATATCTCCCTTAATTATTCTTCCTGTTTAAATGTTCTGTGAGTTCTGTGAGCAGAGGGCTGTTCTTGTCCCCATAGGAGGCTGTCCTCTATTCCCCGAAAATTTACATTCCATGGTACCTCTTTGAGGGGGTGAAATTTAGAGGTAGGAAGAAGGTATTAGCTAACATTTTGTTAGAATTTCTTCCAGGCTCATTTGCTCCATCCCAATCTTTTTTTTTTTTGGCCATAGTTGAGAGTATTTACATATGATATTGTGTACTTTTTATTTCCTCCCTAACTTAGGAACATTAGCATTTCTGCAAGTTATTAAAATTACTCAGAATCATAATTTTTAATTTCCGTAAAGCACTCAATCATATGAGGGGCTTATCACTTACCTAATCCATCCCTTACTGTTATATGTTGAAGTTATACCAATTTGTCATTATTATAAATGATAGTATGAACATCTTTGGGCATAAAGCTTACAAAAGTTTAGATTATTTCTTTGGGATTAACATCTCTATTTAAATCTTTTTTCTGATTATAAATATTATACAAAGATACTTTAGAAGTTTTTAGAGGGAGGAGGAATTTAAAGAGGGAACTAATAACAGTTGTTGTTGTTATTATCAGGTGACATTTATACAGGGCTTTCTGGCTATTACCTGGAACTAAATGATGTTCTAAACATGTCATATAAACATCTAAATGATTGTTCTAAACATCTTATATGAATTAACTTACTAATTCCCACAATAACTATGTGAGATACATACATGATTATGTTTGGTATATCTTGATTATTTCCTTAGGAAATTGTTTAAAAAAATATGTGAACATTTTTAAGGTCTCATACCTTTCATTAAACTGCTATTCAGAGATGTGGTAGCTATTTCTTCTCACACCATCAGGGTTGAAGAGTGTTCTTCTCTCTACACGCTTACTAGCATCGTATTTTATTATTTTAAAAAGTGTTTGAGTCCTGAGTGCTTTCTGTTGCATCATACTACATCCTAAGGATCTCTGAAGCTTTGTTACTAATCTGTCATAAGTTTCCAACTGGTCAAACATAATAGCTGCATGTGGTAGCTACTAAAGTGTCCTCAAGCTGAGTAGAGGAAAAGAGCATGGTGCCAGGAAGCAAATACCAATGCACACATCTCTGATGTCACACTAAGATCTCAGAAATCTCCGTGTGTCTGCTCCTCCAGGGGTGAGTCTCAAAAAACTCTAAGGGGATGAGAAACTCATACATTAGGTAGAAAAAGATAAAAGTGGTAGGCAAAGGAATTTTACATTTAAGATTCAAGGAAAATGACATAAACGTTCAACTCAGAAAATAAAAACTTGTACTAAACTGTAACAGCAAAGAAAATCTCTCTGGGTCCCATGGAACCTTGCAGACTCTGACACGAGGAGGAAATATGTGATTCAAAAAGGCGTAGTCTATTAGGTCAATGTGATGTCCTAAAATTCCCAATATCCATAAAGGACAGAGTGTGATCCTTGAAATCTTGTAGGTATTTAAGGTACTTCCCTATACTTTGATCAAAGATAACAGATCTCTCTTTCTCCCTGCTTCCTCCTTTCTTTTTGCTTCTTCCTTCTTTCCCTTCCTTCTAGCTTTATGGATTTGATATGTTTTGGCTGTGTCCTCACCTAAATCTCATCTTGACTTGTAGTTCCCATAATTCCTACATGTTGTGGGGAAGGACCAGGTGGAGATAACTGAATCATGGTTGGGGGCTTTCCCCCATCCTGTTCTCATGATAGTGAGTTAGTTCTCATGAGATCTGATGGCTTTATAAGGGGCTTCCCCCTTTGCTCAGTTTTCATTCTCCTTCCTGCCACCATGTGAAGAAGCCCATGTTTGCTTCCCCTTCTGCCATGATTGTAAGTTTCCTGAGACCTCCCCAGCCATGCTGAACTATGAGTCAATTAAACCTCTTTCCTTTATAAATTACTCAATTCAGGTATGTCTTTATTAACAGTATGAGAAAGGACTAATACAGGGATTCTTCAAATTGTAAAAGTAATGTATATTTATTTCACTGTGTTAAACAGTTCAGAGGTGCATGAAGAAGACATTGATAATCTTCCTCTATCTTCCTTTAATTTCACCTTGCCCAGATAATGAGTGGTTACAGTTTGATATGTATTTTTCCACACATTTAGAAAATGTTCCTGTAAAGGTAAAAACTTCTTCCACTTTCTTTCTTAAAAGGACAAAGCTCTCCATATTATTTGCTTTTCTGACTTAAAAATATATCAGAGAAAGTGTTCTAGGTCAGGATACATAAATCAAACTCATGTAATAATAGCCTCATAATACTGTACAGTATGGATGTACCATAAATTTGTTTGACCAGTCCCCTGCTAAGGGACAGTCAAATAATTTTCAAGTTTGTTTTCTCCCTCTTTCCGTTCCTTCTTGGACCAGCTGAACTGTTTCCTTCTATACAGGTGCTTATTTTTTTGTCAGATAGAGTCCCAACACATGAGATTATTTGGAGAAAGGAAATGTAAATGTTAATTTTTAATGGCTGTTTTGTGTTTTTAATTACTTACTTTTGTTGAACACCGTCACATATGTATTTAACTTGGTATTCATGGTAACTTCTTTCAGTAGGTAAGGTAAGGGGCATTATCTCCATTTTGCAGATGCACCTCACTGAGATTAAATGACGTGTTCAAGGTCACTCAGTTAGCACATGACTGAGCCTGTTCTTAAAGCTCTTGTGCCTTTGAGGCTTATGCTTTTTCCATTAAATATTTCTCCTCTGCTTCTCCCTGGCTAAATTTTTTTGAAGATTGCCTAGGAGAATAAAATGAAGCTCCATTAGAAAAATGGCCACATTAATTTAAAGATAATGATGCTAACAATGAAGGTGATACTGACGCATAATTAAAACAGTCGTCAAAGGGAAAAAAGAAGGTATTTCCTCACAGTGTGGTATCGGGATTTTAAGAGTGGTTGTTAAGCTTTTAGGATTTTCAGTCCCCTGCCTCTGGTCTTCCATGCTTGAATGCTCAGAAGGATGAGGAAACAAAAGCTGGCCTTTGGCTTCTTTCCATCACCTGTTTTGGATCTTTCCTTCTGGTGCCTTCCCAGCATCCAATTTCTTCCATTCATGAGGCTGTCTGTGAATGCTTGATGCCGTTTAGGGCTGAAGCCTGTTGAGGATGTTCAATTTCTAAGCAAAGAGTAATATCAGGTCCTTAGGGCAAGCAAACCTGTATTCAACACTGAGAAAAACTGAGGAAGGAGAACATGCCTCGGACCTCAGTCCTATCCTTTTCCCACCTAGATTTGGCCCAATTACTTTTTCCATCCTTGTATACTGTTTGTGCATTGCGATCCATCCCCTCTTCCTCTATTAGTTTTTATACCTGAGTGTGACCACCAGTCTGTGGTTCTCGCTCCCTCAAGTATTTGCATTTTATGACTTACAAGAAAGAATGAAAAAATAAGCGAATGAGTGATTTGGAGAGTCCTTTTAGTGTTCCTGAAATAATTAATCAGGATAGCTAACATTTGCTGAGCACTTACATTGTGCCAGGAACAATTTAACATCCATATCTACTCTATGCAGTAGTTAATCTTCTGCTTTTACCAATGAGGAAACTGAGGCGCAGTGATTACGAGACTAGTTCAAAGTCATTTACTATATTTTACCAAGTTTAAATATCTTTCTAAATAACTAATGGTGCATTAATTATAAGATGTACTATTACTTTGTTTACACTGAAAATGCTAATAAAACTAAGACATGTAACTGATTTTAAGAAATGATAAATGTGAAAAAATATGCACCTTAGAGTCAGTAACTATACATGACAGAGCTGGGATTTGAACCCAAGTAGATCAATAGCAGTACTTACAGCTTTCTACTATGTTCTGTTTATGCCAAAAGATAGTCTTGACTACCATTTTATTAAGTCAGCTTTTTTTCAAGTGTTTTAAAAGGGAGTAGTGGGTATCAAGGAGCAAAGTGTTCTGTGAACAAGTAAGTTTAGGAAAGGCTTCATCAGACAGAAAATAATTTTTCTATTGTAGGACTTCTTAGAGATATTAATTTTTTATTTTTTATTTTATTTTTATTTTCGAGACAGAGTCTCACTCTGTCGCCCAGGCTGGAGTGCAGTGGTGTGATCTCGGGTCACTGCAAGCTCCGCCTCCCGGGTTCATGCCATTCTCCTGCCTCAGCCTCCCGAGTAGCTGGGACTGCACGTGTCTGCCACCACGCCTGGCTAATTTTTTGTGTTTTTAGTAGAGACTGGGTTTCACCGTGTTAGCCAGGATGGTCTCGATCTCCTGACCTCATGATCCACCTGCCTTAGCCTCCCAAAGTGGTGGGATTACAGTCGTGAGCCACCGTGCCTGGCCTAGAGCTGTTAATATTAACATGTATTTTGTACCTTCTGCGTCATTTCTCAAACATTGTTGTTGTTGTTTTTTTTTTTGGTGGTAGAGTATTTTGTGGAACTTGAGCTTCTTGGAATACATTTGGAGTACACAGTAATCAGTAATTTCTCTAATCTGGTAACAAATGTGTCCAGAAGGTCAAGCTTCATTTTGCCTAATGAATCCAGTCTATGGGGATAATTATTGCATATTGCCTAATATGCAATATGCAATAGTTACCTATATCTTCCGGAAATTTTTCTCCTGGTCCACATATTTCATTCAGTATTAATTTTTTAAAAAGGTATTTAACACCAAGAACAGTGCTTTTCAAAGCATGCTTTCTGGCAATGGACTTCAAACTTTTTGGTCAGGTATCCCTACCAGTAGAAAAAAAAAAATAAGCCAATGTTATGGTTTCTTTAAGGACAAAATGTACCAATGAATATAAAGATGACTTGCATACTGGGAGGCACTCATTTCTATTGTTTGGTTATTTAAAAAAATTGTTTTGCAGAAACTTTTTGTAAAGGTTACAATTGCTTTTATCTGCAGGTAACAGAGTACCTGACTAATGATGCTTAAGCAGTAACGGTTGTTCAAGTTCCTAAAATAGGAGGAAGTTTGGAGATAGGTGGTCTAGGGCTAATGCGGGGCCTCAACTATGTCCTGAATGACTCTGATGTTTGTTTTATGCCACCACCCCTCCCTAAAGTGTTGTCTTGATGTCTCAGGGACTCAGGATGTCTGCTGCAGTCCCAGACATCACATCTCTGTCCAAAGCAGAACAAAGAGGTTATGGTGGCATCAACTATACCTACTTTTTTTTTTTAATTGAGAAAGGAAAATGTTCCTGAAGTCCCCAGTAGCCTTCTCTTTATGTACTGAAAGTGCTGAGAGACGTAGCCGCACCTGGTTGCAAGCAAGCTGGAGCCAGAACTGTCATGATCAGTGTGTGCCACTGGCTGTCCAAGTGAGGTCTCCAGGCCAGCATTATCACCATCACCTGGGAACTTGTTGCACATGCAAATTCTCACTCCTTACTATCCCCAGACCTACTGAATCAGAAACCCTGGAGGTGGGGCCAGCAGTCTGTATTTTAACAAGCTCTCGATACACTAGATTTTGAGAAAAACTGTCTCAGACCAATGATTTATTGTTCCAAACTGGGGTTGTTGTTGCCCTGAGCAGAGCTGAGATTCCATTTGCAACACAAACGTTAGGGTTGGATATCGGGCAGGTGTCTAAGTGTCCAACACAGCGACATTAAATGTTTGGCTGTTTTCTATGTTATAAACAGGGATTATTTTTATTAATGTCAAAAGCAGTAGCAAAAACCAGCATTCTTAGCCTTGAGAACCAGCACTTTATATCTTGTTTGCTGTGTAATCTTGAGCAAATCACTGAACCTTTCTGAGTTTGCTTCCTGCTCTTTTAAAAAGAGAAATCTTTGCAGAGTTCCTATAGGAATCATCTAATACGATGTGCACAGAAGGACTCGGAAAACCCTCACATTTCGTGTGGTGTCTGCTCCCTTGCGTGGGTGGATCACTATCCCCCTGCATCTTAAGCCTTTGGCACTATTGCTCCTGCCTGGCTCAGGCAATCTCTGTGCATTGCTAATAGGGTTCCTGCAAGCATAGCACACCAGACTCCATCAGCAAAGTCCAGGTCTCCCACTGCTCATGGCAGGGGGTAATGTCTTGGGAGAACAATAGGGAAGGGGGAGGAAAACTTCTGTAATGTACCATGCTTGTGTTTTGTTGTTGCTGCTGTTGTTTTTCTCCTGGTTTCTTACATGAATTCCTTGAATTTAACAACCTGGGGGCTTTCAAAACACTTTGCCAAGTAACTTGCAGCCAAACAATGACAATAAAGAGGTTCAAGATGGGATATTGACAGTGGACATGGGTAGGTAATTCTCCCCTACCTTTCATCTACCTGGCATTTGCAGTAAGAGAGGCAGAATGGGATTTCCTTAGGATGCACCGAGCATTTAAATGGCTGGAAGCTGTTTCTTTCAGTCTGCATGCATATAACATCTTCCACTGTACTATAATCTCAAGCCTGTGTTTACAAGCGTTGAAAGTGTTATAACCATAAAGACCAACTGAGCATAGCTCTCCACGATTCAATCAATTCACTGACAAAGATTTATGTAGTGCCTGGGAGAGGATACACACTGATATCCAAGCCAAAAGGGGCACAAAGATGATTATTTTGGTGTGTTTGGCTGGTTGCTGATATATCAGCAGTCATCTGCCCACCAGTTGTAAGAGTCATCCCCATCCCTGAGTGGCAGGCAGAGGGAGAGAGGATGGCAGAGCCCTGGAGAGCTGGGAGACTCTACCATACAACCTTTGAAAACCAAGGTGGCTTTTTGAGACAAAGATGGCCTTGTCAGACTGACATGTGTGATTGTTTTAGATTGTAGGAAGGAAGGCTGGTAAGTCCAATCCTCATAGCAGACAGAAGCCCCATGTTACTATTTCAGGAGGGAGTCAGAAATTATGGACCAAGGATCATAATCATGAATTTTTGTGAAATTCTGGAATTCTTTTAATTTTATTAACTCTTGGATGTGTCCACATAGCAACTAGCAGTCAATTGTGAAGAAGGCCTGTGTTTTATTTTATTTTATTTTATTTTATTTTATTTTATTTTATTTTATTTTTTCTGGCGGAAGAAGGTAGAGTGGCAGCAAAGAATTAAGGAGAGAATGGGTTGAGGAGGTGGTGATGGCTTCTGGTAGGGAAGTAGAGGGAGGGTGGATGGTAGCAACTGACAGAAAATCATCTGGAAAATGATGGAGGGAACTGGTTTGCACTTGAGAAAGATCGTTGAGTTTGAGCTATAGAAATTCTGGGTGAAATCCCCTTAGACTTCAACTGAATCAGGTGTCACTTGGGTCAGTGTCTCTTTTTCTCCTTATAGCTCAGCAGGTTAGGGATTGGAACTATGTCATACCTTTTACCAAATATTAGACCAATAATTAATTGATTCAACACATATTTTGTATTTCCTGAGCACCAATAAGTGCTGAGTGCCATAAGTAGTGGTTGGTACACACACAATAGTGAAAAGTCATGCAAGGTTTCTGCCTCAGAGTTCTGTTCTAATGAAGGAGACACATACTAATTAAAAAAAAAAATAACCGTATTTATCAGTATAGGTGACAGGAGAGAAATACAGTGATGAATGAGAGGCTTATCAGTGAGCCACATTGGAGCAGGTGGTCAGTAGGGTCTTTTTTGAAGACATACATTTGAGCTGAGAGTTGAGAATGAGAATGAGTCAGCCACACAAGGTGCTATGGGGAGAGCATTCTTGACAGACAGGGGAATAACCAATGCAAGGGCCTGGAGCTGGGAGAGAGCTTGGCAGTTTCCAGCAGTAGAAAGAAGGCTAGGATGTTTGAAGCATGGTGAGCAAAGACAAGGTAGAGAGAAAGGTATGAAATGGGATGGGGAGTTGGGGAGAGCCTTCATAGGCCTTCATAGGCCATGATGAGAAGTTAGGAGTTTATTTTATGACCAATGAGAAATCATTAAAAGATTTTAAGCAGTAGGTTGACAAGGACTATTGATAAAGGTCATTCCGGTGCTAATGGAAGACTAGATTGAAAAGGTCTAAAAGAAGTAGGGAGATAAATCAAGAGGCTGTCATAATAACGCTGAGAGAGTACGAGGATTTGGAATGGGGAGAACAGTAAAGATGGAGAGATGTGGATGGATATAAGACAGATTGTATCTAGGATGGCATGTGGACTGTAAGGATTTAAGCAGGTGGTGACAGCTACTAATAGCAACTCATGAGAGGGACCATCTGGAAAGAACTGAAAGAGGATACAGGCATACCTCCAAGAAGTTGTGGGTTTGGTTCCACACCACCAACATAAAGTGAATATTGCAATAAAGCAGGTCACACTAGGTTTTTGGTTTCACAGTATATATAAAAGTATGTTTATACTATACTGTAGTCTATTAAGTGTGTAATAGCATTGTATAAAAAATGTACTTACCTTAATTAAAAATACTTTATTGGTAAAAATGCTAATGATCATCTGAGCCTTCAACAAGTTGTAATCTTTTTACTGTAGGATAAACTTGCCTCCATGTTGATGACACTGTTGACTGATCAGGGTGGTGGTTGCTGAAGGTTGGTGTAGCTGTGGCAATTTTTAAAAATAAGACAATGAAGTTTGCTGCATCTGCTGACTCTTTCCTGAAAAATTTCCTTGTACCATGAAATGTGGTTTGATAGAATTTTACCAACAGTAGAACATCTTTCAAAACTGGAGTCAATCCTCTTGAACCTGGTCACTTGTTTATCAACTACATATATATACTCTTCTAAACCCTCTGTTGTCATTTTAACAGTGTTTTACAGCATCTTCACTAGGATTAGATTCCGGCTGAAGAAAATATTTTGTTTGCTCATCCATAAAGAGCACCTCTTTATTTGTTCAAGTTGTATCACAAATTGCAGCAATTCAGCCACATTTTCAGGCTCCACTTCTAATTCTTGTTCTTTTGCTATTTCTACCACATCTACAGTCACTTCCTCCACTGAAGTCTTAAACCCCTCAAAGTCATCCATAAGGGTTGGAATCAATTTCTTCCAAACTCTTACTAATGTTGCTATTTGGAACTTCTTCTATGAGTCCTTCTTAATGGCATTTAGAATGATGAGTCCTTTCCAGAAGGTTTTTAATTTATCCAGATCTGTCAGAGGAGTCATGATGTATGGTAGCTATAGCCTTATGAAATGTATTTCTTAAATAAGAAGACTTGAAAGTTGACATGACTCCTTGGTTTATGAGTTGCAGAATGGATGTTGTGTTTGCGGGCATAAAAACAACATTCATCTTCTTGTTTATCTTTATCAGAGCCCGTAGGTGACCAGGCCATTGCAAAGAAGCAGTAGTATTTCAAAAGGAATCTTTCTAAGCAGTAGGTCTCGAGAGTAGGCTTAAAATATTCAATAAACTATGCTGTAAACAGACATGCTGTCATCCCAGCTTTGTTGTTCCATTCATAGGGAACAGGCACAGTAGATTTACCATAATTCTGAAGGGCCCTAGGATTTTTGGAATGGTCAATGGGCATTGGCTTCAACTTGAAATTACCAGTTGCATTAGGCCCTAACAGGACAGTTTATCTTTTGAAGCTTTGAAGTCAAGCATTGACTTCTCCTCTCTAGCTATGAAAGTCCAAATGGTGTCTTTTTTTTTTTTTTTTAATAATAAGGCCGTTTTATCTATATTGAAAATCTGTTGTTTAGTGTAGCCATTTTCATCAATGCTCTTAACCAGGTCTTCTGGATAAGTTGCTGCAGCTTCTACATTAGTACTTGCTGCTTCACTTTGTACTTTTATGTTATGTAAATGGCTCCTTTCCTTAAAGCTCATGAATCAGCTTCTGCTAGATTCCAACTTTAACTTTTCTCCCACAGCTTCTTCACTTCTCTCAGCCTTCATAGAACTGAAGAGAGTTAGGGCCTTGCTGTGGATTAGGCTTTGACTTAAGGGAATGTTGTGGCTGGTTTGATCTTCTCTCTAGACCACTAAAACGTTCTTTATATCAGTAATAAAGCTGTTTTGCTTTCTTATTATTCATGTGTTCACTGGAGTAGCACTCAGTTTCTTTCAAGAACTTTTGTTTTGAATTCACAACTTGGCTGTTTGGCACAAAAAGCATAACTTTTGGCCTGTGTTGGCTTTTGACATGCTTTCCTCACTAGGCTTACTCATTTCTAGCTTTTTATTTAAAGTGATAGATGTGTAGCTCTTCCTTCCACTTGAACTCTCAGAGGCTGTAGTAGCATTCTTAAGTGTTCTAATTTCAGTAGTGTTGTGTCTTAGGCAATAGGGAGGCCTGAGGAGTGGGAGGAAGAGATCAGAATGACCAGTTGGTGGGACAATCAGAACATATGCAATATTTATCAATTAAGTTTGCTGTCTTGTATGAGTGTGGTTCTTGGAGCCCCGGAACAATTATTGATAGTAATATCAAAGGTCACTGATCTGAGATATAAGATATAACAATAATAATAAAATTTGAAATATTTTGAGAATTACCAAAACGTGACAGAGACACAAACTGAGCACAAGCCTTTGGAAAAATGGTGTCAGTAGACTTGCTCAATGCAGGGTTGCCACAAATCTTCGGTTTGTAAACAAATGCAATATCTGTGAAGCTCAATTAAAGTGTAGCACAATAAAACAAGGTATGCCTATACAGGGAAGTGTCTGTACTTGGGATAGACCCTTGAGTCTGAGCCATAGAATATCCAGGGTTGAATTCCCTGAAAATAAGTGTTATACCACCTCTTACTCTGTATCTTCAACTATTTCACTGTGGAGTTAGTGATGGATTGGATATATAAAATAACAGCAGTCATTGAGCATTTACTGTTAATCTTACATGTTGGTAATTTCCTAAGTTCTTTTATCAAAACTATGGAACAGATCTATTATTGATCCCCATTTTCTGGTTGTAGAGATGAGGCTCAGTAAGGTTAAAAACCTTGTTCTGAGTCACACAGGTGAGGAGTGACTGAACAAACTGAGGCCAGGGATATCTGATGGTAACTTCATGTGTACATGACTATACTCTCATTAATTTTTTTGAGATGGAGTCTTGCTCTGTTGCCCAGGCTGCAGTGCAGTGGCATGATTTCAGCTCACTTCAACCCCTGCCTCCCGGGTTCAAGCGATTCTCCTGCTTCAGCCTCCCGAGTAGCTGGGATTACAGGCGCCTGCCATCACACCTGGCTAATTTTTTATTTTTAGTAGAGACAGCATTTCACCATGTTGGCCAGCTGGTCTTGAGCTCCTAAGCTCAGGTGATCCACCTGCCTCCGCCTTCCAAAGAGGTAGGATTAGGCACCTGCCACCACGCCTGGCTAATTTTTTATTTGTAGTAGAGACAGGGTTTTGCCATGTTGGCCAGGCTGGTCTTGAACTCCTAAGCTCAGGTGACCCACCCACCTCGGCCTCACAAAGAGCTAGGATTACAGGCATGAGCCACCATGCCTGGCCTATACTCTCAATTTCATAGGCTGTACTTGGCATACAGTTAACTGGACAAATGTCTCCCGTGGATACCTACTCTGTGGAGCATCTAAGCAGGAGATGCGACTTTGAGTGAGATTCGGTTCCTGTTTTAAAACATTGACACTAGAATAGAGGGATTAAAAAGTGGTTCTTTTGATAAAAAAATCTTAGGAACTTACCAACATGTCAGATTAAAAAGTAGCCCCAGATAACTCATACAAATTAGAAATTGATGTATAACACACAAGAGGTTAAAACAAAAGGCTTTTAAGGTTGGAAGAAGGCAGAGTTTTCCCAGACTGTGGGTAGAAGGGTGCAGTTTCAAAGATTGCTTCATGAAGGAGGTAACAGTAAAGATGGGTTTGCCTGCAACACCCAGAGGGAAGCCTGGGGAGCGGCAGGCACAGTGGGGCAGAGGCTGTAATTGGTTTAGGGCAGAAGTTGTGAGTATGGTCTGGGGACACTTTGATGTGTGAGATCAAAACTATTAGTCATCAGGTCAAGGTATCATACTGTGATTAACCACATGAGTTTTTGCATCGGCAATCCTGGTTTTTAGTCAGACACTTTCTCTTATTGTCTTCCTGTGTTATTTAATCTCCCTGATCTTTACTTTGTTTAAAAAATTACTACATATAAATGATTATATATCTACCTCACAGATTTGTTCAAGATATTAAATGAAAGAAGCTATAAAAAGTATGTAGCATAGTACCACACCCATTGTTAAGCCTCATATGGCAGCTATTAGGGGTGAATGAGGACTAGTTGGTTGAAGTTAAAGGCAGGAAAATTGTACTCTATTAGATAATGCACAATTAAGACACTAGTTGGCATAGTGTTTGGCATCTACTAATCACTTGATAAGTGATAGTTGCTGTTGTTGATGCAATTATTTTAAATATGAATTTAAATGTTATATGATGTAGAACTTTCATACGCTTAGATTTCTACCCTGAATGAGTTTGGATGTCTGGGATTCATTTTCTTCATTCAGGTTTTCATTCATTTATTCACTTATTAAACATACTGAATGCTTCACCAGGTACCATACTAAGTGCTAAGGTTACAAAATTTATTAAATGAGTTTTCTGTCCTAGGAAATATGTATGCAAAAAATGGACAATCAGTCATGGAATGCTATACAGGAGATTCATGCTGAGGACTTCTGAGCAACTTCCCACCTGGTGACTTCCAAAATTGTATTTCTGTATGACATTAGAATTGTAGAATATCAGAGCTGATATGACATTCAGGCTCTAGAGATTACTTAGTCCAAGAAGTTCCTTGCACCTATGAAGAAATTCAGGTCCTATTTCCCAGTGCGAAATAGCAGATCCTGACAATGTTCTCTTTAATATTTAAAATCCTCAAATAATTTTGATTTAGATGGAAGAATGCAAGAAATGAGTAGAATGATAAAGGACATTAAGCAGCTTTACAGAAGGCAAATCATTAAATGAGAATTTTTCTGGGCACAAAGTATCATGTATCATGTGTATCATGGTGGAGACAGAATAGCCTTGTGGTTAAGAAAACCCAACTAGACTCTCAGGTCTTACATTTGTGTGTCCTTTTGTTGCATACCTAAATAGGCATAGTCTTTTTAGTTCTCTGATATTTTCTCATCTGAAAAATGGGGATAAGGCAGTTAGAAATTACATTCAGCTAGCAGAAAGAAAAAATTCCCCAAAACAGTGACTTGAAAAAATTAGAATTTTATTTTATTTTCTCATTTAAAGAAGTCAGAGAATAGGCAAACGAAGGCTTATATAGCATTTACCAATTCACAGTGACTCAGGCTCTGTCTATTTTTCTGTTTGTTATCCTTAGTGCATAGCTTCTTTCTTTATTCTTAGTGTGTGACTTTGTGCACAATATGACTGCTGCAGCTCCAACCATCACATCTGAGTTTCTTGCAGGTATATAGGGAAAACATGGAAGGGAAACAGTCGCCTGTTAACTGGGTCAGTCCTCTTTCAAAGAATGTTTCCCAGAAACTCTACTCACAAACTTGGCCATGGGACCATCCCTAACTGCAAAAGACATTGAGAGATATACTGTTTTGTCTGATACTTCACTGCCTCTAAAAAACTGGAGTTTACTTAGTAATGAATATACTAAGATAGTGGATACTGGATACATAGCTATCAGTCTTTATCATAGGAGCCAAATAATATCGCTTATCTCCTTAAGTTTTGTGAGGATTAAATGAGATGATACAAGTGAAGCACTTAGCTCAGTGCCCAAGCATACAGAAAGTGTTTATCTAAGAGGGGATGATAATCCCTGTCTTCAAAAAATTTGCCCATTTATTGGGGAAATGGATATACACATGAAATAATAATGTGATAGTATCGTATAAGACAAATGTAAAATTCAGTCACCTCATAGCCCTTCTTCCCTACTGCCATCTCAGGACTGTGTAACAAAAGTCCTAGTATCTGACTTTTGTTGAATACTTCTCATTGGTCAGATTCTATGATATTGCCTTATACACGCGTGATTTCATATGACCCTCAAGGCAACCCACATGGGGTAGGTGCTATGAGGCAGGTACTGAAAACTAAGGTTTTTTGAGGTAAGTAACTTGCCTCACTACATGCTTATGATAGGTTAGCTGGTATAGGAATCCAGATCTATGGGATTCTTAAGTTGGTGCTGTGCACTAGTCCTGGCTCTGCCTGCAGGGTCCTCAGACAAGCCCTGTCCCCTCTCTGGGCTGCATTTCCTCATCAATAAAACACATGAAACTAGATGAGCTTAAAGGTAGTTTCTGGCTTCAAGAAATCTCAGAACTCTGAACACAGAACTCTCCTAAGAACTGGTAAAAGATAACTAAAAATAAAAAATAAAATCCTGATTTTTCACATTGGCTTTTGGTGCTATTAACCTTCAGTCTTCCTTACCTGCAGGAGTCAGTTCTTTCCTTACTGAAGGAGCATTAACCAGAATTAGATAATGAACAAGCTACCTGGAGTCTTTCTCTGTCTGGGTTGGAAGAATGAAAAGATGGAATCTTAAGAGTCAAGGAAGAGGCCCGCATGGTGGCTCACGCCTGTAATCCCAGCACTTTGGGAGGCTGAGGTGGGCAGATTACCTGAGGTCAGGAGTTCAAGACTAGCCTGGCCAATGTGGTGAAACCCCATCACTACTAAAAATACAAAACAGCTTTATGTCATGGCAGGCCCCTGTAATCTCAGTTATTCGAGAGGCTGAGGCAGGAGAATTGCTTGAACCTGGGAGGTGGAGGCTGCAGTGAGCTGAGATTGCACCATTGCACTCCAGCCTGGGCAACAAGAGCAAAACTCTGTCTCAAAAAAAAAAAAAGAGTCAAGCAAGAAAAACTCCTAGGAGAATGGTGAATTCAGATTCTGTTGTTCTACTCTTGCATACTTGACCATTGTTTCCTTTGCAATTCCTTGTCTAGCAATGGAGAGCATGAGTGATGTTGATGGGAAGGCCTATGCAACTGATTGTGAATAAAAGTCAATTTTGAATTTAAAAAATAGAAGAAAAAAATCATGATTCTCATATAGATATAGAAATGAACATGTGTTCAGGATTTTATTTAATTCCTTTAATGAGAAAATAGGTTGTGTGATAATACAACCAGTTAAAGGAGAATCTGCAGAACAGGTACATCTATAGATCATGAATATTGAAATGAATTTGCAAATGGAGATAAAGTTATTTTTTTTCCATGGGAGAAGGGGAAAGGTTGTTCCCCCACTGTACAGAATTTATTTGCATGTCTATAGACAATAATTATTTTGCATTGCTATCAGTTAGCAAACAGCTTACATATTTGTGAAATAGTTCCCACAGTCAGAATCAGCTAAGGTGAAAGGGTGAGCTGTAGAGCATGCACAGTGCTCCACTGAAGCCATCTTTTTCCCTGCAGTAAGTCTTATTGTCCAGTCAGTCTGACCCTGTTTCCTGCCCAGGTCTTGAGTTTCTGCCTCTCTCAAACATGTGCTGTCCTCTGCTCTCTGATATTTCAGAGACATCTATTTCCTTTGGGTTTGACTTATGGTTTGCTGCTTCTAGAAAGTCTTCATTGATCCTTATCTCTTTAATTGGGCATAGAAAAGCAGGTTGGAGAAGTGACTGAGTTGAGAGATCTCATATCAGGAAGCTTCTCCAGGGCATGGCTCTCAGGGTGGATCAACCACCAACTGGCTAAGTAACCCCAGGCAAGTCACTTGACTTTGAGTCCACCTGGAATTTCCCAGAACTCCCTACAAAGACTGAATGGTTCTTGAGAGCTAGGGAAACTTTTGTCTTCTCCCTCTTTCAGAGGGACATTTGTGAGGCCACATGATAAAGTTGAAGTGTCCTAATCATAAAATTTTTTTAAACTTAATTAAATTTAAGTTCTGGGATACATGTGCAGAATGTGCAGATTTGTAACGTAGGTAAATATGTGTCATAGTTGTTTGCTGCACCTGTCAATCCATTACCTAGGCATTAAGCCCTGCATACATTACCTATTTATCCTGCTGCTCTCCCTTTCCCTGCCCTCCAAACAGGCTCCAGTGTGTGTTGTTCCCCTCCCTGTGTCCATGTGTTCTCATTGTTCAGCTCCCACTTATAAGGGAGAACATATGGTGTTTGGCTTTGTGTTCCTGTGTTAGTGTGCTGAGGATAATGGCTTCCAACTCCATCCATGTTGATACAGGAGTTAAGAAGAAATTACTTAGCCAGATAGAGTTTGGAAGTCATTGATAAGGTTTTCCTTTTAATGAACAGTGGCCCCAAATCCTTTTATAACAAAGAGCAGCCTGTAAAGTCGAGCTGCAGACATAGACAAGCAAACTGGGAGCTTGTATGGGTGGATGCCAGCAGGAAAGAACTACCTTGGACTACACGTGTTCAAATGGCAGCTCCATCTTTCCTTCTCCGCCAGCCTCGAGTATGGTAAGGAGTAGACAAGACGGTGCCAGCCAAGGGGAGAGTTCATTTGCATAATATTAGGGTGGGGTGGCCAGCCTTCCTGACGCTACGTAAAAGTCACACCTCATGGAGCCAAACTGTGAGCCCTATGTAAATCAGACACCACGGCCTCAAGCCTGACTATAAAATCCGGTGCATCTGCTGCCGGCAAGCCTTTCCTCTCGGAAGTCCCCTCTCTGTCACTAGAGAGAGAGCTGTTTCATTTCTCTTTCTTTTGCCTGTTAAAGCTCCACTCCTAAACTCGCATGTGCCCATGTCCTAAATTTTCTTGGCGTGAGATGACGAACCCCTGGTATTTACCCCAGACAATGTAGCTGCTTCAGTGTCAATAGCAAAAACATGGAATCAACCCCAAATGTAATTTCTGTGTTGCATCTGTCACTAACTGTGTGACCATTGGCAAGTCCTTCAATCTTGGTTTGCTTAGCTGCAGAGGGGCAACCATCACTCATGCCTGTGAGAGGCTGAAAAATAGCCCCCGAAAGAAATCTACATTAAATCTTTGGAAACTATGAAAAAGGGTCTTTGCAGATGTAACTAAGTGAAGGATCTTGAGATGAGGAGAGTATCGTGAGTTGTATGGGTGGGCCCTAAATGCCATCACAAGCATCCTTATGAGAAAAGGGCAACGGGCATTTGACACAGAGGCGAAGGCATTGTGAAGACCCAGGCAGGTATCGCAGCACCACAGTCATGAGTCCAGGAATGCTGGTGGCCACTAGACCCTAGATGAGACAAGGAAGAGATTAGTCCTGGGAGTCCCCAAAGGGAGAATTGCACTGTCAAATTTCAGACTTCTGGCCTCCATAACTGAGAGAGAATACTTTTCTGTTGCTTTAAGGTACTGAGTTTGTGGTAATATATGACAGCAGCTTCAGGAAATTCATATAATGTCCCACTGGCCTCCCAGGGTTGCTGTGAAGCTCAAAGAAAGAACGCAACAGTACTTTATAAATGGTCAATACATGCTAGAGTTTCTGTATAAACAAACAATTGGCAAGTAGTATATATATATTATTCATAGATTGTACATTTACAGAGAACTTTGATAAGCAATAGTGACAAATTGCATGAAAAAATAAATGAGATAATTTTTCAAGTAAAAATAATATTCAGAGCAAATATTCCCCCTTTGTCTCCCTTTAGGTATTAACCTCTTGTCAATATAAAGGACTGAAGCTATTGTCTCTCCCTTGCAGCTGCCCTGCCCCCTGAGTTATGGAATAGGCTGTCTGAGGATGTATCAGTGCAGCGCAGGCACTATTTGCTGTATTGAAATAGTGTTACTACTGAGAGAAGTGACAGAGAGAACGAGCAGCTATTGTTTTGTGGGTGCCATTTCAGAGTGAAAATTCTTGGCACAGCAGAGAGACAGTTGGAGTGGGATGCCTTTGTCCTGGAAGGGCTCGATGAGGCAGACTGCAGTAGCTGCAGTGCAACATGGCAGGACTGAAATGCAGTGTTGAGATGCTGCCTGCCAATGCCCACTGCATTCCAGAGGTACAGACACCAATCTGAGGCAGGTGCCGAGTGTGCCCATCCTCCCTTCCTGACACACACACAATGTCCCCCTAAGGTGCTGGGTAAAGGACCCGGACCCAGCTCTTCGAGTATGCCCTAATGGACCTATCTGGGCTCATCTCTTGCTCTTGTGATTCTCAGCTCTTGAGCCCAGGCACTCTACTTGTCAGCACCTCATCTTTGTTCCCCAGCCCAATAGTATGTTCTATTTTCCCTCCCCAAAATATTCCCACCTATCTGCTCTGGTAACTCACAATTATCACACCAATTTCTAGCCTTTAATTACTGAACAGTGAACACCTACTTTAAGCCAGGCAGAGACACATTGCTGGGATGCATGGTAAGCAAAACAGACTCAATCCCAACCTCCATGGAGAATGTTAATGGGCAGATGGCATTTGTGCAAACAATCAAAGGAAGAACTGTATAATTACAAACTCTGATATACTATGGAGAAAGGACTATAAGGTGCTAAAGGAGACAAAAACGGGGCTGTTTTTAGGTTGGAGAAATGAGAAGCCCTCTCTGAGGTAGAAACTTTTATTTGTAGGCGTGATGGATAAATATGTTTCTCTGGTGTGTGCAATTTGGGTTTGATAATGGGGGCAAGGGGTCTCTAAGAGGAATGTACAACAGTTGCAGGAGCTGACCTGTGTTTGAGGGGTAGAAAGGAGGTCATGTGGCTTCCATGGAGCAAGCAAGGGGACAAGAGGTTGGAGATGTGGGCAGAGGCCTGATTATACTGATGCTATCTTAAGCGACTGTATCTTTATTCAATGTGTGGAGGAATTCACAGAGGCATTTTAAGAAGGAGAATGACACAATCTGATTTTTTGACTGCTGGATGAAGAATGGGTTGGGAGGGCCTGAATGAAAGCTGAGACAATTAGGAGGATATTCTGAGACAGAGCCTAGTCACCATTGAGCCCAACCTTTTCCCATAAAGATGGACTTGACTGGTGCCCCAGATTCCCCCAGTGAGTTGGTGGAAGAGCCAGGACTTGAACCCTGGTTTAATAATTTCTAGGCTAATATACTTGCCATTGCACCACACTACACTTAAGTTTCTGTTCACATGGATAATTGATAATTGATGTCTCATCCTTCAGTGGGAATTAAAGACATTTTGTGGTCCTGTAGTAAGTATTTCATGCAGAGTGATAAAAGGAAATTCAACAACTAGCTTTTCCATGAATTGATAACCTTACATGCATGACCACTGCAGGCATGTTCATCATTGTGTTCAAGGCAGGATAATGTGATCAGAAGATTTAGGGCTGCAGAACCAGATCTGGTTCAAATACCATATTACTGTTTATTAAGCACTGCCACCTTCAGCAAGTTACTTTACTCTCCTGAGTCTGTTTCTTCAATTAAAAGTGGGTGTAGGTGTAAGAGAGTACTTTATATCATGTTGTTTTATTAAAAGCAAATATGCATCTGGCATATAGTAAGTGCACAATAACTGTTTATCAGGATGGGGATGATGATGTTGATAGTGTTATGCTACTTAGTCAAAGACAGAGTGTATCCTTGGGGAGACAGGAAACTTCAAAACACACATCTTTTCAGAAAACAGTTACTTAAGTGTACTTTTGATGAAGCAGTTCAATAATATATGAAGTGTTTATTATATACAAAGATCTGTCTTAGGCATGATTCACGTCCACAAGGTGTTTATATTGGGAGATAAAACAAGTCTATAGATAACTCTAATACTGTGTAGAAATAATGTTTCCCGGGAAAGATGCTAAGTGAAATGTGGTTTTAATGACAGAGGTGTGCCATTCCACTGGTAGAATTCTGCAAGTCCTGTGGACAAGGCAGTTCCTCAAATGGGGTTTGGAGGATGGGTAGAATTTTGTATTTTGAAAATGACACAGTTACCACTTTGGTTATTTCCTTGGTGCTATAAAAGCTATACCTGATCTCTTTAGAAAATTTAGAAAAAAATCAGTAAGCAAATAGAAGAAAATCAAAATCCTCTGTGATTTTACCAGGGTGATAACTCATTATCCTTGGGTTGTATAATTTTAAAAATATTTTACTATGCAAATATATACAACCATAATTATACAAATGGCGTTGTACTACTCTATAAGTTTTTTTTATTCAAAACACATTCTTTTTTTTCTCCACAAAATTGTATTAGACCTTTTAGTGAGTACATGATATTTAAGTCCTGGAGATACTATGCTGTGTTTAACCAAACCTCTTTATAGTTGGACATGTAAGAGGTTTTGAGGTTGTTTTTTGTTTATGTTTTTCCTGTTACAAACAATATTACCATAAACATAGTTGTAGCTAAATAATGCAGTCACACATGACTATTTTCTTAGGTTAATTTCTTAGTAGTGAAATTCCTAGGCCAAAGGGCATGTACTTTTTATTTTTACATTTTATTTTTTCTAAGTCCTGGAAATGAATAGCAGGTGTGTGCTTTTAAAAGGCATTTTGTTTGTACTGGGATGGGCAGGATTTTTCTTGTTCTTTTATTAATAACCTCAAAAAGTTATGTTAGCAATAATCCCCTACCCCTTGGAGACTTATGTATTTATTACCTTAGAATTTTGGAAGCATGTTCACACTCTTTCACTCCTTAATCTGATTGTCACAACAATTCTGTAAGTAGGCAGGTAGACATGATTCCCCATTTTTCAGATGAGGCAAACAAGTCTGAGAGAGTGAAGTTGGCTGCTTAGGGAAACACAGCTAGTGAATGACAGAGCTGGGACTGGCGCCCGTCTGCCAGCATGGAGTGCTGTTGCTTTCTCGCCTGGTACCATGCTGCCTGTCTGCTGTTCACGACCACTTTATCACTTCACGAAATTAGCATACTGGGGATTTAGACCTATGATATTCACTAGACCTGTTTTCCAAGTTTTATACCACTTTCCCCTAGCATATTATTTATTTTTTAAAAAACTGCAACCTTGGGACATTTTTCTTGGCACTCTACTACTTTCTCAGGTTATGGTTGAACAGGCTTTGAACAGGCAATGGGGAAGAGGAGACAGTATTTCAAACAGTAGGAATAAAGTTGCGTAGGCAGAAATTAGGACAAAGGCTTCAAACTGGCTACTGTCTGGCTAGCTTTGGCTCACAGAAATATGTTGTTTAGCCTATGTTTAAAAAATTATGAACCAGTTGTCTACATTTGATGATAGGATATTTCATGTAGATTTCTGCATTGCTGGGCTCTTTTCATTCAGAAGCTCTGGTAGCCGTAAGCTGCCTTCAAGCTGAGCCATGATTAACTGGAGCTGGGCAACTTCCACCCTCTGTAGAGCGGGCAGAAACATTCCAGTTTGCCTTCCAGCCTCATTGATCCCTGTTGTTTTCTGAGGGTCAATAGTCATTAGAAGTATGCCTGGTATACTGTTTTACTTACACTTAACTGGCACAGGCCCTCATGTTGCTGGCTGGGCCTTTCAGGCATCTGAGTGTACGAGCCCTTGCCTTCATCATGTGCATGGAGCAGTTTTCCATTTTGATTGGAGCCTAGAGCACATGCCGGAAAGAAAACTGGACAGGCATTGGAACTTTATGTTGTAGACGCAAGGAAGCCACTGAGGGACCTGGCACTCTTAACTAACATTTTAGTGCCCTGTCCTGGAGCAGCTGCCTCCTGTTCATTTCATTGTTCTCTCCTTTTGCTGTGTTTTCTCTTTGTCATCTCTGTTCCCAGTGGGGAGTGTTTTCAACAGACGAGGCAGATGTTTACATCTCCCTTTTAATGAAGGCACTGTGGCTCTTCCGTCCCTCTGAGGACATCTTGTAAATTGCTCTCTTGTTGTGAGAAGAGAACCCTTGTTTCTTCTGAGGCTCTACCTCCTTGGGTGGAGAGGAGGGCAAATAGACCAGGAAGAGTTTTCTATACTGTTAACTGGTGGATTCTTGAGGACTCAGGAAGAAGAAGAAAGCATTTCATCAGCTGTTACCAAGTGGTTACCAGTTGATCGATTTGTGTGGTGATCAGGTTGTGGGAAGTGTTTGCTTTTTCCTAGGTGAGGCAATCATCCTTTCCACATCTGTGAGATTAGACCCACCCCCTCCCATGTCCACATCACAGGGCCAGTTGGAGGACTGAGTGAGAGAATATACAAGAAAAGTGCCAAGTGTTACATAAACATTAGCATGCTTTCCATCAAGAGGAGAAAATTGTTTTCATGGGAGAAAATGGGTCCTGGCCAAGCATTTTTGCAGGGTGATGAGTATAAACTCAATACTAAGTGGAGTAGATAGTTCAAGGTGCTGAGATAATTCAAGCTAACGATTTCAAGGGGTTTGGAAAACCTCACAGAACAACATGTCCTTGCCAGCTCACTTAACCTACTTCAAATCCAAATATTAAACTTTTTCTGACTATGATAATGGTCTTGGTTAAACTGTCAACCTATAATAAAGTGCCTAAAAGCATAGTCTCTGGCCAATGGCTGTACCTTTGAGTCACATTCTTTTTCTAGCTATGTGATATTTAGGCCCCAGTTGTCTGATTTACAAAGCAGTCATCTGAGCAATAGTATCTGCATTATAAATTTGTTGTGAGAATTAAATAAGGTATGCAGGTAAAGGCCTTAGCAAAATGCAAGGCCTATCCTAGATGTTGAGTAAAACCAGCTATTCTGAATAGTTCTTAGCTGCTGTGGCTGACTGATGTGGGACGGTCTGCATGCAGGCCTGCTGGGGAGCAGCTCTACAGAAGCAGCATCCCCACCCTGGGAAAGAGCATGAACTGAGGAGGCCATGGCAGTCTAAGAAAGGACACAGCATTGGGAGATGGAATGTGGGGAATTCAAATGTCCCCATCTCCATGGTGTTGTCCTGGAAACCTTGTAAAGGTGACAGATCATTGCAGTTTCACCCTCCTTCTCCCATCTCAGCAGGTGGGACCCACCCTTGGTGGTGAGGAGGAGAGAAAGGTAATCAGGTTCCGCTCTGGATGGGCAGCCCTCTCCAGGGAGCCTGTGACGCGCTCTGCAGCAGCCTGGTGCAGAGCCGATGCGGGAGGCAGGCTGGGCGGGGCATCGTACAGAGCTGGTTACTGGTTACGGCAGGCGTGGGTGTTTTATGGCTGTGGCGGTGGCGCAGGCTTGCTAGTGGCTGTTTGTGAGAAGCATTATTAGTTGCCTTTTTATTACCTGCATCGAAGACGTTCTTTCTACAGAGCTTGCCCCTTTGTCCAAAGTCTCTCTCCTTTTCTGTTCTATCAGAAACATGCATTGTGTAGAAGCACAGAAACTACCAAAATCACATCACACACACTACAAATCTGTGCACACATATAAACTGGCGGCCCACTTCCCTCTGTATGCCAAGAATCCCCACACATAGGGTACAGGGCAGCCGGTCCTTGTGGGGCATTGGGAAGGCCCCACACCACTTAGCTTCTCAGTGACCTTTGGTCTCTTCCCTCTTCCTTTCTTTCAAGGATCTGTTAAAGATGCAAATGCAGAAATTAACAGTCAGCATTGCTGTCCAAACTATCAGTCCACACGTATTTAGTCAGTGTCTACAAAGACAAGGCTCAGCATGCTCGTCACCAAGAGCCACACAGGTTTCCAGTATAACTGGAGAAGTGGAACCCACCCAGAGCCTGGAAAGGGGATGTGCTAGACAGGAGTCTTGGTCTTCCTCCTGCCACTTCCTCAGCTGTGTGACCTTCTCTGTCCCTTCCCCTTTCTGGGTTTTTGTTTGCCTGTTTAAGCAATAAAGATTTCATGCCAGGTGATCTCTGTGTTCCCCTTTAGCCCCAACATTCTGTAATTCTGTGGTGTCTGTCATCTTGGTTCCCCCACAGCCCTCCACTCTTTCTTTAGAATGAAGCATTATTGGTAAAAGCCCATATTGCAATGCCTTTCGTCTGCACCTGCTAATGCAGTGTCTCCAGCTCCCAGCAAGGCCCTTTAAGCTATTTCAGGGGGTCCCTAGGGAGAGTCCCATATGTGCTAACAAATAAATCTGGTCAGCTATTACCTGGCATCTGCCATTTCTCCCTTCGGATGCCCTCTCTGATGCTCAGAGCAATGCTCTGCTGTGTTCATTGGTTAGCAGATGTTGCTTCACCACATCCTCCAGTGCCCAGAGGCAAGCCACCTCCTGCCAGGCCCTGCTACTTCCTCAGACCTCCGTGGCCTCCAAGGGAGGGAACTCAGTGACGTCACAGTGCCTCCCACCCCCCCCCACCCCCACTCCCACCTCTGCCCCTGGTGCCTTCGGACTTCAAAGCCACTCCAGGAAATCAGTTTCCACTTCTGTCAGTTACTGATTCTTTTGCCACTGTGTGAGGGCTCTAGGGGTAAAGTAGGGGAGAATGCACCCATTTTTCTTTAACTCCCCACTGGAATGTGCACAGTTTTGCCTTCCAATGGCTTATAGAATTTTCAGTGGGAATTCTTTCTGTGTTGGTTTACTTTCAAGACATAAACCCACCAGAAGCTGGGATGAGGAAATACTGGAGTGTAAGAAATGCCCTGGATTCAGAATTACTCTACCTTCCAATAACAAAGGATTTGGTTAAGGGATAATATAGAATTGGAAAGTTTGCTACATAGAATTTTCTTAGGGGATACAGGAATGTTTACATTGTATTCTGATCCATATTCTTTATGCCTTGTGTCTCCTAAGGGACTTACAATTATGACAGACTCTGCTAAATAGAAAACAGGCATCATTTTACTCCAGTGCAGACACTAGCAAACTGAGAGTACACAGCATGAGCCTGAGATCTAAAGGGAACTTTTTCTCCCTCCTGTTCTGAACCTGCATCTTGAGATCTAACTGCCTGTGTAGGTCAGGAGAGGGAAGTGATACACCTCACTTTGAGCACCTAGCCTAGTACCTGGCATGTAGGAGATAGATAATTTGGTACATGTTGGTTGATTGAGTGAGGAACTAAATATAGGAAAGAAAAGAGGGAGAGACAGAGAGAGCTGGGCTCAAAAGACAGGCCACATCTGTCACATTGGCAGATAAGTGAGAACCTCTGGCTCTCTTCTCCCAGACAGTCATTATTCCAAACGTTCTATTATAATTGATTTTGTGTTAGTATATACACACAGCATGTTTCTTCATTCCCTGATGGTAGTAGTGAGAATGTATACTCTTTGCTTCTCCTGGAAATGTGGGTAAGTAAGCCTAAGATTAAGAGCTGTGCTAATGATTTTAGTAAATGGCGTCACCTACCCACAAATCCTGTAAGCTTTTCTTGTATAACTGATGCTTCTGTGCCTTTTAAACTTAGGGATAAAATGGGTAGAAGCCACAGGAAGGCAAAACTCCATTCAAAGAATGAAGTAAATTTTTTTTTTTTAGATGGAGTCTCACTCTGTCACCCAGGCTGGAGTGCAGTGACTCGATCTCGGCTCACTGCAAGCTCTGTCTCCCATGTTCACGCCATTCTCCTGCCTCAGCCTCCCAAGCAGCTGGGACTACAGGTGCCCGCCACCTCGCCTGGCTAATTTTTTTTGTATTTTTAATACAGATGGGGTTTCACAGTGTTAGCCAGGATGGTCTCGATCTCCTGACCTTGTGATCTGCCCACCTCGGCCTCCCAAAGTGCTGGGATTACAGCAGTAAGCCATCGTGTCCGGCCCAAACATGAAGTAAATTTTAAGATAAGGTAGGTGAGGCCGGGCGCGGTGGCTCACGCCTGTAATCCCAGCACTTTGGGAGGCTGAGACGGGTGGATCACGAGGTCAGGAGATCGAGACCATCCTGGCTAACACTGTGAAACCCCGTCTCTACTAAAAAAAACAAAAAACTAGCCGGGCGAGGTGGTAGGCGCCTGTAGTCCCAGCTACTCGGGAGGCTGAGGCAGGAGAATGGCGTAAACCCGGGAGGCGGAGCTTGCAGTGAACCGAGATCCGGCCACTGCACTCCAGCCTGGGCGACAGAGCAAGACTCCGTCTCAAAAAAAAAAAAAAAAAAAAAAAAAAGATAAGGTAGGTGATCTTTGGGGGTAGTGTTACTCCTTACTGGAAGTATTTAATCAGAGGCTGTATGACTACTTGGTTAGAAGGTTATATGAGAGATTCAAACACCAGAAGGGCAATAAATTGGCCCTAAAATCCTCTCTAAGTGTAGGAGTCTATAGTTGTTTGGAAATTTTTTAACACTAGTTTTACTGTAAGTATATAAGGAGACATCACCCAACCCACGTATTAGACTTCCTTTGTAAGCTTGATACAGAGATGGGTAGGATGAATA
This sequence comes from Colobus angolensis palliatus, assembly GCF_000951035.1. NCBI lineage: Eukaryota > Metazoa > Chordata > Mammalia > Primates > Cercopithecidae > Colobus > Colobus angolensis. The sequence continues at coordinate 6,529,945 of NW_012122932.1, forward strand.
AACTGTTCATAGCTAGCAGGCCATCTAATATCAGCACTCATACTGTCAAAAATGGGGCTAAAGGATTTTAAACCATTGGGTTCAGCTTACAATCCCAGTTCAAGTGTACTTTTTCATGACAACTGTCCAGTGGAGATCCTCTTTCTCTCTTAATGACCTCTTCACTGATGACCTTATCAGTAAGACTGACTTTATTCACACTACACTGTAAGGATCACAATAAGAGAGACTATGTCTGTTATATATATGGATGCATCCTGAGCACCTAGCATAGTGTCTGTCATGTAGTGGATAGATAATGAGTTCGTACTGGTTGATTTAATACCAAACCTCTCCATTTAAGTCACAGTGTACTGAATACCATAAATTCAAGGACAGAAGTCTATGGTCCAGAGATAGAAAAAATACTTCTGACTGCATCTTAGTCCTTGATCTAGAGTGTCAACATCATCTTAAGACTGCTTAAGGACCCAGTTAAAGAGAGGTGTAGGCTTGTTCCTGAATAACGGGTGAATCTGCTTAAGTCAAGGGTCCTATTTTGAGTCTGGCGCCTTAGACCACTCGGCCATCCTGACACCCTAAGTCAAGGGTCCTATTTTATATATCAGTGCATTTGGGTTGGTGTGGCTGGCTGGTGAAGATCTAATATTTTCAAATGATGTACACTGCAGAATATTAATTGGAGAGAAACAAGTTACTGTGAACTTTTTATCTAAGGAGGCTAGAGGACTGTGTGGATGAGACTAAGTAAGAGCGTTCAGTCTTCATTATGAATCTCTTAGGAACAACTTCTTTCATAGCTAAGCATGATTGCCATAAACTGGGATCATTCTTTTGCAAATGTGTGTCTTTGATTTCAAAGAGATGGGCTCAGAGAGTAGCAGTGATTGCATGTACTCCGTCTATGCAAGTAGAGATAATCTGGAATATAATGTGGTGAGAATTTCTAGGGGTTTGTGATCTTAATTGGATCCTCCATGCAGCTTGGCTATCTTTCCACAGGTTCCAAGTTACATCCTTTCTCTATTTTTCCTTCATGGCTCTTACCCAATTTTACCCCTTTCTGAAAATGCCCAGTTTTGTCATTTTCTTTTTTTTTCTAACACGGATGAACTTTACTACTTCACTGAAAAGATGGATCATCATTATCATTCTTGCCACACCAACTGCCTCTTATGATATCTACAACCATATCTCCTTCTATCTCTTTCCCTCCTTTCTCCCTGTGTCAGAGAGAGAGAGGTGGGGAGAGAGAGAGGGAGAGAGATTCATCCTGCTGGCTAAGGGTCATCTCTTTGCCCATCTTTGTATCCAATTCACTCCCTTGTGAATCTTGTTTTGTCAGTCATTTGCTCTGTGGTCTTTTCCTCAATTGCCATCTCCATCATACTTGTTCTTTCTTCTCAGTGTATAAATAGAACCAGTACCAGATTCCCCACAAGCTATAGTCTGATTTCTTTCCTCCTCTTACTAGTCAGTTTTCTTCAAAGGCATACACTAGTTTTCAGCATTTTTACTACAGTCTGTTTATCAGAACCCATTTAGTCACCCAACAATATGATGTCCTCTCCTCCCCTACACATTGCAATTGCTCCTTCTACCTGGTAATAAACTGTGTTTTCAAGGCCTGTGGGTATTTCCTGTGCTATTCCTTCTCAAACTCTTTGTGTCATTTGGCATCGGCCATCTCTTTTGATTGCTGTGGCATGACTGTTGCTGGCTTTCCTCCCCTCTGCCCGACAGTCTTTCTCAACCAGGGATCCTCACCTGGGACACATAACACAGAAAATAGTTTGAGTGATGTTATTTTCTCAATTCTCCTATGGAAGGTTCATAACTAGTACCCTTCTGGGAGAGAAGTTAAACCATTACATACAGGGATGCCTCAGGGCATTTGAGTTTCTCTCCCTCAGTGCTTGAGAAAAGCGTGGCACCATCTCTGCTTTCTTCCAGGATTTCTTTCTTTTTCTTCCCTTCTTCACTCTGATTTCTCATTCTTCTAATCCTAAACATTATCTCTGGATGGATACTTCTAAGCCTGTGGCAGGAACTACCAATTATAATCTTGTGATTCTGAAAACACTCTTAAGCCAGACCTCTGTGCTAAATGCCATACCCTTGTATCTGTTTGCCTCCCTGACAGCTCTCCTTGTATAGCTCACAATTAACTCAAATGCAATATGTCCAAAATAAACTCACCATCTTTCCCATAGACTTTCTTGTTCTCCTAAATGGTATCGTCATTCACCCGGACACCCATGCCAGATCTGGGAGGTGTTTAAGATTCTGTTTTCTCATATATCCTTTCCTAATATAATTATTTACTAAATTGCTTCCATATTTACTTTCTTGGTGTCTTATTAATCTCTTATCATGAATTTGATTCAGGCCCTCAATCTCTAGATTTCAACCGGGTAGAAGCTTCCCAAGGGTCTCCTTATTTCAAAGTATACTACTTCCTTCCCACCACCAATAACCACAGAACAATTAATCTAATATTCAAATGGGATTATACCTCTCCCAACTTCAATGTTTTCAAGTTCCCACTCCATGTCTACAATAGTTTTATCTACTACAATGCATTTTGAACTGTTATTTGGTGGATAGGGTCCTCCATGATTGGTCTTTGGTCACCTCTGGCCTCATAGCTTTCTTACACACCATGTATTCTAACCATTTTCATATGTTTACCCATTGTTTACTCTTGCCCTGGGATGCCTGTCCCCACTTTGCTACCTTAAGGGCCTGCTCCCCATATCCGGTTGAAATTCTTTTTCTCTAAACTTGCTCCTTACACAGTTACACACTAATCAAGGCACACACCACACAGTAGTTACTGATTTACCTACTGGTCTCTTCAATTAGACTGTGAACTTATTAGGGGCAAAGGCAATGCTTACTTGATTTCTTCCTCTATAACTAGCATTCAGATACAAAGAAGGCACTAAATAGATGTTTATTTAATGAGCAATAAGTTTGAAATAAAATTTTCAAAGGCAGAAGAACAGATTCATTGTTTTAACTAATGGCAAAGAGAGGAGTCCTAGATTTAGAATCAGATATTTGAGATCCCATCCCAACCTACTGATAACTAGTGATCTGTCACTGGGTAGATCACTTAACTTATTTTAGCCTCTTTCTTAGTCTGTTCGTGCTGCTGTAACAGAATACCTGAGACTGGGTAACGTATAAAGAACAGAAACTTATTTTCACACAGTTGTAAAGGCTGTGAAGTCTAAGATCAAGGGGCTGGCAGGTTCTGTTGTCTGATGAGGGTCTGGTTTCTGCTGCCAAGATGGCACCTTGACTGGTGCATCTTCTAGTGGGGAGGAACACTATGTCCTCACGTGGCAAAAGGTGGAGGGGCAAAAAGGGCCAAACTCTGTCAAGCTCTTTCATTTTTATTTTTAAATCATTTTTCAAGCCCCAAATCAAATGCATTTTTAAAATGAAATGAAGCATATACAAAATACTAATATTAATGTTAACAATAAAATAATATAATTAATCCTCCTCCTTAAGCCATCTCTTTGTCAAGACCACAAGTCTCTACTCCATCAAGCCCTTTTATAATGACATTAGTCTATTAATGAGGGCTCTGCCTTTCAATACTGTTGCATTGGGGATTAAGTTTTCAGCACATGAATTTTGGAGGACACATTCAGACGATAGCATTCCATCCTCAGCCCCCAAAATTCATGCCCCCTTACATGCAAAATACATTTTTTTTCATCCCAATAGTTCCTCAAAGTCTTAACTTGTTCTAGCATCAACTTTAGAATCTAAAGTCCAGAGTCTTATCTAAATCAGATATGGATGAGACTAAAGGCACATTTCATACTGAGGCAAATTTCCCTCCAGCTGTGAGCCTGTGAAATCAAACAAGTTATGTCCTTGCAAAGTACAATGGTGGGACATAGGAAAGAAGAAGGGGGTAACAGGTTTCAAGTAAGTCCAAACCCAGCAGGGCAGACAATATTAAATCTTAAGGCTGAATTTTTTAATTTTTATTTATTTTATTTTATTTTTTGAGACGGAGTCTCGCTCTGTCGCCAGGTTGGAGTGCAGTGGTGTGATCTCGGCTCATTGCAACCTCTGCCTTCTGGGTTCAAGCGATTCTCCTGCTTCAGCCTCCGGAGTAGCTGGGACTATAGGTGCGCACCACCACACCCAGCTAATTTTTATATTTTTAGTAGAGACAGGGTTTCACCATGTTGGTCAGGATGGTCTCGATCTCTTGACCTCGTGATCCACCTGTCTAGGCCTCCCAAAGTGCTGGGATTACAGGCGTGAGCCACCAAGCCCGGCCAGCTGGAATCTTAAGAATTATCTTCTTTGACTCCACGTTCTACATCCTGGACACACTGGAGTGGGGGTTAGGCCTCCTAAACCTTTGGCAGCTCTGCCCGGTGGGATTTCCTGAGTACAGCCCACACTTCAGCACGTACACATTGAAATTGCATCCCTGAAGTTTTCCCAGCTGGTGCTACACAGTGGTGGCTCTACAGGGCTCTCAAGGGTGACCCTGCCCCCATGGCTCCACTAAACATTGACCTAGTGGGGGCTCTCTGTGGTGGTTCCAGTTCCATAGTTCTGCTGGGCATGGCTCTAGTGAGGGCTCTCTGCAGTGGCTTCGTCCCTGTAGCAGATCTCTGTCGGGGACCTAAGCTATCTGAGGCATCCTTTGAAATCTAGGTGGAGGGAGCCATGCCTCCACAGCCCTTGCACTCTGCTTGCCTGTAGAATTAGTACTATGTGATACCACCGAGGCTTAATACTTATGCTTTCCAGAGCAGCATTCAGAGCTACATCTTGGCCCACTTGAGCCACAGCTGGGGTGGCTGAGGTGGGCTGCTCTGGAATGTGAGAAGCACAGACCTCAGTCAGTCCTGGGAAGTGAGTTCCAAAATGCCACAGGCACCCTGGGTCCCTTCCCTGAAAACGATTCTGCCCCCAAGTCCCTTGTATTCTGGGCCTGTGATGCAGAGAACAGCCTTCAAGATCTCTGAAACGCCTTTAGGGTTATTTTCCCATTGTCTTGATGAATAATACCTGGCTTCCATGCTAATCTCATTATTAAACTGCCACTTGGTCACAGGCTTGGTTTTTTCCCCTCTAATATGCTCTATTATTCTTTACATGGTCGGATGGAAAAAATTTCAAATGTTTACATTCTTGCCCCTTTTGATGATAAATTCAATTTTTAAATCATTTCTCTCTTCTCACATTTTACTATAAGCATTTAAGAGAAGCTACATGGAACCCCGAATGCTTTGCTGCTTAAAGATTTCTTCTACCAAATATTCTAGTTAACTTTCTTGAGTTCTGCCTTCCACAAAGCCCTGGGACAGGGACATAATTCCGCCAAGTTCGTCGCCACTTTGTAACAAGGATGGGCTTCCCTCCAATTTTCAATACCTTATTCCTCATTTTCCCTTTGAGACTTCATCAGAATAGTCCTTACTGTCATGACCTCCTAAATAAGATCTAACAATGTGCAGACTTTTCCTAGTCTTCTCTTATTCTGAGTCCTCGCTAGACTCACCCTCAGTGCTCCATTCATGGCAATACAAGATCTTTCCAGCATCCTCTTCAAAACCATTCCAGCCTCTGCCCATTAACAAGTTCCAAATCCACTTCCACATTTTTAGGTCTTTATTATAACAACAAGCCCGCTGCTCTGGTACCAACCTCTGTCATTTCGTTTGTGTTGCTACAACAGAACACCTGAGACTGGGTAATCTATTAAGAACAGACATTTATTTTCTGATGGTTTTAGAGACTAGAAGTTCCAAGATCAAGGTGTTGGCAGGTTCAAGAATCTGAAGAGGGTTCACTCTCTGCTTCCAATATGGTGCTTTGAATGCTGATTTCGCACATGACAGAAGGAAAAAGGACAAAAAGGAGCCAGTGTCCCTCCGCCATGACCTTTTATAATGGTATTAACCTCTCATGACCCAAGCACCTCCCAAAAGGCCCCACGTCACACACAGTGAAAGCATTGGATTAACTTTGCCATGCATATTCTGGGGGACACATTCAGACCACAGCAGTCTCACTTTCCTCATCTCTAAAGTGGGGAAAGCATAAAGTACCTTATGGGTCCCAGAGGGCAGATTATGAAAGATCACATGAAATCTCATGAGAATCAAGAATATGAAAGGGCTGCAGAGATGGAAGAGATTTTTACTATTTTGTGTAGAATAAAAGAGCTGAGAGGAAAGATAAAACCTCTGTGTTCAAGTTTTCTATATCTTGATGTACTGTTCAAAACCACATCTGTGGCTTTTGTGCTCTGGAATTAAAGAATAATCAAGCTAAGTATCTTGCCAGGTCATAGCATATGAGATTATGCTGTTATTCTCCAGCAATCATGACAGAGGAAGAGCTGACATCCTTTTATATGTTGTAAATTGGTTCACTCATTCCATTAATTTTTCTTGAGAAACTATATGGAGTCAGACACTGAACTCAGTACCATGAAGAATATGGAGAAGAAATGGACAGGAATCATGTCTTCAAGAAGGTTTCAGTTTAGGAAGAAGCTAATACATGCCACTTTTTACTTTGCTTTGTAGATATTTATAATAAGTCACAGAAAGGCTAACAGAGGGATCCTGGGAGGACTTCAGGGAGGAGATGATATTGGCCTTAAGAGATGGACAGGAGGTGGATATGTAGGGTGGGCAATGGGGAAAGAAACTCTGCAAATGGCATCAACCCTACTTGTGGAAATTCGGGAGTGGGTCAGATTTGCCCAAGTAAAGGTAGAGAGGCATATGAAGAATAAATCGGAAGGGTAAGTAGAATCATTGAGTGCAACAAAATAGTCCAATAGAGGATGTGGTCTCATAGTTCTCAGCTGTCAGGATTTTCTTCATTAAGGAAGAAACCTCTATTTGGTAACACCTGAGAGGGGATCTCAATATTTGCTCTCCAACTTCTGCTGGTGTCATTCTGAATGCTTCCTACTTGACCTGACATTCAATTTCATAACCCCCATTGTAATATTGTGAAGTAAATTTCATAAAACTTGCCTTACCTCTCAGGGGTGTCATGGAGTATAAATGACTACATCCTAAGCAAAACATTAATTGGGTTTTTCAGGTAAAGGTGCTCAGTAAGTAAAAATGCTAATGCTGTTATGAGTTTTCCCTCCTTCTCTGTCATCCTGGGAAGCAGAAATGATGTTTACACAGCCATGTAAACCCATCTCCTTCAGCACTCTAACCTTATGGGAGGAAAAATATATGTGTAGTAGTAATAATCAAGCTGGATTTGAAGCATTGAGAGGGAGGGCTTGTACACTGGATGGTTCCCTGGGGGAGGCAACTTATAAACCCTATTTTAATCTTCATCAACAGGAGACATGATCCTGTAAAGGAACATTCTTAAGAAGTAGAAAAGTGTTTGTTCTTGCAGGTTGACAACATCACGGATCAGATTATAGTGCTAATTTTGTTTGTTTCTTGGTGCTACACAGTTAAACAAAGGAGACATGGTCTTGTCTATTTGGCCCCTATGTGGCCCTGATAAAGTCTATTTAACCTAATTACTTTCAGATGGAAGCTTTCCAGTCATGTGTGGAGTTAGGAAATACTCATTCCCAACAGGGAAGACTTCCAGGAGACAGTCTTCCATGAGCTCTTTCATTTCTGCCTATGTTTTGAGCAAGAGACATGAACAGCCTTATGTAGGACTATATGTTAAGGATATTTATACAGCAAAAAGCTTTGGAAGAGAAAGATATTGTCCCCCTCTGGAAGATAGGGCAGATTTCTTTCCTGACCAGGATAACAAAGATAATATGTTACTCTGGGGCAAAGGTGTGTCAGATTTGCTAGTGTCTCCATGAAACATTGGAGGTTTCCTAAGCTTAGGGTTCCTCAGCTAGATCACAAATACATTGTGCATGCTGTGTCTACCTGGCCCCATCTCTGTATTGCCCCATAAAATTCGGGGCAAGGGAAATAGAGGCAAACATGTAGTTTATGCTGCCTGCTGTGCTGTGAGAATAAAGTTCTTTGTCTCTGACCCAGGAATCTCATGCCTTTTGCTAACATGTATGGAACTATGGCAGACTAAATTATTAGTTTACCAGATCTCAGACCCTTCCTAGTTCTTGATACTGAACTTGCTACCTATTTTTTATCCAAATAATTTAATGCTTTTGTATCTATTTTCTTTCCTTTTTCTCCCAATCATAGGAGCTATGCACTGCCTTAAATCAGTGCCTCGTTACAGCACCCTGGGAGAGGTAATGCAGCAGCTTCCTGACTGCTTTATTGCCTCCAGTCTCTCCTCACTCTTCATTCATGTCCTACACAGTTGCCAGACTCAAGTCCCTGAAGCATAGCCTTGATCTTGTCACTCCTTCACTTCACAATATCTAATGGTTCCCTATTGCCAGAATGAATCATAACCTCTAGATGAAATAAATACCTCCGATGGTCAGGCCTTACTGTGTATCTTCAGTTCTCTGCTTTTACTATTCTTCCTTTTGCACTCCACTCTCTAACCAAGCCAAACCATCCACATTCCCCAAACACAGTCTGCCGTTTCCTGATCCGTATCTGTTCTCATGTTGTTTCTTCTGCCAGGAATACTCATATTACTCTTTATGTCTGCTGCCGAAATTCTATCATTTCTTTTCACTCATGCTTAAATACAAATTTCTTCAACATGCTCTCTCATTTTCTACCCCAACCAAAGCTACCATTTCTCATGGCAGTTTTCTCATTCAGTTTTGTGCTGCAGTCACTGATATTCATCTTACCGTCAGTTGAGGGCAAAGATCGCCTTGTGCTCTTCTTTGGGACACGTCATCTCACTCATTAGCACTTTTTAAATGGGCACTCAGGTAAGTGTTCTGAATCACATCTTGATTTGATAGATGACTCCACTGGAGTTCAGACAGGCAAAGATGTTTGTTGAGGCTACACAGCAAATTGGTGAGAAAACATGTGGACCAGAATGTTAGTCTTCTGGTTTGAAGCAAAGGAGGGAATGTTTCACTCCCTGGGAAGCCTGATGTTGGCATTATGTGCCTTAAGGAGTTGGCAGCTGTATGTTAGAGGGGAAGATATTAGTGAGAAAAATCAGGCTCTAAAATCTAACCAAGCAGTTTGCTTTCTAGGTGAAGCTACTGGGCTTTCATTCAGATATTATTTATTCTGATTCTAGTTTACAAATTCACTCATAAATGGAGTGACATTAAGTATCACCCCATTTAGAGAAGTGTGGGGGGTGTGGCTTCCCACAGGTCCCCAAGACCCTGCTCCAGAGGTGGCTGCTGCAGCCCTGCCCCTGGCTGGTAGCCAGACTCTTGGGAAAGTCCAGTCTTTACTGCCTATTGGAGATCAGGATGGAGCAGCTAAAATTCCTGCCCTACAGCAAATCTGCTGACTCCCTGGGCTGTTTTGGAGGAGGGAAAGGAAGACGATTTTATCAGTTGTTCTACAGGAAAGAGAAGTATGACTCTCAGGCTGCCTTTCCTGGAAGATGAAGACTGCCTAGCTTGTGGAGGGTCCTTCACTGCTGGGTGTCCCTGACAGAGAGGTGAACACATAATTCTCCTCAAGTTCACATTCCTGACCATTAGCATCTTTCGTAGATGATTAAACAGTGAGCTGGTTCTCTGATGGTAACATTTATTGAACTGTTCATCACATGCTGATCACAGATTCTTAGAGCAGCAAGAAGCTCTGGGCTTGCCTAACCTAATCCGATAGGGAAACTGAGGCCCAGAGAGGCCTCTTAACTCTTATATTTTCTCTTCTCTCACTCCAAGGCCATGGTCTTTACGGTGACCTTGAGTAGAGAGAATAGTGTTGATCAGGGCAATCAAGAATAGAAAAACACTACAGAAATACTCCTGGAGTCCAAGGAAAATGTGTCACAGAGGAACGCATCCCTTGCTAAGAAAAATGGACTGCATTCCTGGAAGATGAAGAAACAGACTTTACAACAAAAGTAACTCACAGAACCTCTAATCTGGATAAGATACTATTTTTAAGGAACAAATTAAGAAACACTTCTTGTTTTTCACACACGAAAAAGCTGGAAAGGGGTGACAAGGCAACCTTACACAAATGTAATCACTACTGTGTGCTGTATTAGGTTTATTAGGGCGAGTCGGGGGGAGCTTTTGTCCATGCCTTGAATCACAATGGATGCAGTGGAATCTCTGTCATTAAAATTTGAAGGTAGATAAACAGTAAATATTTCCAGGGATAATTACTTAGTGCTGGGCAAACCTCAAAGTGTTGGAAGTTCCAACTCCTGTTGGATCGGGGCCATAGAGCTAGGGGTATTTATCTAAAGCTTATCTGAATCATCTCAGCAGCAGAGGTAGGTACAATTTGGCAGGCACTCTTCACTCGATTATGTTTGGGAGGTTTAATAATAACAGTTAAAAAAACTTTCCCTAAGGAGACATTTATTATTCCTACAATATCACCAGTAGCGGAATCACTCCTCCCTATTTCCTTTGCCCTGCCCCTTCCACTCCATCAGACCTCATTTACAAATCCCAACAAACTCAGCAAAGCCTCCTTTGCAAAAATGAAGCTCTTCCCTGGATATGTTTCCTGGAAGAGTCTTTCTTCAGTAGAATTTTTCAACAACTGAACTAGGAACATGGATATTTGTTGTTGAATGTTTCAGTTCTGAGTTGTATTTATTAAGTGCTCTTAGGTCCTTATCCGACAAGACAGGGCACGTTCAGGGTGGTATAGCCATAGATCTCTTACGTCCTTATCATAGAGAAAAATATAGAAGAAAAACATGTCTGTCCACCAAGAGTTTTTGGGCTCAGACCCCAGTTATGTCATCAGCTTCTAGGGGTTTAACCTTAAATACATCACTTTAAAGCCTGAGCCTTCTCATCTATAGAACAAGGGAATGGATCAGATGATTTGAAGATATGTTCCAGTTCTAAAATACATGAAGCCACCATCAGAGTTAGAATGGATGTTCGATATTTTGCAGTTTACTTTTCAGATAGGGAAGCTGATTAATTGGGATAGTCACTTTGTTTGTTTGAGTATCACGCTTATCAAAGCCAGATGAAATCTGCACATGAGATGGTTACATTAGCACTAAGGACAATAAATAGCACGTTTCCTAAACGTGTGGTACAGAAGCAAAGCAGCACGTTAGGATTAAACATTTCGGGAAGGCTGCATGAAGGGGAGATGGGATTTGCTACAAGAAAGGGAAGGATGGTGGGGCTGACAGCAGAGGCAAAGGCATAGAGATGGGGAGGTGGCAGCCGTGTGTGAGCCAGAGTGAACACTAAGGCAGGGTGATCCAAAGTAAAGCACGCGTCAGCCTGCTGGCACTTCCACTCGGATTCTGGGTAGCATATAGACTTGGTATTAAATGATGTAGAATTGTGTTGTGAGAAAAGTTATTTTCTTTTCAATTCTCTTTTGATTCATCTGATTATGTCAGGGAGAAAGACTCGTGTGTGAGCTAATATATTTTTAAAAGCCTCTCAATCTTTTTTAAAGCAAAAAATGCAAGTTTTAGGTTCAGAGACATCGTCAAGTAACAGTGTCTTTTAAATTTAATAACTTTGGCTTGTTCTTGTATTTATTTTGAGGTTTCCTTCTATTTATGGCAAGTGATAGAATTTTTCCACTTGTGTAGTAATGTGAGGTTTCCTCTTTAAGTAATTTTAAATGGAAATGTATCTTTTTAAATTAAAGTACTAAGTAGATAGCAATGCAGGTGGTAAGAGGGCATGGAAAAGTCCAGAAGTAATGTAGGAGTGATGATGTTTGGAAAATCCTGAGGTGATTGTTAAGAGCCTGGGCTCTGGAGCAAGACAGGAATGACTTCCAATGTTTCCTCTGATACTTACCAGCTTTATGACTTTGAGACTGATTTTGGGGGTTACATGGAGACGGAAGAGCAAAGAAAGATAATGACAACTTTAGGAAAGGATTTGCAGGATTGTCAGGAAGTGAACACAGCTTGTCTCATGCCTTTCCTTACCGCAAGCTCTGACCCTTTGGAAACAGGTGCTCCCGTGTGAAGCACCTCCACCTTCAGGGCTGGGCTGTTTTTATTCACCCCTCTTTTGGTGCTGTTAGTACCTACTGACCCCCCTTCATTCTGTGGATAGAAAGATACTGTGGCATGGTGGAAGGGACGCTGGGCTTGAACTTGGGAGACCAAGCTTTGAACCACTGACTCTTTTTGGAAAAGTCACTGAATCTCAGTGATCTTGAATATCAGTGTTAATGATATGGGGATAATTATATCAAATACCCAGGATTATTGTGGGAATGACCGCCAGTACATTCCTAGCACACAGCAGGTCTTCAATAAGTGGCTGTCACTGTCCTCAAGCATATATTACATACAGCTCATCAGCACATCTTTTTGGAGTGTTTATCTGTTTTGTTAACACTGTGCCATCACAAGAGATAGATACTGCTCTTTAGGCAGCGAACTTTCTGAGGAGTAAACTGCAGACTGTTAAAAATGCTCAGCATGACTGGGTAAAAGGGCATTTCAACAAACAGTTCTGCAACCTAATCTGGCAGATTCTTGACATCGGCATGATCTTGGCTCTCAAATTCCCCCCTTCTGACTCTTGACCTATACAAAAGAAAACCTGCAGAGACATCTAAATCTAGCTTTGTATTATGTATTATATGTGGCAATCTTACTTTCTAGGTGTCTTGTATATTCTCAGGCCTCTTTCAGTTACAAATGATAGAAATGGAATGCAACAGGATTAGTCAGGACAGAGAACTTTTCAACTCATGAAAGTTAAAAGGGGAAAGTGACTGATTCATGTAACTGGAAAACAGGGAGGATGTTGACTACAGGCATGGCTGGATCTGGGTGCTCAATGATATTATTAGGACTGGTGAGTAACGCAAATATCATTTTACCTTTGATCATCCAAACAGAATTTAAAATGATGTGGTATATATGTGAGCTATTTAAGGTGTTGTCAACTCTTCTGTGATGACGTCCTCATAGTAGCCATCATCATTCCTAAAGGATTACATTGATTAGACATTCACTATATCTAGAACTAGTACAATGGACATGCTTAGAACTTTTAGAGAGTTCACTTTCTGAAGGAGAAGCTGAAAATCTAAAACCTCATTTCTGTTTCTACTTCAGAATGCCAAGGTAAAGTGCCAAATTTATAAAAAGTGTAATACACTATGATATTAGGGCAGAAAATTCCAGACGACAACCAGGCTTCTCCTTTGATTGTATAGGGGATAAAACTGAGGCTCAGAAAAGTTAAGTTTCTTTCCCAAAGATATACAGAGATTCAATGACCTATCTAGTGTTACAACCCAGATTTCCTGAGTCCTAGTTGAATACACTTTTAATTTTTTGAGACAGGGTCTCACTATGTTGCCCAAGCTGGGGTGCAGTGGTGTGATCTCAGCTCACTGCAACCTTCACCTCCCAGGTTAAAACAATTCTTGTGCCTCAGCCTTTTGAGTAGCTGGGACTACTGACCCTCGCCACCATGCCCAGCTAATTTTTGTATTTTTTGGTAGAGATAGGGTTTCACCATGTCAGCCAGGCTGGTCTTGAACTCCTGACCTTAAATGGTCCACCCAACTTGGCCTCCCAAAGTGTTGGGATTGCAGGTGTGAGCCACCATGCCCAGCTTGAATATACCTCTTCTTTTTCTTTTCTTTTTTTTTTTTTTTGAGACGGACTCTTGCTCTGCCGCCCAGGCTGGAGTGCAGTGGCCAGATCTCAGCTCACTGCAAGCTCCGCCTCCCGGGTTTACGCCATTCTCCTGCCTCAGCCTCCCGAGTAGCTGGGACTACAGGTGCCCCCCACCTCGCCCGGCTAGTTTTTTGTATTTTTTAGTAGAGACGGGGTTTCACCATATTAGCCAGGATGGTCTCGATCTCCTGACCTCGTGATCCACCCACCTCAGCCTCCCAAAGTGATGGGATTACAGGCTTGAGCCACCTTGCCCAGCCTTGAATATACTTTTTCTTCTAACTTGGCCATACCTCAGAATGGCTCAGCCTCTGTCTGCTGAATCTGCCTGTCCCTCTCATTTAACCTAAATAATCTGCTGAGGATTTAGACTCTTCTGAAAACCTCCAGCCTGGCCCCAAGTAGACTTCTGTGCTGGGACACAAGCCAAGCCAAGATAGGATGAATCTGCTAAGCAGGACAGTGCTATCAGGACATGCTGGGCAGATAGAGAACTGTGGGGCATGAGGTACAATCTGAGGTTCTGAGACTTCCATCTCCCATAAGCTAGAGGCTGTCTGAACTGGTTCGCTGAGGTGGTGTTCATTTATATGTATTGTCACTGATGAAGCATGACTTGCTCCTGCTTAACTTTCAAAAGTGTCCCCCATTAAACTATCATAAGCCTCGCTACTGTGGCTCTCCACATCTGGGCACTGCTTCTGCTTTGCAAAATTTCTAGTAGCCCAGATTCTTAGAAGTTTGCCTCTGCCTTACTTTTGGCCCCTGGTATCAAGATTTGGAGGTTGAACTTTTAGAGATCGTCTTGTCCATTCTTTTCAGCTGAAGCTGAGGAAACTAAGTCCAGAGACACTAAATGATTTGCTCAAGATCACCAGTAATAAGAGAAGGGCCTTCGGTCACTCATTCAATAGTCTTTCTGCTAGATCCTGCTACCTATGTCTGTATCTTGGAACTTGATGACTTATGCTGTCAATCTTGGGCCTGCCTTATGTTTTGCTGTTTTCCTGGTAGTGCCTGGACACATCTATTTGTCCACCTTGACCCTTTGTCATCATTGTAATTCTTAGATCTCTGGATATGTGGCTACCTGTTTATACGTGACTTTTATGAATATAAATTTTTTGGAAGGGGGACACAATTCAGTCCCTAGCAACCTCTAAAATATTACATTTATATAAAGGACAATTATGTCATTATTAATAAAAACATTAACTGCTCTAAAATGCCAGGAACATTAATAACATCATCCCTCAAAGGAAAAATGACATCATGAAGCTCATTGAGCTGTTCAAAGATCCGTGTGGACTAATTTTGTCCTGGGAGGAGAGAGGGATTTAGGAAGATCTCACTTTGGCTCCATTGAGTCTCCCTGGGTTAGGAGTGAGGTTTTCATTTTTGTTTGGTTTTGTTTTCTGAGGAATCGGCAGCCGATCTAATTAATGCCATCAAAAGCATGACATTTAATTAACTAAATAGCATGTTGAGCCTAATGATAACATATTTCAGCACCTGGCAAGCGGTGATGGTCTCTTGGGCCATTTCAGAGGAGGCCTGTGATTTGATAAAGAGAAACCCTTCTCAACAAAATCAGGAATCCCCCGAGAGTAACCAGAGAAGCTGCAGCAAGAGTGCCAGCCAGGCAGATTCTCTTATCTCCTGGACTCTGCTTGGAGAGACCCAGGAACAAAGAAGAAGAATGACAGGGGAGGAACAGGACCGCTGCACAGCCTCGTCATTTTTTAAACATGTTTCTTGGAAATTCAGAGGCATATAGGAGCAGACTTAGCTTCTAAATGGCCTATTCCCATATCTTGGTTTATTCCAGTCCCATTGGTGAATGGATTACGGGAAACAAGGCAGGATAGACAAGTACCTTGTAAGGGGCTGTCTGAAGCCAGGTTGCCAAGGCCCTCTGAGCAGCCGAGTATGTGGACGTGGGTGCCCTCTGCTGGACACTGGAGAATCTACAGTGATGCTTATCTGGACCCTCACCCAGGGACTGAGAGCTTCAGCCTGGAGTTGAACCTTCTGCGTAGAGTCCCCAGGGTCCCTTCAGTCACAACAGGCCCCTCAAAGGCTGTCTCAGAGAAGTGCACTTTTAGATCATTCCATGGCTTAACTTATCCATGTCTCTCTTTGCCACCCCATTTTGGTTATGTTCCCCAAACATTCATATTCCCTTAAGCTCAATTGTGCTATTCTTTTTCCCCTCATCTCTTTTGTAATAAATCTGGATGAAATTACTTGTATATGGCATCACAAAGCGCATCCTTTGTGGGTCATATATTTAGACTCTGATTTTAGAGAAGGGCCAAACAGAGGCTTAGAGTGGTGAAATGACCTGTCCAAAGTGACAAAGACCCAGCAGGGACTAAAACTCAGACTACCCCACTCCTGTTTCATTTTCCTTTCCTCGATATGCATCTTTCCATAGAAAGACAGTATATCCTAGTGGTGAGGCTGAAAGCTCTGGAGACAGAGGTCCTGGGCTCGACTCTTGGCTTTGCCATGCACTGGCTGTGTGATATTGGATAGGGTATCCTTTGAGCCTTTTTTTGCCTATGTTCTCATCTAATGGAGTGGTTGTGAGAGTGAAATAATGTAAGGCAGATAAAGCATTCATTACAGTATCTGGCACATAGTAGGTGCTCAATAAATAATATTTACCATTAGTTCCATGATTGCCTAGTGGTATTAGTTGGAAGTTATTTTCGGTGGTTCTGTAATGGAACTGCTAGAACAGAATTTCCTAAGTTGTTTTTCTCATTAAACATAAAAATCTACCTCTTTCCAAATGGAAGCACCTTCTAGATAGAGTGAGCAAACTGGGAGGTGGGGGAGTTTAGGGATAATATTTAAGTAACTGATGTATAGTTTTCTAGAGACAGTGTGGTTCAAGATGAGACTGGAAAAGCTACTGTGAGGTAGGTGGCCTTGAATTTGGCTTTATTCTGCATGCAATAGGGGGTCATGGCTGATGCTTGAATAGGGCAGTTTTTCTTTTCCCATTTCTCTTGTATGGATTGCTTCTCCTACAATGTGAGAGCTCGGATGATTGCTGTTCCCATCACGTGTGCACGTGCACATGAACACGCCCATCTTGGGGCTTTCAGTATTCCAATCACCTTGAAGTTGTCACCAAGGAGCCTAGTGTTGCTTGCAGCCATGTCAGAATGAAGAACAACCTGGGCTGTCACAGTTTGCCAGTGGTGGGGGCTTGTCACTTCTAGATTGAGTGTTGTTCCTGTGCATGGAAGTCGCTGGTGTGGGTGAAAAAAAGCTGAGGATACTGGCAGAGGGGAAAGAAAGGAGGCGAGTGGCTGCTTGAATGCAGGAGGTGAAAGAGAGAGACTTTTCTGCCATTGCTGTAGGGATTGTCCCCAGGAAAGGGGCAGTCAATCGTGTGAGCAAAGAATGCCTTGACTTCCTCAGGGTGTACTTCATCTCCTGTTGCTGGCTACCGATGGCTGAAGTCAATGCTTTGTTCCTCTTCTTGCTTGCCAATTGTCATTTGCTGGGGTGAGCAGGAGATGTAATTGGGAGAAAGGAAACAGGTAGGATTACGATAGATGTTTCAAATGGAAGCTTAATGGAATTTGCCCTTTGGGGGATGCAGCCCTTACAACCCCCATCAGGGACTCAATGACTTGGAGCTCCAAGTGTCCCTGATAACCTTTTCTGTTACAGGCAGATTGGCAGGACTGTAGGCTATGTGTGGATGCATTTGTTTTGGCGCTAGAGCACTCTTTTTTTTTTTCAATATTAGGATGAGATGGCACAATTTTAAAATTGGATATATATTTTTTTCATTTAGAAATTTGAATTTCTGGCTTCTCTTGAAAACCAGATCATTTGATGACACTGGTCTGCTTTCCTCTTTGGCAGCAATCTATAAGTAATAAAAAGACTCTGCCCTGTTTTAAATAGGTCAAGAATTCTCTAGTTCCCTACAGTTTCCACCCTAATCCATTATCTTGATCAGCTTGGCCTTATAAACACTGTGTAACCCAACGGTGTATGACCCCTGCCTGACCCAGGCTAACCTCTCCATTTCAGAAATAAGAGACATGAGGCTCAGAGAGGGCCTTTGATTTACCCATTGGTCACACAGGCTCCCCCATGGACAGAGTAGGCCCCATTTACATATGATTTGAGCAGTGATCAAAAGCACTTACCCTTTTTCCTTTACTTCCAAGTGAAAAATTTACCTCTCACCCTGGCCTTCTGTTCGTTAGCAGTCTACAATGAACTCAAGAAAGAGAATTATTTGACTATATTACCTTTCTGGCCTTCTTTAAATCATATCTTATATCTTTTGGTGTTTCTGCTTATGTAGCTAACCTCAGTCTGACCCATTCTGACTCACTCAGACACACAGGTAGGCCAGAGGGTGTTGCTGTTGGAAACTGAGGAGGTGGAGCCAGAGCCTTGAATCCTCAGGTAGAAATCACAGTTCTGGGTCTGGGGCTTCTCATCTGGAAAAAGGGTTCATAACCTCAGGAGGTGGTTGTGATGATTAAAAGAGCAAAAAGTTGAATGTGTTTATGATAGTAGCAGCAAACTGGAAAAAATAGTAACTCAATGTTAGAAGTTATTATTCTAGAGAGACTCAGAACTGAAGGTGTCCCAGGAGATCATACTGTCCAACTGGCTCATTTTTATGGTGAAAGCCGTAACATGCTTATAGTAAAAATCTGAGTGGAGAAGAAAATACAGTAAAATATAAAATGATTTTTCTCCCTATTACTACCTTCATTTCGGTCTAATTTCCCCAGAGGCAATAACTGTTAAGTTTCTTGTGTGTTCTTTCAGACATTTTATTTGCATGTACATTATAAATAACTTGCATCCTGTATTTTGACACAAATGTAATCAGACTACTCATGCTGTTCTGATACTTGCATTTTTTATTTAACAATATGTAGCAGATCTCCCTCCTTTCGTGTCAGCACATGAGGATTTTTTTCTGTTTTCAATGGCTGCTTATTTCACAGGAAGTTTATACTATAGCTTATAGACCAACAAATGTATTCTGCAAAAGACCGGATACCTAATATTGTAGGCTTTGTTGGTCATAGGATCTCTGTACCACCTGTTTCTCTGCCCTTTTCTCTTCTTCCTCCTCTTTCTTGTCCTATTTCTCTTTTTAACAATGCTTTGAAGATGTAAAGACTATTCTTAGCTCACAAGTCATACCTAAACAGGCTGTGGGCCAGATTTGGTCCATACGGTAGCTCATTTACACAACTTTTGGGTAGACAGGTTGCTACTACACGTAATGCTGCAACAGGCATCTCTGTGCTGCATCTTTCAGTGTTCATTTGTGTTTACCTGTAGGATATATTCACGGGAGTGGAATTTACTGGGACATGTTTCTTAATCGTGAAAGATATTCCATCAAACTCTTCATTTACAGGTGGTATAAGAGGTCCAGTGAAGAGACTGATCCAGAGTTGCTCAGCAAGTCAGTGATAAGAGCAGGACTTAAACTTCCTTTCCCAGCACTTAACTGGGGCTCTTTCCATTGTTATGCAGACCCTACCTGATATGGTTTGGCTGTGTTTCCACCCAAATCTTATATTGAATTGTAGTTCCCATAATCCCCACATGTCATAGAAGGGACCCCATGGGAGGTAATTTAATCACGGTGGAGGTTACCCTCATGCTGTTCCTTTGATAGTAAGTTCTCAAGAGATATGATGGTTTTATAAGAGGCTTTTCCCTTTTGCTTGATACTTCTTTTTGATGCCGCCATGTGAAGAAGGATGTGTTTGCTTCCCTTTCCGCCGTGATTGTAAGTTTCCTGAGACCTCTCCAGCCATGTTGAACTCGAGTCAATTAAACCTCTTTCCTTTATAAATTACCCAGTCTCTGGTATGTCTTTATTAGCAGCGTTAGAACAGACTAATACATCCCTGCTGAGGGCTCACAGGGAATTTGTTTTGGGACATGGAGTTGGAAAGATCCAAGCTTTCTCAAGTCCAGAGGGAGGCACAGAGCAGGGTCACAGAACCGAGGGACCTGAACACTGTCAGATCTCTTTTTCCTCCTGTCTCATTTCTGCTTCTTGCAATTGCTTTCCATGATGTGGGGCAGAAGCTCCATGGTCAGTTTGTGTCATGTATGTGGCCTGAAAGGAAAAGAAAGCTTTTGCCTGTAATTAACAGAAAACACACAAAAGAAGCTTTTGCTTGCAATTAACAGAAAACTCTGGCACAAACAAATATAAATACAATGTATTACATCACATAACTCCAAGTTCAGAGGCAGGGCAGTCTCTAGGCAACATGCAGGCAGTGGCTGGATACTGTCCTTATGGACCCTGGGTCTTTCTGCTTCCTGTTTCTGTTCTCAGTGCTAGCTTCATCTTTAAACTGGTGATAAAAGGGTTGAACTAGTTCCAAGTGTCATGTTGTCACATGCAGAAACAATGGTGGTCTGTGGCTTCTTCTCAGGAAAGAGAAAACTTTTCCAGCATACCTGTAGTGTATTTCCCTTGATTGGCCAATACTAGGACACAGGATGGCTGTTGACTCAATTACTGATAAGAGGGATGAGAATACCATCATTGACAGAAAAATGATCTGGGGTTGAATGGATGTTGGGGCATCTACTGCCCTGACTATTACTCAGTGCTTATCTCTGAACTCAGGTCTGGAAACTTACAGAGAATAATTTGAGTTGGATTATTTTAGGTTACATGCCCATTTCTTAGACCAATCCCTATGGTCAATGAGATAGGCCATTGTAGTTGCCAAGCTTGACCAATGGCTATGGTGTAAGCAAATGACAAACTTTGAGAACAGAGAAAAGGTGAGGAGAATCTGCTTCCCCAAAAGAAAGATACCTTCCACTGGTGTCCTCTTCACCCTTTAGAAGATCCCAGGTCTTAGGAGGCAGCCTGAGTAGAGGAGAAGCACTAGCATTGAAGTCAGATGTCTTAGTTGAGAGTTCTGCCTCTGCTATTCACTAGGCTGGATTTCCTGTTTCAGTGCCAGAGTCTATCCAATGGGGATAATCATGCCCAGGATAGGCAGCCAATCTCACAGGTACCTTATGAGGACTGATGAGGAAATGGTGGAAATAAAGCAAGGGACCCTCCAGACATTATAACCTGAGGGATGCTATCTGGTCCTATGGTATCTCTGGACAGTGAGAGGAAGGAGTCTTTCTCTCTAGGCCCTGTGTGCTTATAACCCAATATTGTGGGGAGGAGTAACCTTGGAGGAGGGGTGCTGGAGGGGACAGGGAGAGCAGACAGCAGTGCACAGGTGGAGCTTCAGACTCAGGCTTGTCCCTGCTTCCCTCTCCAGGGTCCCTGCCACATTTCTCTGCTTTTTCTCCTTGTGATCTCTCGGTACACTATTTTGAGACCCCACTGACTATCCGTTCTCAACAGATTATTCTCATCCTTCCTTTTAAATAATTGCTTTGTTAGCATTGAAAAGACACATTTGACTGGGCATGGTGGCTCACACCTCTTTAATCCCAGCACTTTGGGAGGCCAACGCAGGTGGATTGCTTGAGGTTAGGAGTTTGAGACCAGGCTGGCCGACATGCAGAAACCTCATCTCTACTAAAAATTCAAAAACGAGCTGGGCATGGTGGTGGGTACCTGTAATTCTAGCTACTTGGGAGGCTGAGGCAGGAGAATCGCTTGAACCTGGGAGGCAGAGGTTGCATTGAGCCGAGATCATGTCATTGCACTCCAGCCTTGGCAATGAGAGCAAATCTCCCTCTCAAAGGAAAAAAAAAATACATTCAACTAAACTGTACTTTTCACCTTTTGTCATTTTGTTAATAATTTTTTTTTAATTTAAAAGTTTTCCTCTCTTCTGAATCTTTAAAATGTATTTGGGACATAAGAGGATAGTTCAAATAATTTTACTGAGTGCAGGCTTTAGGCATACTAAAGTGAGAAAACACATGGTTGCTAACAAGTGGGGCTTATGTTCTAGTGATAGCAGTGAGCAGAAGGCCACTCCTCTTCCCCTTCTTCCCACCACAGCACTGAATGCCCTATCTGGGGCATCCTTCTGGAGCCAGTCTCTGAGAAAGGGCAGGTGAGAAAATATTAAGGACTAAGACAACAACTGAGATAAATGTGGTCCCAATATTCCTTTCCCACAAAGGTTTCCTGAAAAATGGCAGCAGTCCTAATTGCTGCTTATTAGCTATGCAACCCCTAGCAAACATTTGGCTTCCCTAGTGCTTAGTGTACTTACTTGCAAAAAGGAGACAAGACCTATCTCATAAGGTTACTGTGAAGATTACATTAGATCATCCAAGGACAATGGTGCATTGAGTGTGTAAGAACATTGGCTCTGGGGTCAGGCTGCCTCGTTCATATGCTGTCTCTGCCTCTCTCTAGCACTGTGACACTGAATGATTTAGTTTACCTTCCTGTGCTCCAGTTTCTTGACCTACAAAATGGGAATAATAATAATATTTACCTCATAGGATTGTTGTAAGGATAAAATAAGTCATATAAATTCTTTGATCCAGGCCTCACATCTAGAAGTGCTCAACAAAATTATCATTTTGTGTACCTAGAAGTGTGGGGTTTTTCCAAATAAAACTATCTTTTAGACTGTAAAACATTATGATGACATCTATTTATCTTGATGTTTAGAAAATGATCATCAGTAGAAGGTTATCCCTCATAACTGAACCTTTGTAAGCCGTCCCTTCAGGACACAGATGGGCTGTCATGCTGTGCCTATCATTCACTAGACAAATTATACTTGAGCTTACATTTCTCACATTGAACTATGATCAGTGCAGGCAGAGACACACAATACTAGGCAGAGCAAGACACGGGAAATGGCTCCAAAGAGCTTACCTGGGGAGAAAATATATGCACATATGACCATAGATGATAATAAAAGGCACCTTGGAATTGCCAAATGGAGGGTGGCAAAGAGCTTCTGAGCAGGGAGAAAAACCCATGATGTCATTTCATCCTCAGCAATATTAACTGGCTGTGTGACTTCGGGCACATTGCTAGACCTTGGTGTGCCTCTATTTTCTCCTGCATTACAAAAGGAGACAAAATTTTATTATATTAGCAATCCCAAATTGGTATTCACAGATGGATTTTGTTTGGCCATTAGAGAGTTGTTAACTTTTGAATTAGGCATCAACATTTAAACCTTCAGAGATTTCACGGAAAACTCTAGATATTGACTTCTTTTTGGAAAATCCTAGTAACTGGTAACAGGTAGCTGGAATTAAGTAGCAACCTCCCACCATTTAAAAGGTGAGGTATATGGTTTTCAGGGCCCTCTGCTCCTAGTAGATTTTATTCCCACCTATGCGCTTGGCTCATTTCCATTTGCTGCCTGGACCCTGTAAGCATTTGAGTTTGTGACACCTGGAGCAGGTCATTTCCTTAATATCTTTTTGTCCTTTCATGGGATTACTAAATAGGGCAAGAGTTACTATACCCTCTCCAATGAAGAGGAAATAGTGAAAGGTGGAGAGATGGATATTTGGACATACAAGAGATGGAAAACAGATGTAGGACTTCAAAACAGGCCTCAACTCCTTGTCTGTTGTTTTCCTCTCTGACTGGTGTTTCACCCTTTCTCCGGGACCTACAGTGTTTTATTGACTGTTTTGGTGATGATTATGATGATAACCGCTATCATTTAGTATTTAGTATGTCTTAGGTGTTTTCTGTCACTTAATTATTTTGAGCTATTGCTATTAACATCCTATTTTGTAAAAGTGGAATTAGAGGTTTAAAAAAGCCAAGGAATTTGTCTGTAACTACACACTTATTAAATAGTGAAGCCAAAATTTGGACTCAGGTCTATCTGAGACCATATCCCTTGTCCTTAACCTTAAGAGTCACACAATTGCAGAGACAGGGCCAACCACTTGTCTTGTTGAATAACATTGATATATACATTTTAGAGAGATTAATTTTATACCTCAAATAGATGCTCATTTCATGTGCTCTGAGCATGAGACCCCTCTGAATAATACGCAAATGATGAAATGTGATGCTCTTAGCAATATGCTCACTGAGAAGGAGCAAGAGCCCTCCAGAGGGGTCAGGGGTTATCATTGTTATGAGAAAGGAGGCTCCAGCTGTCAGGATGCATATAGGGATGTATTAACATCACTCCCAATGTCAGGGAGAGGTGAAGGAACAGCCTGGCTGTGCATCCCGCACAGAGTCCTGAGGCTGTGCTTCCGGCACAGTTTGACTCAGCAATCTCCCTTGAGATCAGACTGGCTGGGCCTGCCATAACATCACACATTTATAGGATCTTAGGTTGGAAAACACTGTAGGGGTCATCTAGACCCACTGTTATATGGGGCTATTTTCTATAAAGCCCACAACAGGCAATTTCTGCTCTGTGCTTGAAGATTTCTGGTGATGGCAAGCTCAGTGCTCTGTAAGACAATCATTTCCACATGTGTTTGACATTTATTTACATCAGGTTCTAATCTATATGCATGTTTAATCCTCTCTTCATTGTGTTGTCCACTGGAGCAGTGTGGAATGCCTCCTCTCTTCTGTATATGTCAACCCTTCAAGTTGTAATGTGGTAAATATATTCCACCAGATTATCACTCCTTGGCCATAAATACCCACATTTGCCTAAACTGTGCTACACAGAAGAGTATCCAGATTCCTTCCCATGCGTGCTGGTTATTCTCCATTGACCCCCTCCTCTTCACATCCATTTCTATTCTTTTCTGTCCTGTTCCCTACTGTGGCGGATTGACTCATCTGGGTTACTTCACCAGGCTTCTTTGCTGCTTGGCTCTATATTGGGTTAGGCTGATGGGAAATGGAGGAAGGCAACTGGAAGGCAGGAGGAGACAGAGGACAGGGTACTTCTCCCCACTCCTTTCTTGATTCAGCACGACTCTCTGGTAGTCACTGGCATCCCTCCATTTCTCTAGTTCCTGTTGAATGGCTCTTCTGGCATAAATCTGGCTCTCACTGGAAAATGATGACACCATCCCTACTGTTGATGCCCCTTCAGCCTTATAGTGTTAATGGCTTTCCCTTTCTGCTGGTCTCCAAGTGACTCAGCATCTCTTGTTTGCCCTTTAAGCCTATCTGGGCTTCTAGCTGTGGCTCCTTTATTAAAATGTCTTCATTTGCACCATTGTAGTGAATTCTGTTTCCTGCTGTGACTCTGAACTGAATGTATTATTCTTGGTGCCCACTGCTAAGTTTGCTTACGTATGTTCTGTGTTTTCTGTTTATCAAATTATCAAGTCTAGCCACGTTGCCAAGATCATTGCATTTGCTGGTTAGCCACTGGCACACATTGTTGGCCCTCCCGGAGTTTGTGGTTAACTGAAAGTGTTAGGTCCCTCTTTATGGACTCAAGTGTCAAACCCATCTTTGGAGCAAGATCACCTGGTTTTAAATACTGGCTCAATATTAAATAGTAAGTTTGAGCAGGTTACCTTCATCTCTCTGTGTCTCAGTTTTCTCTTCTATAAAATAGGGTAACACTAGTATTCATTTCAAAACAGGCTTTGTGCAGATTAAGTGAATTATTGTACATTAAGCCCTTATAACAGTGCCTGATGCATGGTAAGCCTCCAATAAATGTGACTTTCATCATCAAGATAATCATTTTTTACATACACAATTGCACATTTTAATCTAAATGCATAACTTTTTGCCTCTTTTTTTTTTTAAGCTTTCTTTACAAGGATATAATCCTGAATGCCATTGGTGTTGTAATCTTGACACTGTCCCCTAGAGCCTTGCTGGTTGAATGTGTGCCACAGATCAACAGCATGAGCATCGCCTAAGAATTTGTTAGAAATTTGGAATCCCAGACTCTGCTGTAGACGTACTGAATCAAGTCCTGTTTGTTAACAAGGTCCCAGGTGATTTTTGCATGCATGAAAGTTGGAAAAGCTCTGCTGTCTCACATTTATTGTTCTGAATTATTGCTCTCAGCTGGGTTGGAGAACATGTCCGTCTCTAACAAGGAAGGCACCCATTGTTCAGGTTTAGGATTACCAGACAGACTGGTGCTGCAGCTCTACCAAGTCTAGCAGTGTTTCCAGGAGTCAAACCATCCTGGGAAGGAAATTTAGAGCAGTGTTTTTCACTGTTGGGATTTGGAGTCAGAAAACCAGGTTTTGAATTGTACTCTGCTTTGTGTGTGTGTGTGTGT
Organism: Colobus angolensis palliatus; assembly: GCF_000951035.1. Lineage (NCBI taxonomy): Eukaryota > Metazoa > Chordata > Mammalia > Primates > Cercopithecidae > Colobus > Colobus angolensis. The sequence goes on from NW_012122932.1 coordinate 6,555,825, forward strand.
GTGTGTGTGTGTGTGTGTGTACACACTGGGATACATACATACATTATAAATGAACTTACTGTGAAGATTTGCTATGAGGATTAAATGAAATAACCCATGTAGAATATTCAGTGAATAGTCCATCACATAAAATGTTTCCATTCTTTCTCCTTTCCACAAGTCATATGATACATGCCCAAATGGTAACCCATCCCTGGAAGGAAAACCTGTATTGACATAACAGGAAAATTTGCTTCAAACAGATTGGTAAGATTGGCTTCATTTGAAAGCTGTAGCAAATGCCTCATGGTTTTGTGAATACCACTTCTCATTTCTCTGGCCATGTGTTTCTGAATATGGGTTATATTTAACTCAATAGCTGCAAATAGAAGTATGGTATAATTAAGCAGTAAAGAAAAGATTACTGGTGCATAAACTTGAATTAGACATGACTGGAGTATATTGTATACATATAAGTATTTGTAATGTGACTAAAGTCTAAAATAGGATAATGTTGGGGTTGCTGATTAATCTTAACACTAATTAAAACACACCAATTACAGAGGAAGTGACATGCTTTCTGTGATCAATAGTTGACAGATAATCCTGGGCTCACCCAAGGCAGCTGGCCTTTCTTTTCCAGCTGCATAGATCTGAAGTCAAAAAATCCGGGCTCACATGCCACCTCTGCCACTTGCTTCTGTGATTCCGAATAACTTAACCCACATTTCTCTACTACCTCAGTTTATTCAACTACAAAATGTAGAAGATAATAATTTTACCTGAGGAACACATTCCTGAAGACCATGCATACTTCAGAACTTATGTAATTCAAAGTCAGTTTTACCATAGGACCAACAAAGGAAGGAGGGAAGGTATTTCTGTCTTTGAGCTAAAATGATACCACTGACATTTTAAGAATTAAGAATTAGCATAAGCATAAATTAGAAATCCCTCAGTTCATAAACTTTAAGATTATATTATATTTGACCAATGTGTGGGGAGGGGAGAGGGGGAGAGTGGAGAATCAATATTATATTATAGTTTGTGCATAAAGTGAGATTTTACCTTTTTTTAAAAAATTATACTTTAAGTTCTGGGATACATGTGCAGAACGTGCAGGTTTGTTACATAGGCATACATGTGCCATGGTGGTTTGCTGCACCCATCAACTTGTCATCTAGGTTTTAAGCCCCACAGGCATTAGGTATTTCTCCTAATGCTATCCCACCCCTTGTTCCCCACCCACCAACAGGCCCTGATGTGTGATGTTCCCTTCCCTGTGTCCATGTGTTCTCATTGTTCAGCTCCCACTTATGAGTGAGAACATGCAGTGTTTGGTTTTCTGTTCTTGTGTTAGTTTGCTGAGAATTATGGTTTCCATCTTCATCCATGTCCCTGCAAATAACATGAACTCATTCTTTTTTTGAGGCTGCATAGTATTTCATGTATATGCGCCACATTTTTCTTATTCAGTCTATCATTGATGGGCATTTGGGTTGGTTCCAAGTCTTTGCTATTGTGAACAGTGCTGCAGTAAACATACGTGTGCATGTGTGTTTATAGTAGAATGATTTATAATCCTTTGGGTATATACCCAGTAAAGGGATTGCTGGGTCAAATGGTATTTCTGGTTCCAGAACGTTGAAGAATCATCACACTGTCTTCCACAATGATTGAAGTAATTTACACTCCCACCAACAGTGTAAAAGTGTTCCTATTTCTCCACATCCTCTTCAGCATCTGCTATTTCCTGACTTTTTGATCATTACCATTCTAACAGGCATGAGATGGTATCTCATTGTGGTTTTGATTTGCATTTATCTAACGACCAGTAATGATGAGCTTTTTTTTATATGTTTGTTGGCCACATAAATGTCTTCTTTTGAGAAGTGTCTGTTTATATGCTTTGCCCAGTTTTTGATGGGGTTGTCTGTTTTTCTCTTGTAAATTTGTTCAAGTTCCTTATAGATTCTGGATATTAGACCTTTGTCAGACGGATAGATTGCAAAATTTTTCTCCCATTCTGTGGTTGCCTGTTCACTCTAATGACAGTTTCTTTCACTGTGCAGAAGCTCTTTAGTTTAATTAGAATCCATTTGTCAATGTTGGCTTTTGTTGCAATTGCTTTCATAGTTTTAGTCATGAGGTCTTTGCCCATGCCTATCTCCTGAATGGTATTGCTTAGGTTTTCTTGTAGGGCCTTTATGGTTTTAGGTTTTACATTTAAGTCTTTAATCCATCTGGAGTTAATTTTTGAATAAAGTGTAAGGAAGCGGTCCATGTAAGGAAGTTTCTGCATGTGGCTAGCCAGTTTTCCCAGCACCATTTATTAAATAGGGAATCCTTTTCCCATTGCTTGTTTTTGTCAGGTTTGTCAAAGATCAGATG
>NW_012122932.1:6558719-6608407 GCF_000951035.1 Colobus angolensis palliatus
TTTTGGGCTGAGATGATGGGATTTTTCTAAATATATAATCATGTCATCTGCAAACAAACAATTTGACTTCCTCTCTTCCTCTTTGAATAGCCTTTATTGCTGTCTCTTGCCTGATTGCTCTGGCCAGAACTTCCAATACTATGTGGAATAGGAATGGTGAGAGAGGGCATCCTTGTCTTGTGCTGGTTTTCGAAGGGAATGCTTTCAGGTTTTGCCCGTTCAGTATGATATTGGCTGTGAGTTTGTCATAAATAACTCTTATTATTTTGAGATATGTTCCATTGATACCTAGTTTATTGGGAGTTTTTACCATGAAGGGGTGTTGAATTTTGTTGAAGGCCTTTTCTGCATCTATTGAGATAATCTAGTGGTTTCTGTCACTGGTTCTGTTTATGTAATGGATTACGTTTATTGATTTACGTATGTTGAATCAGCCATGCATCCCAGGGATGAAGCTGACTTGATTGTGGTGGACAAGTTTTTTGATGTGCTAATGGATTCGGTTTGCCAGTATTTTATTGAGGATTTTCGCATAGATGTTCATCAGGGATGTTGGCCTGAAATTTTCCTTTTTTATTGTGTCTCTGCCAGGTTTTGGTATCAGGATGATGCTGGCCTCATACAATGAGTTAGGGAGGATTCCTTCTTTTTCTAATGTTTGGAATAGTTTCAGAAGACATGGTACCAGCTTCTCTTTGTACCTCTGGTAGAATTTGACTGTGAATGTGTCTGGTCCTGAGCTTTTTTGGGTTGGTAGGCCTATTAATTACTGCCTGAATTTCAGAACTTGTTAATGGTCTATTCAGGGATTCGTTCTTCCTGATTTAGACTTTTTGAGGGTGTATGTGTCCAGGAATGTATCCATTTCTTCTAGGTTTTCTAGTTTATTTGTGTAGAGGTGTTTATAGTATTCTGTGATGGTAGTTTGTATTTCTGTGGGATTGGTGGTGATAGCCCCTTTATCATTTTTTATTGCTTCTATTGGATTCTTCTCTCCTTTCTTCTTTATTAGTCTGGCTAGCAGTCTAGCTATTTTGTTGATCTTTTCAAAAAAACAGCTCCTGGATTCATTGCTTTTTTGAAGGGTTTTTCATGTCTCTATCTCCTTCAGTTCTGCTCTGATCTTAGTTATTGATCTTCTTGTCTTCTGCTAGATTTTGATTTGTTTTCTCTTGCTTCTCTACTTGTTTTAATTGTAATGTTAGGGTGTTGATTTTAGATCTTTCCTGCTTTCTGTTGTGGGCATTTAGTGGTATAAATTTCCCTCTACACACTGCTTTAAATGTGTCCCAGAGATTCTGGTACATTGTGTCTTTGTTCCCATCGGTTTCAAAGAACTTATTTATTTCTGCCTTCTTTTTGTTATTTTCCCAGGAGTTGTTCAGGAGCAGGTTGTTCAGTTTCCATGTAGTTGTGCGGTTTTGAATGAGTTTCTTAATCTTGAGTTCTAATTTGATTGCACTGTGGTCTGGGAGACTGTTATGATTTCCGTTCTTTTGCATTTGCTGAGGAGTGTTTTACTTCCAATTATATGGTTGATTTTAGAATAGGTGCAATGTGGTGCTGAGAAGAATGTATATTCTGCTGATTTGGTGTGGGGAGTTCTGTAGATGTCTATTTGGTCCACCTGGTCCAGAGCTGAGTTGAAGTCCTGAACATCCTTGTTAATTTTCTGTCTTGTTGAACTGTCTAATATTGACAGTGGGTGTTAAAGTCTCCCATTATTATTGTGTGGGAGTCTAAGTCTATTTGTAGGTCTTTAAGAACTTGCTTTATGAATCTGGGTGCTCCTGTATTGGGTGCATATATATTTAGGATAGTTAGCTCTTCTTGTTGCATTGATCCCTTTACCATTATGTAATGGCCTTCTTTGTCTTTTTAGATCTTTGTTGGTTTAAAGTCTGTTTTACCAGAGACTAGGATTGCAACCACTGCTTTTTTTGCCTTTCCATTGTTTAGTAAATATTCCTCCATCCCTTTTATTTTCAGCCTCTGTGTGTCTTTGCACATGAGATGGGTCTCCTGAATACAGCACACTGATGGGTCTTGACCCTTTATTCAATTTGCCAGTCTTTGTCTTTTAATTGGGGCATTTAGCCCATTTACATTTAAGGTTAATATTGTTATGTGTGAATTTGATCCTGTCATCATGATGCTAGCTGGTTATTTTACATATTAGTTGATACAGTTTCTTCGTAGTGTCAATGGTCTTTGTATTTTGGTATGTGTTTGCAGTGGCTGGTACCAGTTTTTCCTTTCCATATTTAGTGTTTTCTTTAGGAGCTCTTGTAAGGCAGGCTTGGTGATGACAACATTTGCTTGTCTGGAAAGGATTTTATTTCTCCTTCGCTTATGAAGCTTAGTTTGGCTGATTATGAAATTTTAGGTTGAAAATTCTTTTTTTTTTAACAATGTTGAAATTTGGTCCCCACTTTCTTCTGGCTTGTAGGGTTACTGCAGAGAGATCTGCTGTTAGTCTGATGGGCTTCCTTTTGTAGGTAACCTGACCTTTCTCTCTAGCTGTCCTTCACATTTTTTTCTTCATTTCAACTTTGGTGAATCTGACGATTATATGTCTTGGAGGTTGCTGTTCTCGAGAAGTATCTTAGTACTGTTCTCTGTATTTCCTGAATTTGAATGTTGGCCTGTCTTCCTAGGTTGGGGAAGTTCTCCAGGATAGTATCTTGAAGTGTGTTTTCCAACTTGGTTCCATTCTCCCCATCACTTTCTGGTACACCAATCAATTGTAGGTTTGATCTTTTCACATAGTCCCATATTTCTTGGAGGCTTTGTTCCTTCCTTTTCATCCTTTTTACTCTAATCTTGTCCTCATGCTTTATTTCATTAAGCTGATCTTCAATCTCTGATATCCTTACTTCTGCTTAATCGATTCGGCTATTGATACTTGCATAGGCTTCACGAAGTTCTCGTGCTGTGTTTTTCAGCTCCATCAGGTCATTATGTTCTTCTCTATACTGGTTATTCTAGTTAGAAGTTCCTGTAACCTTTTAACAAGTTTCTTAGCTTCCTTGCATTGAGTTAGAACATGCTTCTTTAGCTTGAAAGAGTTTGTTATTACCTACCTTCTGAAGCCTACTGTCAAATCGTCAAACTCATTTTCCCTCTATTTTTGTTCCCTTGCTTCCGAGGAGTTGTGATCCTTTGGAGGAGAAGAGGCATTCTGATTTTTGGACTTTTCAGCCTTTTTGCACTGGTTTTTTCTTATCTTTGTGGCTTTATCTACCTTTGGTCTTTGATGTTGGTGACCTTTGGATGGGGTTTCTGTGTGGACATCCTTTCTGTTGATGTTGATACTATTCCTATCTGTTTGTTAGTTTTCCTTCTAACAGTCAGGCCCCTCTGCTGCAAGTCTGCTGGAGTTTGCTGGAAGTCAACTCCAGACCTTGTTGGCTGGAGGTCCACTCCAGACCCAATTTGCCTGGGTATCACCAGCAGAGGCTGCAGAACAGCAAAGATTGCTGCCTGTTCCTTCCTCTGGAAGTCTTGTCCCAGAGAGGCACCTGCCAGATTCCAGCCAGAGCTCTCCTGTATGAGGTGTCTGTCAACCCCTGCTGAGAGGTATCCTCCAGTCAGGAGGCACAGGGGTCAGGGACCCATCTGAGGAGGCAGTCTGTCTCTTAGCAGAGCTCAAGTTCTGTGCTGGGTGATCTCCTGCTCACTTCAGAGTCAGTAGGCAGTAACATTTAAGTCTGCTGAAGCTGCACCCACAGCTGCCCCTTCCCTCAGGTGCTCTGTCCCAGGGAGATGGGAATTTTGTCTATAAGCCCCTGACTGGGTCTGCTGCCTTTCTTTCAGAGATGCCCTGCCCAGAGAGGAGGAATCTAGAGAAGCAGTCTGGCTACAGAGGCTTTGTAGAGCTGTGGTGGGCTCCACCCAGTTTGAACTTCCTGGTGGCTTTGTTTACACTGTGAGGGGAAAACCACCTACTCAAGTCTCAGTAATGGCAGATGCCTCTCCCTGCACCAAGCTGGAGTGTCCCAGGTCGACTTCAGGGTGCTGGGCTGGCAGCAAGAATTTCAAGCCAGTGGACCTTAACTTGCTGGGCACCATGGGGGTGGGACCCGCTGAGCAAGACCACTTGGCTCCCTGGCTTCAGCCCCCTTTCCAGGAGAGTGAACGGTTCTGTCTTACTGGGGTTCCAGGTGCCCCTGGGGTATGAAAAACTTCTGCAGTTAGCTTGGTGTCTGCCCAAACAGCTGCCCAATTTTGTGCTTGAAATCCAGGTCCCTGGTGGTGTAGGCACCTAAGGGAATCTCCTGGTCTGCAGGTTGCAAAAACTGTGGGAAAAGCCTAGTATTTGGGATGACAGCACAGTTCCCCACAGCACCGTCCCTCATGGCCTCCCTTAGCTATGGGAAGGAGTTCCCTGGCCCTTGCGCTTCCTGATTGAGCCGATGCCCTACACTGCTTCTGCCTGCCTTCCATGAGCTGCACCCACTGTCTAACCAGCCCCAGTGGGATGAACCAGGCACCTCAGTTGGAAATGCAGAAATTGCCTACTTTCTGCATTGTTCTTGCTGGGAGCTGCAGGCCAGAGCTGTTCCTATTTGACCATCTTCGAGATTTTACCTTTTTATCAAAGTATTTCAAAATTGTGTAAGCTGTGGCTGTCCTATATGGAACTCACAGGGCTGTGAGAAGTAAATGGATCATGCATGTGCATTACACTGTGCATGGTGTCTTCCCCATAATATTAGCAACTATTTATTCACTATTTATGAAGTGCCAGGCACCAGATTCTTCAGGCATATTATCCCCTTTACTTTTCACAATAAACTAATGAGATGGATGTGTTAGTTATTCATTGCTGTGTAACAAATTAGCCCAAAACTTAGAGGCCTAAACCAACAAGCTTTTATTATCTCTCACAATTTCTGAGGTTCAGGAAACCAGGAGGGTTTAGCCAGTTGGGTCTCGCTCAGAGTCTCTCACAAGGTTGTGGTCAAGCTGTTGGCCAGGACTGTAGTCATCTCAAGGTTCAAAGAATCTACTTCCAAGCTCACTTGTGGTTTTTGGAAGGCCTGAGTCCTCACTGGCTGTTGACAGGAGGCTTCAGTTTCTCTCCACGTGGGTCCCTCCCTATGACTGCTTACAGCACGGCTGCCAGCTTCTTTACGAGCAAGAGATCTGATGCAAGTAGGATGGAAGTCACTTCTTTTCTAACCCAGGCTGCAGTGGCATCCCATCTCTTCTGTTGTAGGTACTGGTCACACAGACCAACTCCAGTACATTGTGAGAGGGGACTATACATGGGTGTGAACACCAGGAGACAGGCATCAGGGGATACTGCTATTATCCCCTCCTTCAAAATGAGAAGATTGAGACCCAGAGAGCTTATGTAAGAAATCCAAGGTTGCACATTAGTAAGTTAAACAAACAAACAAATTAGGTTTCAAATTTAAGCAGTTCGGTGGCAGCTTCTCCATTCTTAACCACAGCACTATTCTGTGTGCAGAGTAGTAGCATATCCACATTAGCTATAATTGCTGTTATTTCACTCCCAATAACCAGTCTGCGGAGACATAATTCTAGGGTTGGACCCACTTAAAGGCAAGAGTCCTATAGTAAACTTCTCTCAGCCTGGCAGTTTGTATATGTACAAAAAAATCTGAAAACAGGTCTCTTACCTATATGAAGTATCCAGCCTTGTTAGGGCAACAGAACAGCAGAAATTTCTAAACTTTGAACTTCTATAGTACTTGTTGCTTTTACTGGTTCTTTTTTTGGGTGGTGAGGGGGAATGTTTTATAAGTATTCCTTTTGTATAGTCATTTATTTTTCCTACATGTATTGTTGCCTCTAAACTAGATTGCAAACTTCTCTTGAGTTGAGTTCTGTCCTATCCTTTGTTGAGGCCCACCTAGCATCAAGTAGAGTTACTTTTCACATAATGGGAATCTTGAACCAATATTTATTAGTGGGGATTATGTAAAATTATTAGAGAACCCAAGACAGTGTAATGAAATGGCAAAGCATAGAGCAGAAACTGCCTTTTGATGTCAAAGGAGAGGGAGGTTAAATTTTCTTCTTGAAATGTGTTCCTTTTTTGGATGCCCAATCTTTGAGCTGTCTCTGAAGTATGGCTTTCTTTTATCTACAACATAACATACTCCTCTGAGAAAATATCCCAGTCCCTGACCCACCCATACCTCTCATTCCCACAATAGCCTTAGTGTTCTTGGGTGGGTCTGTATTATCCAATAATAGCTTTGAAAGGGGTCTCTCCTTATATTTTTGCGGAAGAACCTTCAAGTTTTGAGTTCTGAACTGTCATTAAGGAGTCTTTATCCACTGTCATCCCTTGAGGTGAATGTGCATTCCTGTCAATGAATGAAGGGTGTTGATTCCATTTGCACATTTTACCACAGAGTTAAACACTATGATTTCTTTCTCTGCACCCCCATTTCAAAGTAAAATCACCCTTAACTTCTTTCTTTTCTGCTTTGCTTTTGCTTTAGCATAGTGTCCCAAATTCTGGCCACTGCTTGCAAAGTGTTGGAAACCATCACAATTCTTATTTCTTTTCTTTATAGTCATTTCTTTTCCCTTGGCTCAGCCAAATTGAACTATATCAATTGCCACTTTCATTTCTTTCTCCTGTAATGCTTCCAAAGGATTAGCACTCCATATGAAACCACTCCTCCAAAGTGTGTATGTATTTTATATATTGTCTTCCCTCAGGAGCCAGAGACTCCTGCAAAGGAAAATGAACAAGGACTACAGTGATAGCTCCATGGTATGGCTTTCCTTTCTTCTCATCTGTATTTTTTTTTAAAATTCAGATTAGGAGTCACACTCTGTCACCTAGGCTGGAGTGCAATGGTGCAGTCATGGCTCACTGCAACCTCAAACTCCTGGGATGAAGCGATCCTCCTACCTCAGCCTCCTGCCTCAGCCTTCCACATAGCTGGAGCTACAAGCATGTACTACTATGCCCAGCTAACTTTTATTTTTTGTTTTGTAAACAAAGGGTCTCACTATGTTGCCTAGGCTGGTCTTGAACTCCTGGCCTCAAGTGATCCTCCCATCTTGGCCTCCAGAAGTAAAATTTTAATTTCTGATACTGACATTCCAAGTGGAGGAATGATTTCCTTGAGTATTTTAGTCCCACTGTTTAAGCTCAGAGAATGTGAAACAATAAAGATGGGAGAGAGGCAATTGGATCACCCAGCTTCTTGTTGCCCAGCTTGACAAGGGTGATTATTAGCACAATTTAAGGGACTTAAACTTTAGACTTTCCAAAATGTTCACTTTCAAAAAGCTGGCGTTGCAATGGAATGGGGAATATAATGGGAATCGGCCTTCCTGGGCTCTGTTCTGGCTCTGCTACCTATAAACTGTGACCTTTCCTGGCTTCATTTGTTTCTACCATAAAATGGGCAGATTCATTTGCTACATGAACACTTATTGAGCCATGACCAAATTCAAGGCATGGGATTTGAATTAGGAGCTGGGATCTGGTCCCTGATGTCCTCTCCAACCCTTTGTTCTTCAACTTCTCACTCTCTCTGTTCCATTCAGAATGTCAGTTCCCCAAGGTGCCAGTCTCTTGCTTCTTGCCTCCAGGTTTCTGTACTGTTTCTTACTCACCATTATGGTCTTCTAGGATTAGATGTTACCTTCTGGAAGGCTTTTCTTACCCCTAAGTCTGGATTTGGGGTCCCTTCCCATTGCACTCTGTATGCACTTCTCATTTCACACTACTCCCACTTTTTGGAATCAATTCTTTACTTATCTGTCTCCTATTACACTGAGAAGTTCTTGAGGGTAGAGACCAGGTCTTACTTGCACATTCCCGGCTCCAGCAACAACCAATTGTAACTAGTTTTTACTGATCGTGTATTCTATGCTGAGCTTTTTGCTAAGCATTTCATATCTATGACCTCAATTAGAACTCAAGTAACCCTTTGAAGTAGAAGCTTTTTACTCCATTTTACAGCTATAGAGTGAGGCTTAGAGAAGTTGTATTTTTTGCCCTGGGAAACTCAGCTGGAAAGAGGCAGAATGGGGATTCACACACAGTCAGTTTGGCACCAGAATCTCCACAATATGTACTGGGTGCAATACAGCTAGATGTTAAATGGATGAATGTTTCAGTCAGCCTCAGGGATGAAACAGCAATGAATTCTGTGCTTAAGAAGTGCATGATCTAAAGCAGGGGCTACCAACCCCCAGACCACAAACCTGTACTGGGTTGTGGTCTCTTAGCAATCAGGCTGCACAGCAGGAGGTAAGTGGCAGGCCAAGTATTACTGTCTGAGCTTTGCCTCCTGTCAGATCAGCAGTGGCATTAGATTCTTATGGGAACACAAACCCTATTGTGAACTGCATGTGCCAGAGATCTAGGCTGTGCATTCTCTGTGAGAATCTAACTAATGCCTGATGATCTGAGGTGGAACAGTTTCATCCTGAAACCATATTCCCACCCTATCCCGTCATCCATGAAAAAAACGTCTTCCATGAAACTGATCCCTGGTGCCGAAAAGGTTGGGACTGCTGATCTAGAAGGAGGAGACTTGGAGATGATGGATACGTTCATGGCTTTGATTGTGGTAATGGTTTCATGGGTGCATACTTACCTCTAAACTCATTGGGTTGTATACATTAACGATGTACAGCTTTTTATATGTCAATCATCCCACAGCAGAGTGTGTGTGTGTTTTTTTTTTTTAAAGAAATGCATGATCTAATTGGTATATGAGACATGAATGCATATCACTCCGTGTCATGAAAGAATCTGTTTATCCTAGGAGCTCACAGCTCAGTCTGTCATCTCCTGTCCCGGGGGTTCTTGTCAGGGGTGATACACTCCTGCCACCATTGGCCCAGCTGTGTTTTCTGTGGCTGTGCTCTGCTCTCCCCTGGTGACTCAGAGGAGCAGGATAGTCACAGTCTAGCCCATCAGGAAACAGGGCTTTTGGGGTAAGGGCAGAGGGGAACTTTCATGTACCGGGAGAGTCTCCACCTGTGGGCTCCCCTTTATTCCTGCTAAGGCCCTTTAGAGTAGTTGGTATTATAGGTTTCAGAGACAAGGAATCGAAGTTCATAAAAGAGAGCTGACATCTCATGTCTTACAGGTAGTGGAGGGTAAGGTCTGGCTTCAAATCTAAGTTCCTTGCAGTGCAAAGTAGATTTCTATTATGCTTGGAGGGAGAAGGGGATGTGATAGCAAGTATAAAGACGACTAACTGCCACCCCTGCCATCTGAATTGCCCGACGTTCTCACCATTAATTACTGATTTAAATTTTGGAAGGGTTTTTTTTTTTTTTGAGTCACTGTTTCTTGAGTATAAAACCAAGAACTCAGCAATTTGTTAGGAGAGTAGGATTCTAATGGGAAGTGACTTAAAGCGGATGTGTAGCAGTGAGAAGGACCTGATTGGGCCTTTAGGGAAACCCCTGCAAAAATGAGAACAGACATTCTATCCAACTGTCTTCCAAACCTGTTTCACTGGTTTGGCTAATTCCCAGAACTAAGAAATCATCCACACTATTCCTCCCCTCTCCCATCTCGGATCTGTAACTCTCCTTCTCCACCTCCACCAAAGGGAGATATCTAGCAGTAGCCTGACTTTGACAAGGAAAGCCTAACGATACAGAGTTAGATATTGCTTACAGTTCAGCAATATCTAACTGCTCTTTAACAAAATGCAGCCCCCAAACAATTACGTATATACACACACATCTGTACACAAGAAAAGGCCTGATTCCTAAGCATCTGGGCCTGTCTCCCAGCCATATCATAGGAAGGAGAAAGGTAGCAAAGAGAAAAAAGACTGTTTCATCCCTGCCCTTTATATGTTTTAATTACTACTAAAACGTTATGACTGAAAGAAATGATTTCTAGCTAGCCAGCAATTAATTGATTTTCTGCCTCCCCAGCAAATACATACCTCCTAAGATCTGGATGAGTCTGATGGGCAGGGCGAATGCTGGGCCAGGACCAGCTGTGTGTGTCCATCATAATCCCCTTTGGTCCCCAACCTAATCTGGAAGCAGCACATCAGAATTAGTGGTCTTGGCAGCTAAGGAGGTTGAAAATGGGGTGGGAACAAATGAAAGAAAGAGTATTAGCAGTAGCAGTAGCGGCACTAAACAAAGACATGTAGAAAAAGCATCCTTAGAATGAATCTTAAAAATCGCATAATCGATGGACTCCTAATATGCATCCCATAGATAGACTTCAAGCCCTTTGAAATATAATACAAAACTCTGTGTGGATGGGCATTTTTTCTGGGCAAGGGATCTATGGTTTTTATTAGGGTCTCAAAAAACTTCATGATCCCTCAAGGTTAATGGCCAATAGTCCAATATACTGACCATTCTTTTCAGATGAAGAAACTAAGGCTGAAATGGGGTTCATCGTCCAGGGTGACACCGTAAATAAGTGATAGGCCAGAATTTGGATCAATGTCTCCAAAAACATAATCCTATATATTCCTGTTCTACCACACTTCCCCTCTGTCCTGGTTTCAGGGTTAGCACTTGAGTGGCTGATGGAGGTTTAAGGACATAGATAGCTCCAAAAATATAGTGCGTTGGCATCATTGGTCCTTGCCTCTCCCCACTCACCTTCGTATAGGTCCTATCCTACGTTGGAGCCCATGTATATAGTTTGACTTTCCAATACCTGATATCTGTTAAGACCCCATCATACCATTTTATTTACCTGAAGACATGGTCACTCTAAGATTGTGAGCGTCTGTAGAAGCAAAGAAGTGGCTTTGGACAGTGGGGCAGGGCAGAGCAAACCTTTCTCCTTAAGAAATATTTAACCTCTTCTGTCCTTGAATCAGCCTAATATCTTCAACAGCCTTTGGTGTTCTTGATTATTTTTCAATTTACTTTTCTGTTGAGGTACAGCCTACACATAATAAGATATATAAACTGTAATTGTAGAGCTTGATGAATTTTTATATATGCATACATCTATATGACTACCACCTAGTATAGCACATTTGCAGCAGCCCAGAAGGTTCTCTTATGCTCTTTGCACTTAATATAAACTTTTTCCTCACAAGCATCACCATTCTGACCTTTGTTATGATAGATTTATTTTGTCAGTTCTTGAATATCCTATAAATAGAATAATACAGCATGCACTCTTTTATATCTAGCCTCTGTGCTCAGTGTAATGTCTATGAGAGTCATCCATGTTACGTGTAGCAATAGTTCATTCTTTGCCATTGCTGCATGTATTCTATTCTATCAATCTATCGATCATGTTTTATTTATCCATTTTCCTGCTGCAGATCATTTGGGATAATTTCCAGCTTTTGGCAATTATGAAAAAAGCTACTGTGGACATTCTTATACAGGTGGAGCAGGAGAGATACAGATGAGAGATGGGAAAGGGGAGAGAATAGTGTGGATGATTTCCCCTAAGGAATGGAATTATTGGATCATTATAAAAGCATATCTTTAGATTTAGTAAACACAGCCAAACTGTTTTCTAAAGTGGCTATACCAAACTCCCCTGATTTTAAAGTCAGCCAAACTTATCACCGAGGACTGAACTCTGATCCTTTTGTTTTTCTTGCTACAATTCTTTTCTAAGGTGCCTGGGAAATCATATCTAAGAAACCATAAAGTCTTGTTTAATGGGTTTTTCTTCTGACCTGGCATATTATGGCTTACTCTCCAACCTGACTCTGGTATGGCATGGTGTAAGAGATGGCAGACCCTCTTATCTAACTTAAGCATTCCTTCCTACTGACTCTAAGTCTTTAGACAAAGCCTAATTCTTTCAACCAATTGCCAACTAGAGATTCCCCTAACCCACCTATGACTTGTAAGCCTCTGTTCCAAGATGTCCTGCCTTTTTGTCTGAGCCAATGTATACTTTCCATGTATGTATTTAATATTTTATCTGCGATTCCTGTCTCTCTGACATGTATAAAACCAAAGTGTAACCACTGCCTTGGGCACATTTTCTTAGGACCTCTTGAGATTGTGTTTCTCTGGGCCATGGTCACTCATTTTGGCTAGGAATAAACTTCAAATATGTTGGCATGACTTGTTTTTTTCCCTTATCGTCACCTACCTCGGACCTTCCCAGATCCATCTGCCTGTGTAATTGTCTGAATTCATCTCAGTCCTAATTCCTGTATTAACCTCTTCCCTAACTTCAAATTCTCCAACCTTGGCTTTACTGAGTCATCAAAAGTTAAATCTAATACCTGATCTAATGTGGAAGAGCCCATAGTGAACATATGGTTCAACTCAACATTTCAGAAGTAGAGAAAATGAAGCCCGAGGGTGGGTAGGTGAAGAGATTGTCCAGTAATGCTGAAAAAGTTCTCAGCTGACCTGAGATGACACGGGATTGCAAACTCTTTGACAACAGCAGGGGATATTTCTTATTCATCCTATCTTTTTCATCTTCCAAGCTTTATAGCACTCATTATATGAAAATGCTTAAAGAATATTTGTCAAAAGAAAAATGAACTGGAAAGATTCTTAGAGATGATGTAGTTTAGTGTTTGCCAAGTTGTGAAAACATGTAAGTATGGCTTACAAAAATTTTAAGTGGTACTCTGTTAAATGACAGTGAATCCCCTTTGAAAAAGGTATTTCCTCTTCAATTCTCTTTTAATCATTGCAGTTAACTTGAGAAGAATGTCTCAATTTGGTTCTCTATGTCAACTCATTAACACTTGTCAATCTCTCCTCCTAGAAAAGGGAGAGTAGGACATCTAGCTGGATTTTCATGATGCTTTGTTTTTGTTGCAGTTTTTCTTTACCTTTTACAGTATTTATCTTCTTTTAGAGAATGTAATAAAAGTTTTTTATTTATGGCTGTAGTAGAAAGATTTCTTTTTTTCAAATATATTTATTTAAGCATAGGCAAAAACAAGTGGTTTCACTTGAAGAAAAAGGTGAAAAATGGGGTATACATATGTGGCAAATAATCATGAAGGTGGTCAAGAATGACTGACAGTTGATTAACATTCATCTAATTAAAACTTGTTTTTGACTAGGTGGGGAAACAGAGCCCAAGGAGAAGGGACTTGAGTGGCCCTGGGAGTTTTCTGCAAGGACCCTCAGTATAGTGCTCATTAGGTACAAATCCAGTCATGGTACATATTACTTCGAGAAGGAAAGAGAGCTATAGCCTTAGGCTCCCCATTTATGATAAAGGAGACTGAGAGATTATCTGGGGCATTTTAGAAGCTCTTCCATTGAATACAGTTGTCTTTCCATAGAAGCTTCTGTAGGCAGTTTGCTGTCTTGCCCAGAAGAGTGATTTGGTGGAGGAGCAGTGTTCCAACGACACTGTTGCTGTCGTAGTGTAACTTGTGTGGCCCCTCCTCTCCTCTGTCCTAAGATAGGTGTTGTCAAATGGCTCCTTCTCCAGTGCAGCTCCGCTTACAATAAACACCTTAGATGCTCCTGTTGTCAAATTGATTCTCCTTCCTTAGCCGTAGAGCCCCACAGCCAATTTCCCTTTTCTGTTTTATCTTCAATGATTTTCCTACACTGTCTCATATTCTAGCCACACTGAAACACACATCTTCCTTGTTTTCTTGTGCATTCCTTTTCAGTGTTTCCTGTTTCTGGAATGTTCTTTCTTCATCTCTGATCATCCACTTCCTACTGAGCACCTTTGACTACCCTCATCCAAAGGACTCACTCTTTCAAGAACCCTTTTATGATTCTTGAACTGGAGGTGATCTCTTTTTCTCTTACTGTAAACAGGATCCACATTTTGCTGAATACCCTACTAAAAGTAATTTGCAAAGTCCTATTCAAGTGGATTATTTGATTTAATTATGACAGTAAACCTCTGAGCTAGGTATTATTACTAAGACTATCATTTTATAGTTGAGGAAACTGAGGCACAGAGAGGTTAAGTAACTTGCCAGAGGTCACACTGTTGACAAGCAGCAGAGCCAGGATTTAGAAAAAGGTCTTTTCTAGTCCATAGTTCCCACTCTTGATTGACAGGCTATCTTGATCTCCCTTGCTGCCTGCAGCTTTCTGTATTACAGTTGGTTAAATGAATTATGGGGAGTTCTTTGTTTAGCTCTTCCTGAGATTTTGCAGTAGCCAGACACATGTCTAAAGTGTGAAGGCAGAGATAGTAAATGGCTTTTTTCTTACTGTCAGTGGTTTGGAAAGCTGAATCTGGCAAAAGTATCTGCCTTGCACCAGCCAGGGTTGTCCACAGAGTCATAGCACCAGCAGCTGTGGAATCACGGTAAGAAAGCTGGGCCAGCGGGGGTACACCAGAGTGCATTCTTTCTGCTTTGATGCAGGGAGACCTCCCAGTTCACAGGAGGAGGAGTTCCAGCTTCAAGGAGAGTGAGAACTTGGCACTTGTCCCTGGGCTGCTGCAGCAGTAGCCTTGCACAGGCTGCTCCTGCCCAGGGACGCCATAAATCGCTTGGCCATGGACTTGACAGCCAGCTGCGATGTGATCAGAAAGCCAACAGGAGCCACTGCAGAGCCTTTGGTGGCTGCTTCCTTCATGGGCCTCTCATCCATCTTACTAGATGGAAAAGTCACTGGGACAGTCACCTTCTTTCCCAGTGGGGATTCAGGGGTGAGACAATCAAGTCCCAGGTAGGCAGAGTGCATTAACTCTTTCAAAACAGCAATCCTTTTTCTCAACAGAGCACTTTCACATTTTCCTCATGATTTCACGGCATTATCTTACTTAATTTCTCCCCCTTCATTCATCCATTTATTGAAAAAGTAACTCGTACACCACTATCAGGCAAGAGGCATCACTTCCTAACAGCTTCTAAAATATGAGAGAAAAGAAATGGTCCCGTTTTACAGATGAGGTAACCGAGAGAGGAAGCCGTGGAAAGCATACCAGCGCAG
Organism: Colobus angolensis palliatus; assembly: GCF_000951035.1. Lineage (NCBI taxonomy): Eukaryota > Metazoa > Chordata > Mammalia > Primates > Cercopithecidae > Colobus > Colobus angolensis. The sequence continues at coordinate 6,573,570 of NW_012122932.1, forward strand.
TAGGCAAGAGCTTCACATTTTAGTTCTGGGATTGCTATTACTATTTGAGGAAAGCTGGAAAAATAATTTTCTTTCTCTGAGACAGAGTTTATTCACTGCTTTTCATAAATTATCTGTCCTTAGAATTCATTATTTTAAATGAAAGTTATCCTTGCATGTGATTAAAATTTAAAACTTCTAAAAGGTATAAAATCAAGCAAAGCTCTGTTTGACCTTTCCTCTTGAGCCCTAGTTTCTCTCTCCAAAGATGACAATTCTGCCTTTCTAAAAAAAAATGTGTGTGTGTATAAAACAAATGGGAATATACTGTGCTGAATCTTGCCTTTATTTTTTTAAAGCTAAACAGTATATCTTAAAAATGTTTCCATGTCAGCAAGATATATCTAACTCATTCTTTTTAAAGGTTACCCATAATTACATTGTAGAAATGTACAATAATTAATGATTTCACCAGTTTGCCATTGATAGACATGTAGGTTGTTTTATTATTTTCTCTTATTGTTGCTTTATAAATGATGCTGCAGTGAATTTCCTTGTACATTTATCTTGGCATACTTTTAGGTAAATTCCGAGCAAAGAAACTGCTGAGTCAAAAGGAAAGTGAATTTTAATTTTTGATAGCTATTGCTATATTGTCTTGCAAAGTTTGCCTTGATTACCATTCCAACGAATAGTGTAGGAGAGTGCTTGTTTTCTCACAACTTTCCTTTTTTTTTTTGGTAATTCTTTTTTTTGGTCAATCTTATAAAACCTGTTTTAAATTAAATAGACAGAGCCCTACTATGTTTGAATCTTACTTTAAATTTGATTTTTTTTGCTGTCTTCTGAGCTGTTGTATGTTCTATTTCTGATGTTTGGTTTGTTTTCTTTCCTCTATTAGATGTGAGGCTAGGAAAACATAATTGTTTGAATGTAAAATAATAAAGATGTATTTTATTTAAAAAAATCGAACTGTAAGAAGAAAGGCAGGTCCACATCTGTGAAATTCTCAGTTAGACAAAGCTGTGATAACTAAAAGCTGCAAGGGAGGAAGGCAGAGGGCAGTGTCAGGGAATCAGGGAAAATTGTCAAGAGTCAGTTCCTAGGGTGCTGAACTATTCTGCAAGGGGTTGGCATACATTGGTCCTAGTCTTATGATGATAAACTTCTGGCAGCAACTTGCAGGTCTCCTTCCATGATGCTTGTCTCACAAAACTCAGTCAAAAATGACAGATGGAAGCCCAGATGCTGCAAGGCCTGCTTGGGCAGACTTGGCATATTGGCAGGGTAAGACAAACAAAAACTTCGTAAGTTTGTGAAATGTTAAAAGACCTAATACTTAAACAGCTGTCAATGCCACTAACTCCCTGGGTGATCCTGGGCAAGTCTCTTTACTCCTTTGGTTCTCAGATACTTTTTCTGCAAAATGTAATTAGGGATTGGACGAGGTAAGTTATCATTATTGAAGTGTGACCCACTAATGGGCCACAACATAATTTTTCTTTTTACTTTTAGTATAGTTCTTATATTTTGTCAAAGGTTAGAGAGTCAAATAATTGTCAATATCAAAACATACCACCATACCTAATAATTTTACATTTTTTAGATTAAAAAGTTATCGATAAGTAATATGCATATAGGGCCTCTGTGATTTTTTCAGTTTAGCTTTTGATATCTCACTATAAAAGATAAGAAGTCAGTTTACTAAAAAGCTCCTCCTTTAATTCACACAAATACACTTTCCATTCTTCTATCCTCCTGTGTAGTTACTGCATATTCTGTTGCATGAATGGGGGATGTTTATGTTATGTAAATGCTATTCTTTGTTGAGCCATCTAGAGTGCCATGATTATTTTTCCTTTCCTCTCTTCTTGTTTTCTGTGAAGGTAATAATTATCTTCTTGTTTTATTTGTTTAGGTTTTTAAAATGTAATTTTCCAAAATTTGTCCCCAACTGCCATAATCCCCCTCATGTGTGTCAGTCTCCTCTCATTACATTCAGACATGTTAGGTGTTCCGTCAACTACATATTCTTGGAGATACCACTCTCAGGAGCTTGCTTTAATCTGCATTTGTTGCTTTCTGAGTTTGCTATACCACTTTCATTCTGGGGTCTCACCTTTTCTTCATCCTGAGGAATTTCTTCTCATTTTTCCTGAATTGAATCTTATGTTTTCCTCTTCCTTGTTTTACTTCCTCATTGTGGTAAAGCACTTCTTTCAGTAGTTTTCTTAGAAAGAATGCACAGGATAAAACTTTTAAAGTAATTTGCATAGCTGAAAATATCTCCAGTTTGTCTCTACGTTTAATTGGTTTTTTGATTGGGTATAGAATTCTGGGTTAGAAGTTATTTTTCCTTAGGATTTTGAAGGCATAATTGCATTTTATTCAAGCTTCTAGTATTGCCATTGATAAGCCTGAAGCCTATCTGCTTATTGATCATTAGTATGTAATCTGTTTTTTTTTTTTTTTCTTTTGTGGAATCTTCAAAACTTTTCTTTATTCCAGCATTCCAAAATTTTAACTGAAGTGCGTTGGCTTAGCCCTGTTTTTAATCCCTTATATTGGGCTTTTTAGTGGGTCTTTCCATCTGGAAATCAGGTTCTTTGGTTATGGAAAATTATTTTGAATTATTTCTTTGATAATTTTCTTTTCACCATTTTCTCTTTTCTCTCTCATTAGAACCCCCATTATACAGATTTTTCTGGGTGGATTCTCTATCTTTTTCCTATTTTCTTATCTATTGCCCACTTTTTGTTTTTCGTCTTTTTGCTCTCGTGTTTGGGAGATGTCTTCAGCTTCCTCCTTCAACCCTTTGTTTAGCTTTATTTTAATCCTATCAAATCTTTAACTTTGAAGAATTCCTTCATGTTTTCAATTACTCCTTTCATATCTTCATATTTTTACTTATAGATACAATATCTCTTCTCCTGTCTCTGAGAATATTCATGACAGTTGTCTTTTGAGGTTTTCATCTTCCTGCATAGTATTTGTTTCACCAACTTGCTTTTTTTCTATTTGTTTGTTTGCTATCTTGTTGTGTTCCATTCATTTTAGGGTCTCTCCTCAGATATCTAGTCCTCTTTGGTGCTCTGTTCATTGTTAAGGATGACAACCAAGAAGCTAATTGGAAGCTTTACGTACATGTGTGTTTCCATTTTAAGGTTATCAGATTGGACTATTATATTTTATTTATTTATTTTCCTATTTTCTTGTTTTTGATGGACTTTCCTTCTCTGCATGTACTGTCTCTACTTCCTCCCTGCCACATGGACCAAGCTGCTTGTCCTGGTTTCCTGCCTGCTGCTTAGCCCTCCAGTCCACCCTCCAAACTGAAGCCAGTCATCATTCTAAAAAATGCATTTGATGAAAAGTCTGTAATAGTCTTCACTTGTCTACATCCTACACACGAAAAACAAAACAAACAAAAACAAAAACAAAAAACCAATAAATGCATCTAATTCCTTAGCCTTGTCTGGCCTTGATTTCTCCTCCAGAGTCATTTGTCACTAATTCTGCTTTTGTATCTCATTTTGAATCAATGTTGACTCATGCACAAGTCCTTGAATCTTTCATGCTCTTTCATGTCTTGGGCATTTGCTTTTGAAGATTTTTCTGCCTAGAATTCCCATTTCACCCAATATTGGGCTCATTCTAGGATCAGCTCAATCCTTTATTTTTCTTTTCTTTTTTAAAATTATACTTTAAATTCTGGGATATGTGTGTAGAACATGCAGGTTTGTTACATACATATACACGTGCCATGGTGGTTTGCTGCACCTATCAACCCATCATCTGCATTAGGTATTTCTCCTAATGCTATCCCTCCCCAGCCCCCTGCCCCCCAACAGACCCAGGTGTATGATACTCCCCTCCCTTTGTCCATGTGTTCTCATTGTTCAACTCCCACTTATGAGTGAGAACATGCAGTGTTTGGTTTTCTGTTCCTGTGTTAGTTTGCTGAGAATGATGGTTTCCAGCTCTATTGATAGTCCTGCAAATGACATGAACTCATCCTTTTTTATGGCTGCATAGTATTTCATGGTGTCTATATGCCACATTTTCTTTATCCAGTCTATCATTGATGGGCATTTGGGTTGGTTCCAAGTCTTTGCTATTGTGAACAGTGCTACAGTAAACATACATGTATATGTTTCTTTAGAGTAGAATGATTTATAATCCTTTGGGTATATACCCAGTAATGGGATTGGTGAGTCAAATGGTATTTCTGGTTCCAGATCCTTGAGGAATCACCACACTGTCTTCCACAATGGTTGAACTAATTTACACTCCTAGCCACAGTGGAAAAGTGTTCCTATTTCTCCACATCCTCTCCAGCATCTGTTGTTTCCTGACTTTTTAATGATCACTCAGATTGGACTATTTTATGAGAGAAGTCCTAATGTTGGCATCTTTGAGTGTTTTATCCTTGAGCTGGTTAGATTCTTCAGGTAAGATCTTGTCTGAGGGATTTTGCTGTCATTATTTTGGTAGTCCAATCAGAGAAAACAGGAGCCTCAGCAGTCAGGATATTACTACTCTCTTAGGCCCTTGTTGCTTGTGTAATACCCTCCTCTTAAACTCTTCCCAATACCTTCCTATTCAGAGATCTTTGGTTTATTCATTCTTCAGAATAAACTTTCAGTTTTCTGTCAAAGTTGACTAGGGGCAATTTTGCAACTATATAGATTGGGGGAAGACATCTGGAGGCCTAACTTTTCTCTTTCAAAACATTTTATTAAGAAAGGTTTTAAACATACATCAAAGTAGAGAGGAGAATATAAAACCCAATTAAATACTTATCAATATTTTGCCAGTTTCTGCTACTACCTAAATTTACTCATAACCTATCCTCTTGTGTTCAGCTCTAACTTTGCTTGCTTCCAGAGGTCCTGGTACCACCAATCTCTGAGTGTTTTTTCAGTGTATACTGAATGGCTTACTCATTCATTTATTCATTTCTCCACCATCACCTTAGGATTCTGCTTTCTTGAGTCTACTAATGAATTTATCACTTTTCTTTTTGCTTTACAGCTTCCAGGCTATTATTGTTATTATCTTCTCTTCTGGTTTTGTTGCTATATTGAAGTTTCAGTTTCCCCACAGTGTGTACCTTTTTCTGACACTGGAGATTTTTAATCCTGGGCTGATCTACTCTTTGATGAGTGGATCTTTTATGTCTCATTTCACTCTTCACATTCTCCTAGAAACTTTCCTTGACCTCCCCATTATGACTTCAAGGTTTTTCCTGTACCCCCTCATTTTATCCCTTTCTTTATCCCACTACATCTCTTATCTCATTGTCTTGTAATTACTTATATCCTTCATTAGACAGCAAGTTCTGGGAGGACAGGTATACCTTCCCAGAACAAATTATACATATAGAAAAGTATTATTAATTATATGCCATATGCCAGAAATAATTGTTTTTCATGAACAACTTATGTAATCCTCAGAATAATTCTAGGATATAGACAATATCATTATCCTCAATTTATATCCGAGAAGACGGAGGCACTGTTATTTAATTAGTTGCTTGAGTTCACAGCATCAGTAAGGAGAAGAGCTTGGAATGAAATCCAAGTTTTCCACTTTCAGATTCAGGCAGGTAATGGCTAGGGGTTTCAGATCCAGTTATAAAATAAATGAGCACATGAAGGCATGATTGAACTAACCAGTCAGGCCCGGGGCACTAAGGAGGTTAAGAGGTCTCATCTTACCACTTCACCAAGAGCACTTCCATCTTCAGTCCTGTGGCATTGAGTACTTCCAGTCTGTGACAAAAGGGTTGGAAGTCATTACTATTCAGAATCGTAGATGTTCATCTGTTCCCTCCCCTCTGGGCACCCAGAGAAGAGACCTTCAGAATCATAATGTAGTGGTCTCACACAATCTGCCCAAATGGAGAGTTTGAATTGAATTCTTGTCTAAATTCAATCCTCTCCAGAGCCTAACAGAGTGCCTGGAATTTAGGGTTCTCAGTATATGTTGCAATAAACCAGGCAACAAGTCAGATTAATCAAATGATCAATTATTGAATCACTGAATACCAAGTTAGAAGGCATTTTAGCTCACTTCATACCTAAGCTTTAAGCGTTAAAAAAGTTATAAGGTAAGACTTGGTCTTTCCCTTCCTGTCCTTTTTTTGTACCTGCTCTTTCTCATCCTGGTACTAGTCTCAAATGTCTACTGTCCAAATGCTGTCCATTTATGTGTCCTGACCATTTCCTCAGGACCTCCCACCTGGAATACTTTCTTTGCATATCAATCAACTAATATTTGTATATTCAAAAATGTCTATAGAGTGTCGACTCAATGCTAGTTTAGTGGTAAGAAAAAAAATAGCTGTGGGCCTAAGGATTGTCAAGTCCTTAAATTCCTCTTGTGTATTTTATCTTGGGCTTGGCTTTGTAAGGGTTACAAAAAGGTATGAGGCCATCTCTGTCCTCCAGGAATTTACAGTCTGGATGGGAAAGCAGAACAAATACACAAATAATTAGTGTGCAGTTAAACTAAACTGTGAGAATCTTTGCATAATGCAGTGGGTTCTCTGGAAAGGGAAACAGCCATGTGGGTGAGGGTTGGGCATGTACTGCAGGAATGTGTGCACAAAGACTAAGAACGAGGAATCAAACACTGGAGGGTTCCTTTATAATTGTCGAACTTTCCACTAGGATGTCAAGACGTTGCCTACTGTGGTCACTCTATGTCACTAGTGCCTAGAATAACGCTCAATACATGGTTGTTGAATGAAGGCATGAATATTTTAGTGGGAAGGAAGAGTGGTAGATGGACCAGGCAGATCTGGAGTATGGGCTGACTTTTCTCCCCTGAGGATATACATTCTAATGCCCCAGGTATTAGTAAATTATCTCATAAACTAATCTAAAAAAATCCCTTCCTGTCCTGACAGTCTCTGATTTTGTGATTCTAATCCCTGTAGAAGTGCTAATAGTTGATAATGGCTTAATGTTGGATTCTCCCTAGAGCAATTTGCATTTTAACACTGGAATCCTAAAGATACCTGCATTTCTAGCCAGAGAAGTGCTGTGACAGAACCAGGCGGGGCTTGGGGAAATTTGTGGGCTTCAAGGGATGGACCCTTGAGTTTTAGCTCACATGGCTTTCTCTGCTCTGCCTACCCTGAAGGGCGACCCATGAAGAATAATTTTGGCAGTCATTTTTTCACCCCAGGGAAACTGGGAGTTTTGGAGATTCTTCCAGCTCCTTCTCCTCTCATTCCTTTGTCTCTGAATCAACCAATGGGCATCTCATACACTCAACTCTGTGGCACCTAAGTTATATTCCTATAAATTGTCTGCCAGCTCTGATTTTTAGTACTGATGGGTTTTCTAAGGCTGTGTCTCATTGCTCAGCTGCCAAGTGAGTTCCCAGGCTTATAACAGAACAGTTGAGCAGGTGGTCCTTTGTGGGTATATGTGTGAAAGAGTTCAGGGACACAGCAGATGCAGGGTGAGGAGAGAAGGAAGGAAGGAAGTATGAGATATAAATGAGTAAATAATAGCTAGAAGAAAAAATTTGAAATGTTTCCAGCACAAAGAAATGATAAATGCTAAGGGCAATGGATATCCTAAATCCCCTGACTTGATCATTACACATTCTATGCATGTGTAAAATGTCACATGTACCCCATAAATATGTACAAATATGTATCAAGAAAAAATAAATGTAGAAATAGATATATTTGTCAATCAGTTGATCATTTGATTGATGGTCAGGGACTTGGGCTCTTTTGTATTAATACTCATTAATGTTTAAAATGACATTCCAGGCCTCATTTGGGACAGTGTTCCATTCCCATTGTACCTTCCCATCTTTCCTCTTACCTTAGTTGATGAACTGTCCACCATGTTTCAGAATAGGGTACCTGCTTGTATTAGTTAGTTTTCATACTGTTATAAAGAACACTACCTGAGACTGGGTAATTATAAAGGAAAGAAGTTTAATTTACTCCATGTTCTGCTAGCTTAACAGGAAGCATGTCTAGGGAAGCCTGAGGAAACTTATAAGCATGGCAGAAGGGTAAGCGGCCACCTTCTTCATGAGGCAGTAGGAAAGAAAATGAAAAACTCAGGGGAAACTGCCATTTATAGAACCATCAGATCTTATGAGGACTAACTCACTATTACAAGAACAGCATGGGGTAAACTGCCCCCATGATTCAATTACCTCCCACCAGGACTCTCCCTCAACACCTGGGGATTACATTTCAAGATGAGGTTTGGGTAGGGATACAAAGCCTAACTATATCGGTCTGCCCCTGGCCCCTCCCAAATCTCATGTTTCTTTCACATTTCAAAACCAATCATGCCTTCCCAACAGTCCCCCAAAGTCTTAATTTATTCTAACATTAACCCAAAAGTCCAAGTCCAATGTCTCATTTGAGATGAGGCAACTCCCTTCCATCTATGATCCTGTAAAATCTAAAACAAGTTAATTACTTCCAAGATACAATGGGGGTATGGGCACTGGATAAATGCTTCCATTCCAAGTGGGAAAAATTGACCAAAACAAAGGGGCTAGAGGCCACATGTAAGTCCTAAATCTAGTGGGGCAGTAATTAAATCTTAAAGCTCCAAAATAATCTCCTGTGAATCCATGTCTTATATCCAGGGCATGCTGATACAAGGGGTGGACCCCCATGACCTTAGGCAGCTCCTTCACGGGCTGGTGTTGAGTGCCTATGGCTTTTCCAGGTGCATGATGCAAACTGTTGGTGGGTCCACCATTCTGGTGTCTGGAGTATGGTGGAGGCTCTTTTCTCACAGCTCCACTAGGCAGCGCTCCAGTGGGGACTCTGTAGAGGATCCAACCACACATTTCCCCTTCGCACTGCCCTAGCAGAGGTTCTTCATGAGGGCTCTGCCCCTGCAGCAGACTCCTGCCTGGACATCCGGGCATTTCCATACATCCTCTGAATGCAGAGGAAGAGGTTATCAAACCTCAATTCTTGACTTCTGTGCACTAGCAGGCCCAATACCATGTGGAAGTTGCCAAGGCTTGGGGTTTGCACCCTCTGAAGGAACTGCCCCAGCTGTACCTTGGCTGCTTTTAGCCACAGCTAGAGCTGAAGTGGCTGGGACACAAGGCACCATGTCTCAAGGCTGCACAGAGCAGTGGGAATCCCTGAGTGGGGCCCACGAAACTATATTTCCTCCTAGGCCTCCAAGCCTGTGATGGGAGAGGCTACCACCAAGATCTCTGTCATGCTCTGGAGACATTTTTCTCATTGTGTGGCAGTTAAAATTTGGCTCCCTCCTTGTTACTTATGCAAATTTCTATAGCCAGCTTGAATTTCTCCCCAGAAAATGGATTTTTGTTTTCTATTGCGTCATCAGGCTGCAAATTTTCCAAACTTTTATGATCTGGTTCTCTTTTAAACATATGCTCCAATTTCAAACCATCTCTTTGTGAATACATAAAACTGAATGCTTTCAGAATACTCCAGGTCACATCTTGAATGCTTTGCTGCTTAGAAATGTCTTCCTCCAGATACCCTAAATCATCTCTCTCAAGTTCAAAGTTTCACAGATTTCTAGGGTAGGGGCAAAATGCTGCCAGTATTTTGCTAAAGCATAGCATGAGTGACCTTTATTTCAGTTCCCAGTAAGTACCTCATCTCCATCTGAGACCACCTCAGCCTGGACTTCATTGTTCCTATCACTATCAATATTTTGGTCAAAGCCATTCAACGAGTCTCTAAGAAACTCTAAACTTTCCACATTTTTCTGTCTTCTGAGCTCTCCAAAGTGTTTCAACCTCTGCCTGTTACCCAGTTCCAAAGTTGCTTCTACATTTTCAAGTTCTCTTTATAGCAGTGCCCCACTACCTTGGTACCAATTTACAGTATTAGTCTCTTTTCACACTGCTGTAAAGATATCTGAGACTGGGAAATTTATAAAGGAAAGAGGTTTAATTGACTCACATTTCTACATGGCTGAGGAGGCCTCAGGAAACACATTTATGGTGGAAGAAGAAGCAAGCACCTTCTTCACAAGGTGGCGGAAGAGGAAAGAGAAAAGCCCAGGGGAAACTACCATTTATAAAACCACCATATCTCATGAGAACTCCCTCACTATCATGAGAACAGCATGGGGAAAACCACCCACATGATCCAGTCTCCTCCCACCAGGTCTTTCCCTCAACACCTGGGGAATCACATTCAAGATGAGATTGGAGTGGGGACACAGAGCATAATCATATTACCATTTTTCCTACCTTTGAGCTTCAATTCTCACTGTTTTTTCACTTGAAGTGCCCCCTGCCTTACCTCCATATTATCAAATCCCACATATTATGGGACCCTATCTCATCAAGACTTTCTTCTCCCTACTCCACCTTATTTGAGTAGAGACCTGAATGAAGTAAAGAGCCATCTATGCAAGGATCTGAAGGAAGAGGTTATGTGCAGAGGGAACAGACATGGAAAGATTTTGTCTGGAACCTGTCAGGTGGATTTCTAGACCAGCATAGACACCAGCCAATGTGTGATTCACCTTTGTATTGTCCTTTGTGATGATGAAATCTGTTTGGATGAATCGGTGTTACATCAATGTTTTGAGGGTTAGATCCCTGAATGGGAGGGGAGACATTTACTGGGTACTGTTAAAGCTCTCAATGTTTTACATACATTTTCTGTCTTATTCTCACTATAAGTAGGTGTTTTTCCCATTTTAGAGATGGGATAGCTGAGGCACAATGGGGTTCAGTGAATTGCTCAAGGCTACAGAGCCAGTATATTTTGAGCTAGAGTCTCTCTGGAGGCAAAGTCAATGCAGTTGCCCTTTAACACATAACTTCTGGGTTGCTTGCAGGTAGACAAGTTTCTTGACCCCTCAGTTTGAACAGACTCAGGCCTCAGTCTGCTAATAGCATTTGTAAAATCCATAGCTGCTTCTAGGAAATGTCCTCTGAAAATATAGAAGGTGTCAATGAATGAATGCACAGCTCAGCTTTTGAGTCCTCTCTCCTCAGTCCCTACCCCGGCCTCTGTGCCTGCCCCTGAAACTCTTTGATGGGAGGGGAGAGGAAGAAAGAACACTTTACAAGGGGCTAATACGACTTCAATCCATGCCACCTGCTTGCTTTTTAACTCTTCTGAGTCACTTAAACTCTCTGGACCTCAGTTTCCTATCTGCAAAATGGATGTCCTATGTAGTAATATAATAAAAATATGATAAAACATATCTTCATCCACAACAACCGCAACTGCCATTTATTGAACCTTACTACATGGATGTTACCTCATTAAACCTTATGACAGATTTATAAGTTAGCTATGATCATTACCTACCCCTATTTAAGAGATAAAAAAAGTAACATTCAGGTCAAGTGACCTATTCATGGTCACTCAGGTATTAAATACTGACTCTTAGGATACAGAGTCAAATATTTACCACAGCCTATAAGGCCCAGCATGGATGCCCTTCCAGCCAGTGCCTTCCCAACCCATCCCTCACACTTCACTTTCTGCACCCACCAAATTGGCCTTCTCTTTATTCTCCAATATGCTGTGCTTTGTCCATTACTGGGTCTTTCCTGGAAGTAGCTCTTCTCTGTAAATGCAATGTTCCCCTCTCTCCTCTGCTTGGTTAATCCCTTATTCTCCAGATATTTTTTCAACTATCATCACCTAAGGGAAACTTACAGAGGTTTTAAAATAGGCCTATAATTCTCTGCTACTCTTTCTATTGAGAGGGAGGGTCTGTATTCCTGCTCTTCAATCTAGACAGGTTTATGACTGCTTTGACCAAGGATGTGGTGAAAGCGAGGCTACATAACTTTTGAGGCTGGATTACAAGATGCTGTTCAGTTTCTACTTTGTTCATCTGAAGAGTTGTGCTCGGAGGCCTGAGCTGCTTCACAGGAATGCCAACTTTCCTAAGACCCCATGCTGGAGGTGCTTTTTGTAGGTTTTCTGGTTCGCAGCCAGCCAAGCTCTCGATTGACAGCCAGCATCCATGCTGTTATGGTGGGTAAGCCATTTTAAACACTCAGTTCAGTCAAACCTTCAGGTAACTGAAGCCTCACACCATTAGAGAACCCAAGAGAGAATTCCCAGCTGAGACTTTCCAGAATTTCTAACTCACAAAATTGTAATCAAAATAAGATGATTGTTTTAAGCTATTAAGTTATGGGACAATTGATTGTGTGGAAATAGATAACTTTAATGAAATTATCCATTTAACCAGTCTAGATCAGGCTCCTTTTTGCATGCTCCTATAGGACTTAATTCCTTTTCTTCAGAGCACTTGTCTCAGTTGGCAACGATACCCTCAGTGTAATGATATGATCATCTGTCTCCCTACTAGACTGGAAGCTTCATAAGAAAAGAACCATTGCTGTTTTTCTGGATTGTTGTATCATTTAGGAGTGAATATAGCTGCAAGTAATAGATTTTACTAGCAGTGTCTTAAACCTATGCTGCTTGTTTCCCTCATGAGACATAAAATGCAAAGATGACTGGCTGTTGGTATTAGTTTAAGGACCTAAACACGCTCCCTTCCTTTTTGGCCATACTCAGTGTGTTGTATTTTCATCCTCATGCTTGTCTCCTCATTGTTGCAAGATTGATGCTTTGGCTCCAGGTATTATATTTTTATTCATCATCCCAATAAGCAGGAAATAAAAGGACAGAGAATAAAAACCTTTTTTCCCTCATGGATATGTTATTTTTCCAGAAAGAAAGTCTCCAACAGATTTTTATTTATATCTCATTGATCAGGACTGAGTCACATTATGGAAAAGAGTTAACATAGCTGGTGAAAGGCTATTACCTTTAGAAGAACCTGCAGGTAAGATTGGCCCTTGGCTGGCATCTGAAAACTTGGTGTTTGACCATTCCCAACAAATGAGGGTGGTTTTTGGCTCCTAAACTATACAAATAAGATGACTTATGCTGAACACTGCTTTCCTTTTGAGAATCTAGAATTTTGATATGTGCTAGGTACAGGGTGCTAATACGACCACTTCCCAATAAGAACCTTGAATTCTGAGTCTCAAATGGGCTTCCCTAGGCAGAAACACTGCACATATGGTACTGAATTTTTAGTTTTATTTTTTTTTGCTGCTGGAATAGGGAACAATTATGTGTTCCCTCACCAGGTGGTGACAGCATAATGAGGCCTATGCATGGATTTCTCTAGATTCCACCTTGTATCTTTTCCCCTTGTGGGTTCTACTATGTATCCTCTGGCTATAATAAACTTGAGCCTTGGATGCTTCTAGTGAATAATCACATGTTTGTATAATCTTTAAGACTCCACCTGGAACACATGCTTTCTAGTAGACCCATAATAATCAAAGAAGAATGGGAGGGATACAATGACTGTCTTAGACCAGCACAATTCATCCCTTTGGCCTAGGGATAGGTTTACTCCACCAACTGCACACACATTTTAGGTTCTGGGACTGATTGGGAAGAGACTATATATGTGTGCTGGAGAGTGATGTTAAAGCCTGTAACGGTACCTAGCACATAAAAGGTGTGCAGTACACACATGAGGAAAGAAAGAAAAAGAATGAAGAGGGCAGAGCAAGATTTTGGCTCCAGGTGTCATTCTTTCCAAAGCCTAGATCTTATCCCATGTGCCACATGCCACCTGCTTTGTGTTGTTTCCTCTGAGTGCTATTTGGAGGATCATATAACAGGGCTTTTAAAAGGACCATACGGTATACACATGAGCAGGTTCTCTGTCAGTCTACACGCGATGGTGCAAGGCAAATTTACTTTGTCTGCTTGGAAAGTGGATAAAATAGTATCTACTTCCATCCCATCTGGTGTTATGACTGGAGTCACATTTTGGACTCCAGTGAGTATTTTGGAAACACTTCTGAGTTGGTTTGGATGGGAATTTTAGTCTGTTTTCTTAAACAATCCCTGCATCAAGCCAAAATAATTTCATTTTGAGAATTCTTGCTTTCGGTATCTTTGTATCCTAAGTAAATGTTCTTCATGAGGAAAATTATGATCTTGCAGGGAGTGTTTCCTTTTTTGTTTGAGAAGCTGGGGAAATTGCCCAGGACAGTGGGACACAAGGATAGGGTACTGTTAACCTAATGCTGAGAGGAGAGTCAAGTGGGATCTTGCACAAAGTAGGACTGTCTGTGCATGAGAGGTAACAATAGTGCACCAGGAGGAAATACAACACACAGCACTCAGAGGATATTTACAGTGGCTTTTTCCTAAGTTTGCTGTGACCTCTGCCAAAAATAATTATTTGGGGGTCTGTTTATGAAAGAAACGATGATATCATTTTGATTCATAGGATATCACTTTGAAGACTGATCTTAGATTTAAGCTGGTCCAGGACCTTAATTTTACAGTTAGATAAACTAAGGCCCAGAGAAGGCAAGGGACTTGTCCAATCTTACAAAGGAAATTAATGTCAGGACCAGAATGAGAAACTGATCTGACTCTCAACTACCAGTGCTTTCCCTAGAGACTACCAATTGCAGAGTGGGTAGTAATAATATTTCTCTAAGATTATGTAGGTCTTTATATGACTTTTCAAGGCATTTTCAGAGGCAGATCTGTATTTTAGTTGTCAGGAGACTGAAGTACAGTGTGTTAAAGGGAGTTACTAGAATTTGAGTTCAGTTCTTCTAACTAACTAACTATTTTTGATTTTTACACTATTCTGGACAGTGGAATTTTAGCAATTATAACAACAATTATTATGACTGCTACTCTCAGAAGGCTTTTGGCTGCAATGAACAGAAAACCCACTAAATGTAGTTTAAGTACTAGGGATTGATTTTTTTCATCAAGCAACAGCAAGCAATCTGGGCAGCTTTAGGGTTGAAGAATTTGGCAGCTTAATGACATCATCACAGATGTCATTTCCTTCTATCCTTCTGTCATGCTATCAGTAGGGTTTTCCTTTACAGTCACAGGATGCTTTAAATTAGCATGATGATCCTAATGACCAAGAGGCTTGTGGTTGCCTTATTTACCAATCACGGAGAACTTTCCAGGCAGTTAACCTAGAAATACTCTTCTCAGGTCTCAATGGCCAGGATTGGGTCACATGTTCATTCTTAAGCAATCACTGGTAAACAGAAAAGATTAACATTGCATTTGGACCAACCAGGATTCATTCCCTGAGACAGGGTGGTAGGGTCAACTGCTGCGGAAAGGTAACATACCCAAGTTTACACAGCTGGAAAATGACAAGGAAAGGAATGAAACCCAGATCTGCCTGACTTCACAAGCAATGTTCTTAACCACTGCACTCATTCTTGTACCCATGCTCTCTCTCTTCTCCCCATCCTTTCCCCTCTGCAGTATCATTTGCCAGATTCCCAGCCTGCATGCCTAAGTTGCTTTGGCTGGTGATTGCAGGATCGCCTCCTTGCCAGGTCAATGTCAGCAATCAATCCCCATCTCCTGGGCATGAAAACCAGCCGATTAGAGCTGTAAGTAGGTGTTTAACAACGCAGAGGCAGCCAGAGCGTCAGTCAGCAATTTTTTCCTCTGGCGGCTGGGCATTAGCAAATATGCTGAGAGAGGCTCCCCTGTTCCAGCTGCTGGGAGGAGGGAGTCTCACCACAAAAGATGATTTGAGAAAAATAGAATGACAGGATGTCAGAGATAAAAGGACCCCTAGGCATGGCCTAGACCAGCTCCATCCTTGTATCGATGAAGAAACTAGGGTCCAGAGTAGGGAGGAGATTGTTTGGGGGTCACACAGAAAATAATAGTTGGATTCAGAACTCAAGACCAGAGCCTGGACTAATCCAATACTATTTCCAAGACGTTTCAAAGCCCAACCCTCTATTCTATTGCTCTGTAATTTCCATCCATGAAATTAGTTTCTTAGTGAAATGACATCTGAAAAAACAAAGGCATTTTGGACTCTATTGTCTAATATCAGGTGCCTCCTGGCAATTTCCAGAGAGAAGTGGCCACTAACATGGGTTAATTGCTACAAAGAAAGTCCTGTCAGGTCCTTAGCTGAAGACAGGGCAGCTACCTGTAGCAAATTCCCATTCCTGTCTAACTTCCTTCTTCCGTTCCAGCCACTTTAGTCTTTCTGGTTTGATCAATCAGAACAAGTTCTGGTGAACTGGAAAAATCCAAAGGTATGTGAACCTTGGATCCCCACAGTCTAAAAGAGAATGTTCTCAACTTGAGAGGAAAAACTTAATAAGCAGGTCAGAGTGCAAGGATTCCTCCTGACATCTTAGGATGACTTGAGATCCCCACATTTCTAATAAATCATATATATATGGGTTTGGGGAAAACATAAGAATTTAAATGGCATTTGCTAAATGCTAACAAGAGTGATAATAGTAGCAGTTGCTATTTTGACCCTTACTCTGTGACAAGCACTGCGCCCAGCCCTTCACGTGCATTTTTTTCCTTAGTCTTCACAATACATGACACTTTTTATGTCTATTTGTTTATTGTTTGTCTTCCAAGATTAGAAAGTCTGCTTCACAATCATGGGAACTTTTTTTTTTAAACACCGTATCCCCAACTCCCAGAACAGTATCTACCACATAATAGGTGCTCAGTTAATATAAACTGAATTCACGAAGGGACAGTACACTGATGACGTATGTATGGTTGTTCTTCATTTTATAGGTATGACAACTGAGGGTCAGAGGCACTAATTTGTTCAAGGTAACTATATCAGTTTATTTTTGGCTGCAATTAATAGAAAACCAACGGATGTTGGTTTAAACAAATAGTTTTTTTTTTTTGTTTGTTTGTTTTTTTTTCCTGCAACAAGTATTCTGGTGGTACGGTAGATGAGGATTCCACTTCAATGATGCCGTTAAGGACCCAAGTTTTATCATTCTGCTGTGCTTCCCTCTGCCATCCTCAGTCTGTTGGCTTTTGAATTTGTGCTTGTATGCTCATACTTACAAGATGGTTATGACCTGAAGTGTTTGCTACAGGCAGCAAGTTTGTGTTCAGGGAAGAAGCAAGAGGATAGAGATAACGCTAATTACATGTATCTCTTTTATTACAAAAAGTGAAAGTCTTTCCAGAAAACTCAGGCTGATTTCCATTTAGATCTCATAGGCCAGACTTGTGTGAAATGATTACCTCTAGCTGCAAGGGAGGCTGGAAGAAATGAGTACAGCAGACACTTGAACAACATGGGGGTTAGGAGCTAACCCTTTGCACAGTAAAACTTCCACATATAAATTTTTTACTACCCCAAAACTTAACTACTAACAGCCTACTGTTGACTGAAAGCCTCATGGATGACTAACATATACTTGGTGTGTTACATGTATTATATACTGTATTTTTACAATAAAGGTGGAAAATAAAATGTTCTTAAGAAAATCAGAGAAAATATATTTTCTGTTCATTAGGTGAAAGTAAATAATCAGAAAAGTCTTCATCCTCATCATCTTCATGTTCAGTAGGCTGAGGAGGAGGAGAAACAGAAGGGTTGATCTCTCTTGTGGTGGCAAAGGTGGAAGTGGTGGAGGAGGCTGAAGAGGAGGCAGGAGGAACAGGCACACTGGTATAACTTTTATTGAAAAAATCTATGTCTATGTCTAATTGCAGGGTAATTAAGGCTCAGTTGTATTCGGCTTTCTCTGGTTCCATAGAGAGTCAGGAAAGGGATGTAGGGATTAACAATAGGTTTAAGTTAGTCAACAAATGCGTCTGCTACAGCCATGCAGATAGCAGTGATAGAGGCAGGATTGGGACACAGGCTCATTTGCTTCCAATGTCTGTGCTCTTATCAACCAAAAATTAGCTGGCCTGACTTTTACTCCTGATCTCAATAGAAAATGATCAACATGGGAATGCTTGTTCTGTTCTGAGTCATTCTGAGTCCTAGTTTCTTTATTTGCAAAATGAAGAACTGGGTTAAATGAGGTCTGTACTCCCTGCTAGCTATAAGATTATATAATTTTGTGTCTCAGTCTGGTGAATGCCCACTTTTAAAAGTCTTATTTTTAACCAAATCAAAATCACCATTACAGCAGAGTAATATATTTCCCAAGGTCCAAATGCATAACATGGAATTGATTTTTTTGGAGTTTGTTTTCATAGATGGTGGTGTGTGTGTTTTTGTGTGTCCCTTTGAGATATCTGATTTAGTTTGAGGTGGTGAATGGAGATTGATTTTTGTCTGTGGTGATCTGTAAAGCCCAATTGTTGTTGAGGTTCCTACTTAAATAGTTCTTCCTCCATCCTCTCCTTTTTTTGCTCCCTTAACAGACCAGCCTGGTGGAGGCCTTATGTTTCAGGGTTTGATTTGATTTTCTATTGCTTCTTGCTAGCAGTAATTCTCTTCACAGGGTTGAGAATTAATGCTAATAAGAAGCAATAGAAGATTGCTTCTTGGGGGACATGAGTGCTGGTCCCATGTGTTTCACTAATCAACTGTGGAAAACTGAAGAAGTCCTTCTACTTCTCTTGGTATCTGTTTTCTCATTCATACAATGACCAGGTTAGATGAGATAGTCTATATCTTAGGATCCTCCTCCCAGCTCTAATGTTTACATATCTGCAATTGTAAGGGGACAAAGCAGATTCTAATTAATGAGCAGAAGAACACATTAGCCTTGTTTTCTTCATTTACTAAATGGTTATAAAGATTGAAAGACAAAATAGAAAATAGTAAACAAATACATGACATAACTACTATTTTAAATAAGTATTCTTAAAATTCCAGGCCAGACATTTATTTGTTTGTTTTGAAAATATACCATTGCATTTAGAAAATTCGGAGCGATGTTTTGGGAGTCTCAGCAAAACGTGACACCAAATTATGTGGAAATAGCATTGGGTGTTGAAACAGACCAGTCTGTGTTACATCTTAACTTGGTCATGTTATGGCTTTGTGACCTGGGTCATGCTGTTTATTCTCCAGGGTTCTTTTCTGCAAAATCAGGGTTAAATATATTGATATCAAAAGATTATTGTGAGGGTAAAATAAGCAAATTTATGAAAAGCATTCAGCACAATTGTTGGCACGTGGTAAAGACTCAGTAGAAGCTATTTTTAAATCCTTCTTCCTTATTGATGCATCTAGAACCAAACAAAAGATTTGGCTATTTTCAGTTTTCCAGGTGAACATTTTCTTCTCTGGTGGTAAAGATGCTTTTGATGGGACTAGACATAAAGCCTGATGCATCTTTACTGTATTTGCCATCTGTAGTTCTGTTTTTTGAGATGGGGTAGAATGAGTGAATCTTTAGCCAGCAGGACCCTTACCTTCTATTCTTTCACTTAAGAGATCTGAGACATTAGGAACATCATTTAGTTCCTCTCTTCTTTAGTTTGCACATCTGCAAATTTTGATGGTCATTTCAGGGGGCTTTTGTTAGCCTTCTAATAATTTGAACATACTTGGCACTTTCTAGAACATTATGAAAATATCAGTTATCAGTTCTGTTATTAGTTCACCCAGCTATCTTTAAATTGGTCCCCTCTTGTTCAAATTCTTTCTGAACTTCAAAGTCAAAGTCCTTCCACCTGTTAAGGGAAACCTTTCACCTCAACTCTTTAAGATCTTCCCCAACTCTATTCATAGCCCTTGCTGCTTGGCTCACACTCTGTTGGTGATTGGAATAGCAGCCATATAGGGTTTGGGTTATTTCTCCCTGTTTGTACAACATTTCTCCCTGACTTGATATTGATATGGCCTCTTTCACATTATTGTAAGTCTTTCATATCCTGTATCCATGCAAATCTCTTAGAGGGCAGTTAAAAAAATACATGTTGGCTGATTGGTTTTCTGTATGTGTGCATGCATATGTTTCATTGTTCAGCCTGACTGATTTTCATTTAGGAAAAACATATTTTTATTTAAAATGTATTTATTTCTTTGGGAGGTAATATCTGCTCATGACCCCAAATTAAAAAGATCCAAAGATTATACTTCTGTGAAATGTGTTCCCCCGCCCCTCTCTCCCCTGGTTCCCTCCCCAGAGGCAACTGAGAAATCGTTACCAGTTCTTTGGTGGTGGCCAGAGCTGGTCTATATATTCCCTTTTCCTTATAATGGTAAGTTTCTCTTATACATCCTTGTGTTTTTACTTAATGTATTGTGTATAAATATCTATTATCTTCCTTATCAGTCTAAAAAGATTTTCGGGGTATTTTATAGTTTATTTAAGCAATCATCTTTTAATTTAAAAATTTGCAATGAGGTAATTGTAGATTCATATGTAGTTGAAAGAAATAATGTGGCGAGATCTCATGTACCATTTATCTAGTTTATCTTAATGGTAGCATTTTGCAAAAGTATAGTACAAAATCGCAACCGGGTTACTGACATACAGTCTACCAATCTTATTCTGATTTCCCCAGCTTTACCTGTATTTGATATGTGCGTGAGTATATGTACATTTTGTTGTGTGTATACGTGTTCATTATGTGCAATTTCATTACGTGCAGATTTGTGTCTTTACTACCACGTTCAAGACGCTGAATGAGGATCTCTTGTGTTGCCCTTTTATAGTCACACCCACTTCCTTTCACCTCTTCTCTGTCCCAACCCCTGTCGACCACTAATCTGTTATCCATTTCTAAACTGTTACTAAAAAATGTTATATGAATAGAATACTGTAATATGTTACCTTTTGGAACTGTTTTTTTTTTTTCTCACTGAATGTAAATCCCTGGAGACTCATTCAGATTTTTTCGTTTTTATTACTGAATATGCACGGTCATCCACCACATAACATTTTGTTCAGCAATGGACCACATATACAATGGTAGTCCCATAAGATTATATTTGTGCATTTTAACTGTGCTTTTTCTCTCTTTAATTATGTTTAATTACACAAATACTTACCACTGTGTTGCAGTTGCCTGCAGTATTCAGTACAGTAACATGCTGTATAGATTTGTAGCCTAGAAACAATAGGCTAAACCATAGGGGCTAGACTGTAGTAGGCTATCCCATCTAGGTTTGTGTAGGTACACTCTGATGTTTGGACAAAAACAAAATCACCCAACAATGCATTTCTCAGAATGGATACCCATCGTTAAGTGATGCATAACTGTATATATGACTGTATCACGGTTTGTCTCACCATTTCTCTGTTGAAGGACATCTGGACTGTTTCCAGTTTTTTATTATTGTGAATAAAGCTGCGATGAGTATTTGTACACAGAATATTTGTGAACATAAGTATTTAATTTTCTGTGATAAATGCCCAAGTGTGTGACTGCTGGTTTGTATGATAATTGCATTTAGTTTTATAAAAAACTGCCAAGCTCTATTTTTTACCGTGGCTATACCATGTTATATTACCACCAGCAATGTATGAGTGATCTAGTCTCTCTGCATTTATGCTGGCAGTTAGTGGCATTACTAATTTTTATTTTAGCCATTCTGATTGGTGTATAATGATATTCCGTTATGGTTCTAATTCGTATTTCTCTGATGGCTAATGAGCAACTTTTTACGTGCCTTTGTCATCTGCATATCCTCTTATTTGAAATGTCTGCTCATGTATTTTATCAATTTTCTAATTGGATTTTTTTTTTTTCTGGAAGCATATTTTTATTTGGGTTATTATTTGATAATATACAGGCAATTCAGTCTTCAATCCTCCAATGTGCCTAGTAAAAAAAGTCCACAGGAAATTTTTATGAGATTACATCTTAAAGATTCTATTAATGTACATATGACATCATTTATATTACATAGGAAGAGCATAATTACATAACATGATAAATAATATGTTTATTGAAAAATATTTGACATATTATCTTATTGCATTTTTTAATTTAGTAAATTTCCCATGTGCTTAGATTTGGAGATCACATATAAAAATTCTACACAGAAAGTTCTGTCCTCCTGAAGCTTTCCATCCAAAACATGCCCTTTTAATTCTTGTTTAATATTGACATATTACTTCTCAGTCTGTGTCTAGTAGAAGTTTTTATATCACCAACCAGACTCAAAGTAGGGAGAGACTGAGTTAGGTGCTATAAAAGTAGCTATGAAATTCAACCATAGCCAACAATCTCTCACCTTAACTATAGACCTTTGAACCTACATAGCAAAAATATCTGACCCTAAGGCACCTACAACAGGTGTCTGGTATTCTGCCATTAGATATCATTTGTGATGAGAGCATACATTCAGATATTGTTGGTCATTTTAGAGATGGCATAGAAGGAAAGGTAATACCTTAAATATTTACATCATGCATATATTAGTGTGAATGTATTTTTCATCAGATTGTTTTTTTTTACTATTAAATTTTGAGAGGTTCTGATATATTTTAGATACTAGTCCTTTATTGGATTTGTGGCTTGCAAATATTTTCTCCCAGTCTGTAGGTTGTCTTTTCATCTTTTTCCCATGGGCTTTCATAGAGTAAGAGTTTTTAATTTTGATGAGATCCAATTTATCAATATTTCCTTTAATGAATCATGCTTTTGAAGTCAAGTCTAAGAATTTTTTTCCTACTTCTGGATCCAGAATATTTTCCCCCATGTATTTTCCCAAGAGTTTCATAGTTTTACATTTTATGTTGAGGTCCATGTCCTATTTCAAGTTAATTTTTGTATGTAATACATGGTTTAGGTTTATTTATTTATTTTTGCCTATTGATCTTCAATTATTCTAGCACCACTTGTTGAAGAAGCCATGCTTCCTCCATTGAATTACTTTTGCACCTTTATGAAAAGTCAATTGTGTATATTTGTATGGTTCTATTTCTGGGTTTTCTCTTCTGTTTCACTGAGCTATGTGTCTGTCCATCCACTAGTACCACACTGTCTTGACTACTATAATATATAATAAGTCTTAGAATCAGGTAGAGTTACTCCTTTCACTTTATTCTTCTCTGCCAAGATTGCTTTAGTTATTCTAGGGACTGTGCCTTTCCACATGAATTTCAGAATAAGCTTGTCTACATCTATAAAATCCTTGCTGAAGTTTCAATAGTCATTGCATTAAGTCTATGGGTCAGTTTGGGGGAAGCAACATCTTTACCATGTTGAATATTTATTATGAGCAGCATATGCTCTCTATTTAGGCCTTTAATAAGCATTGTGCAATTTTTAGCATACAAGTGCTCTGTGCAAGTTTTGTTGAGTTTATATCTGTTTTTTTTTTTTTTTGGAGCAGTTGTAAATGGTACTATTTTAAATTTCATTTTCCACAAATTCATTACAGTATATAGAAATGAGGTTAACTTTTGTTTTTCAGTCTTGTTTCCTGAAGCTTCCTGAACCCACTTAGTGCTGAACAGTTATAGGAGTTATTTTAAATGGATACTCTGGGAGTTTTTATATAGATAATTGTGTCATTTATAAATGGAGAAAATTTTATTTCTTCTTTTCTATTTAATATGCCTTTTGTTTCTTCTTCTTGCCTTATTGCAGTAGCTAGAACCTCTAGCACTACAGTGAGTGAGAGTGGATATCCATGCCTTATTCCTGAGCTTTGTGGGGAAAGAATTCCATTTGTCAACTTTAAGTATGATGTTAGCAGAAAGTGACCTCCATTTTTTAAAGACTACTGAATAACCTTACAATTCCACTGTAAGGTTGTACTATAATTGACTTTTCCAGTTCTTTACCAATGGGCTTTTGTTGCTTTCAATCTTTGGCAAAATAACACTTTTACGCATGTGCTCATACACCTGTCACTTTTCATATGTTCATGAATATATCGATAAGGTAAATTCCTAGAATATGACCCTCTTTTCTGTTCTGTCCAGACCCACTTCCTAGGTGATCTTTCTCTGTTGTGTGCTTTTAAATACCATACAATGACAACTCCCAAATATGCGTTCTCACCCTGATTTCTGCCCTGAATCCTGATCTGTGTATTCATTTTCTCACTTAGTATCGCCATTTGGACATCTGACATGCTTTCAAGGTCAACACATCTAAAACTGAACTCCTAATTTGCCTGTATCCATCCCTCAAAACCTGTTTCTTTGAAGCTCTCCCTATTTTAGTAAATAGCATTCTGCCCTTCCAGTGGCTCAGGCCAAAAACCTTGTAGTCATCCCTACTGCCTCTGTTTCTCTCACACACACCCAAACTTTCAGCAAATCTTGTCCTGTGATCACTTATCGCCACTCCATGGCTACCACTCTGGTCCAACCACCCTCCTATCTTCCTTGGATTATTGAGTTGCCTCCTAGTCTCTCTCCTGTATTGCTTCCTTACAGTCTGTTCCATACAAGAGCTCACACTGGTTCTCTAAGAACTAATTTCCAGGCTTAGACCTTCCCAAAGGCGTCCCATTTTCCACA
Source organism: Colobus angolensis palliatus (assembly GCF_000951035.1). NCBI lineage: Eukaryota > Metazoa > Chordata > Mammalia > Primates > Cercopithecidae > Colobus > Colobus angolensis. The sequence continues at coordinate 6,597,777 of NW_012122932.1, forward strand.
GGTGAAAACAAAGGTTTGTACTCTGGCCTGGAGGGTTCTATATAATCTGACCTGTGATTCCTGCCTGCTCTGGATCCTGCAGCTCTTTGAGCTCCTGCTTTGCTTACTTTGCTCTGGCTATGTTGACCTCATTTATCTTCCTTAAAATGCAAGTACTCTATGATCTCAAAATACATACCATCCCCATGACTGGCATACTCTTTCCACAGGTATACATATAGCTCATGTCCTCATTTCCTTCAAGCGTTTTCTCAGTTTTTACTTGATCAGAGGGGCCTTCCCTCCATACCCTCATCCCACTTTGGAATTCTCCCTTACCTTTAACCCGATTTGTTTTACTGCATGTGACTTAGCATCACCTGAAATATTATGTATTCTCTTGTTTATCTGTTGATTGCAGACCTTTTCCCCAAAAGAATGTAAGCACTATGGGTGAGGCTTTGTTGGTTTTTTTAGGGGGCTATTTTCAGCACCTCCAACAGGGCTCAATAGATGTTTGTTGGATGAGTTCTACTAAGTAAACTTCTGAGTCAAATGGTATGTGCATTTAATATGTGATAGATATTGCAAATTATGCTACACAAAGGTTGTACTAATACTATGCAAGTGTTACCCTCCCATTGATAACATATGAGAACCCCTTCTTTTTTGTACATATGTCATTAATAGTTCATCTGGAGACTCTTAGCTTTGTACTATAACATTCAGAGACATGATGGATTCAACCTCCACACATTTACCAGGCCTCCAGGACAAATCTCGAAGCATTCCATATGGTTCTGGTTGTTTTAACAACAAGACAACTGAAATAACTGAGCTCTCAAGGTTTGCGTGTTCATATAATTTCACAGAGAAGAAGAATCTGGCAGAGCGTTCATAGCTTCTGTGTTTTGTTTACATGGAAATGTGAACCGAGGTAACCTTATCTTTCTGTTAGATTTGCCCTCAAATCCCAACTCATATAGCACAGGAGAGCCCACTTCCTGGTGACTTTTTGTTTTTTTTTTTTAGAAACAATAACACTTCTCTTTACCCAGCAAAGTGCCTCCTCCAAGGTCCCAGAACCATTGAGGGTGTTTGGGGGGTTGTGGGGCTGGGAGTAGAGATTGCATGAGTAAAGACTGGACCACTCCCAGGACTAGACCAGAGAACAGGAGACTTGCTACTGACTGACTATGGTATTCCTACTACTGGACCTCTAGTAGGTGCTAGGTATGTAGTTCTTGAGTATTAATTTAATATCTGACTGTTATTGATAAGAACAGTCCTGAATATTAGTATATTGCTTTACAATCCTTAAAGTGGCTTTCTGTGATTCCCAAACAGCACCCATCTCGTGAGCAGAGACCCAAGAGGTAGGACAGGAAGACTGGAAGTGAGATTTGGCCCTGGTCATGTTTTTCCAAAGTGAATAACTTGGAATATCAATATATTAAACAGGTTTCTTAGCAGCAGAAGGTTTCTTAAAGCCTCTGCACAGATTCTAGATTGCAAATGTGCTTTGTGAATAGCTAAGAGGAAATAAAGCGTGTGGTGTTTGCCAACCTATTTGAACCAGTCTTTTATTTTCTAAAGTGTATCATGGGCCTGGGGTTCCAGGGAATAGGCTTGCAGGAAGACTGGGCATTTCTGTTCAGGGTACGTACTTGAAGACAGATGATCTCTTATTCCAGTCCTGACTCTTTGCTATGGTTTCATTTCAGAGTTTTCATCTTAAGAGAGAAAATTGACACTCTCTTTTGATTTTCAGGATAAAGTGCATAGGACCATCCCTAGAAGGCCCCTGATTAATTCAGGCCATTTGGAGCAGAGCAGTGAAACATCTCCACAAGGTCTGAGTTACTCAGTTCTATAGGTTGTGTGATCTTCTAATTAGCTGTCCTTCTTAATTCATTTTTCACTGGTTGGCACATCTGGCTAAGATGCATGTTTGGTAGAACCTATTCAGGTGAGATCAGCAGAAACAGGGAGGAGTTGAAAGTGGTTAATGAAACCCTGGGATCTTCACTTTACACTCATTTTCTTCTCATCCAATTTTCTTGTTCCAGGTGCTGACACCAGGACAATAATATAAGTTGACGCAGATATGGGGCTGCCACTGAGGAGAGAGAAGACTGAAAGAAGCACATAGATAAAAGGTAGATATGTTCTGAGGATGAGGGCTAATTTTCAGCTGGCAGAATCAGGGGCTGCTTCAAGGAGGAGGTGGCCACTGATATAAACTGTCGTTTTGGGAAGAGTTAAAATTGATAGTTGTTATTTAGGCAATTTGACTATTAAAAAATTTAAATGTACATATCCTACTGCATGATTCCATAGCAACTACACTTCTAGGAATTATTATGTGAAAGTACTCACACGAGAATAAAAATGTGTATTTATCAATAGTGAATTATGATCTATCCAAATAATAGAATACTACATCAACTTAAAAATAATATCTTTTTGTGTACCAATGTGAAAATATGTTCATTATGTGTTCAAGTAAAAAATCAGGTACCATATATTTTGTGTAGATAACATTTTTGTAAAAAAAGGTTAAACATTTAATAGCTTATAATATAAAAGTAGAATATAGAGTTAAAACATAGATTAAGTTGCTAATAGTTGTTATCTCAGAAGGGCAGGAAACTGAGAAAAATTTTATGCTCATGTTTTTCTATAATATTCATTTTAAAAATAAGAGTCATGTATTACCTTTATGGTTAGAAAATAATGGTAAAATTTTTTTTAAGTACTGTTTAGTTTGTGTGACAGATTGTCTTTTCTTAGTTCTTAAGAGGCACATGGGAATTCCAGAACACAAAAGGAATATGTACTTTCTTTCTCTTTTCTCTTCCTCTTTTCCTATTTCTTTTAGTCTTCACTTAACCTGCTTTTGCTCCTGTCCCTTCTTTGTGCTTTCTAACTCTCTTAAGCCCCCAGCAACCAACCCACCTTCCCTTGTCTAATGCCTGAGTTAGTTTCCCTATAATTCCCTCTTTATCTTTCTTATATAAATGCACTTATGTAGACCATCCTAAAGTTTAAAAAGCTTTCTCCATTGCAGTGGCCAGTAGGCTGCTTGATGGGTGAACAGAAGGGAAAGGGATCTTGGTATACTCTGCTCTACAACTGCATCTCCTTTATGGCATGGTTGTCTATTTTCTTCCCATCTGTAAAATAATAGAATTGAATTAAATAATCTCTAAGGATCTTTCCCAAGCTAATATTCTATGATGACTTTAAGAGGGTGTATTTATTTATGACTTTAAGGTTTTCTGGCTTTCTAACACTCTCACTGGCCAGAGGAGAAATATCTTTGTATCACATTTCTTAAAAACGTGCTGACAGTGAGGTAGCACTGAGAGTCAGGAAATTCAAAGTCTTGACTTTGCTTTGACCTAATTTTGTGGCCTTGGACCATTCACTCTACTTCCCTGGGTCTCAGTTCCTTAGCTTAGCAGTGAGGGTGTCTATCTCTCTCCTTACTATAAGGAAAGCTTTAGGGGTGGATGTGGGTATTGACCTGGCTTTCATCCTAAGGATGTGATAAGCATCAAATGGGCAAGCAGAGGTGAAACCACTTTTGTCAGCCTAGAGCAGGGTTTCTTAATCTTGGCAGTATTGTCATTTGGAGCCGGATAATTCTTTGTTGGAGGTTGTCCTTTGTATTGTAGGATGTTTAGCAGCGTCCATAGCCTCTACTTATTGAATGCCAGCAAGCTTACCGCATTCCCCCTGACTGTGACAACTAAAATTGTCTCCAAATATTGCCAAGTGTGCCCTGGAGTATACGATCAACCATGGTTGAGAACTGCAGCTGTAGAGTGACAGATAGAGACTTCAAGCATTGTTAATTATATAACTACTTTGAGAGGGAACAAATAAGAAGAAAAAAATCATAAAAGTGTAATTCCAGAGGGTGCCAGAGATGATGACTCCTGTGAGGAACAGAAGATAATACATGAGTGGAGACAGTGCCAAATACAGCATCATTTCTGGGCAGTCATATTTCCTGTGGGAACAATCTGTATCCTAAAGAAAGATGGAGAGATCAATCTTCTTGAGGAACCCTTCCCCCATGACCCAGGAGAGTAGGGTTTTGTAGTTCTTGCCAACTCCTAGTTACAGATGCTGATGGGAGGGAGATCTCAAAGAAATATGAAGGATACAGCTTATTCAACAAGGTCAGAGATATATAGAATTGCATGGATGATAGGAAGCATTTAGTCAACTCTCCCATTCAAGTGCCACACTGATCTGTCTAGTATTCTTTTTTTTTCTTTATTTTTTATTTTTATTTTTTGAGACAGAGTCTCACTCTGTCATCCGGGCTGGATTGCAATGTGTAATCTTGGCTTACTGCAACTTCTGCCTCCCAGGTTCAAGTGATTCTCCTGCCTCAGCCTCCTGAGTAGCTGGGATTACAGGTGTGCACCACCACACCTGGCAAATTTTTATATTTTTGGTAGAGACGTGGTTTCACCATGTTGGTCAGGCTGGTCTTGAGCTCCTGGCCTTGTGATCCGCCCGCCTCAGCCTCCCAAAGTGCTGGAATTACAGGCATGAGCCACCGTGCCCGGCCCTGTCTAGAGTTCTTAATTCTATTAGCTACTTGACCTTGAGCAAATTACTGATTTTCTCTGAGCATTTGTTTCTTCCTTTCCTTTATGATCCCAGAAGATTATCTATTTCATTAATAACATAAAAATAGTTATGAACAAGACTAATTATTGTATTACCCAGAGTTCCATGTGCTTTATGTGTAGTACCTCATTTAGGCTTATAGCAGTCTCATACATCTTGATACAATCTTGTTTTATAGATGAAGAAACTGAGGATGAAAAAGGTCTTAAACCCAGCTCTCTATCTCCAGAGCCCATGTTCTGGTCCACCACTCTAAATATCACTGCTTCACAGCAAAACACTTAACATGCAACACAACATTCTTCATTACTGTTGGTTGCTTATCTCTCTCATCTTCTAGACTGAACAACTAGAACCCAAGGGTTACGTCATATGCACTGTACTATTCTGAAGTCACCATACCTTAGGAATAAAAAAAACTAATTGTGGAATTTTACACACCAGGACCCAGCAGGGCAGCAGGAGGGCATGGAAAGAGCCTGAATGAGACAGAAACATTGATCTTTTTAAGCAGCAAGTAACTAAAAGCTATTCACAGACTTATAAACTAGGATTAAGTGGAAACTGAGAAGTCATCTTTTTCCAGTGCTTTGAATATAAGGAAAGGAAAGCATAGACAGGTTAGGTACTTGTTTATGCTCATACTGTATTAGTTGCAGACCAGGGTTGAGACTGGACTCTGGCTTCCAGTTCAGTTTCCTTCCATTATATCAGTGGGATGCCATGTAGTGTAATGGATTAGAGTGTACTATCTGAAGTCCTGTGACCTGGGCTGTGGACTGAGATCAGAGAAAAGATACTTAACTTCTGTGACTTTCCTTTTCCTTACCTGTAAAAGGGAGTAACAATAGTTCCTATCTCAAAAGATTGTTACGAAAATTAAATGAGATACAGTGCAAAAAGTCTTAGCACAGATAAGGCACCTTACTACATGCCTATCATGTAGTAAGGTCTCAACAAATGTTAGCTATAATTCTTATTATTTAAAAAATAATCTTAGAGAGATTTCTGGCTAGCTGTTTTTGTGTTTTTTTCTTAGAATGCAACATATGTTCTTTTAAAGCATTTTACATACAGGAAAATTTACTCTTTTTTGCATATAGTTCTGATGAGCTTTTGGCAAATACATGCAGTCACATAATCACCACCACAATCAAAATTCAGAATGGTTACATCACCCCAAGAAATTACTACTTTTTTTGCCCTTCTAGTCAATCCCACATCTACTCTCAGACTTGGAAACCACTGATCTATTTTCTATTCTTATAATTTCACCCTTTTGAGAATGTCATTTAAATGGAACCATGTAATATGTGGCCTTTTGAGTCTGTCTTCTTTCACTGAGTATACTATGTGAAATTTATCCACATTGTTTTACATGTATGTGTGTTTATGTATATGTGTGTGTGTGTGTGTGTGTGTGTGTATATCAGTATTTCTTTTCGTTTTATTGCTGAATAGTATTCCATGGTATAGATATATCACAGTTTGTTCATCCATTTAGCAGCTGAAGGATAGTTGTTTTGTTTGCACTGTGGTGTGATGATGAATAAAGCTTCCATAAACATGTACAAAGTTTTAGGTGACTATAAGTCGCCATGTCACTCAGTGAATATCTAGGAGTATGATTGCTGTGTTGTATGATAAATGTATGTTTATTTTATAAGGAACTGCCAAACTGTTTTCCAAAGTGACTAACATTTTACAATTCTTTCCAAGATGTATGGGAATTATAAATTGTCCACTTTCTTGCTAGCAGTTGGTATGGTCAGTCTTTTAAATTTTGGCCGTTCATAGAGGTGTTATCTCACTGGAGCTTTAATTTGAATTTTCCTGGTGATTAATGTTGTTGAACACCTTTTTGCTTGCTTGTTTGCCATTGACATATATTTGATGATGTATGCGTCCAAACCTTTTGCCCATTTTTTATTGGGTTATTCATCTTTTTAGTATCAAATTTTGAGAATTCTTTGTGTGCTCTAGATACAAGTCCTTTGTTAGATATGTATTTTACTAATATTTTATCCCAGGTTGTGGTCTATCTTTTCACTCTCTGAACAGTGTTTTTTTGTGAAGTAGAACTTTTGAATTTTGGATTAGATTTGAATGAAATCCAGTTTTCACCTTTTCTTTGATAGATCACGGTTAAGGTGTTGTGTCGAAGAAATCTGCCTAATCTAAAATTGTAGAGATTTTATCCTATGTTTTATCTTAGAAGTTTTATAGTTTTAAGTTTAACATTTATGTGTATAATACATTTTGACTCAATTTTTATAAGGGATGGGAAGGATGAGTTGAGGGCTTTTTGGCATATAGATATTTAGATATTATTTTCGTAATGCTAGTTACAATGTAAACAACGTAATGCCATTACAATGAATGCAGCTGCTGTGGCCGATACATCACTCGTCAGTATCTTAGGGGGATTGATGATTTCTACTACTGTAATTGTGATTATAATTATGATTATCCATCTGTTTGTCTGTCGTCTTTTCTCTCAACAAATGATGTCTACTATGAAACAGTCACTGTACTAGGTAAAGAGTTATCAGTATTATTGACTCTGTCCTCAAACATCCCAGGCTAATTAAGAAGGATAATTACAGAGGGGCACAAATTTATAATGATTATAATCCAGGTGCAATGTCTATTTGTCAGTCTGATGAGAAGTTAATTTTTTGGATATGAGATGGGAGGAAACATGAAACCTGACAAAGTCAATTCTTTTAATTTCATAGCTCACTTCAGATCCTGGGGACAAAGTAAGCAAGTTTTAATTAAGCCCAAACCATCTCCAGGGACTTTGAAAGTGTCTTGTAAACAGTCTTGCTAGTGGATCACATACCCAGAGACAGATAGAATTCCAAGAAGAAATTGTTTACTATCTCTTCTTAGTAATGCATTGACTTGTCTACTTGAATATCTATAAATAAAACTTCCCCGAAGATAATTTTAAAAATGTACCTGACATCTTCAGGCCCATGTCACATCAATTTCTTTCCCATGTATGGAGTGGTAGAAAGCACATGGGAATGAACCTGTGGTCCCTCTCAGCAGGGAAACTATATGGTATACATTTTTATTTCTCTTTACCATAGTTCCCTTATCTCTAATACATATAGTGCCAGCCTTTTGGGTTTTACTAACTTCCAGAGTTATCTTAATTGGATATTAAAGAAATTAAGACAATGACTGTTTTGCTAGAATATCATCTTGCTTTCCAAATATGGTAGGTGAGATACTTCCCATTGCATTAATTCCTGCACCAACAGCACTTATGCAGTGAGTAGTCTCTATATGCCAGGCACTTCACTAGGCTTCAGAGATACAATGGTGAATTCAAAACAGACATAATCCTTGGAGCTTATTGGTTAGTAGGGGAGTGAAACTAAAGCTGATAATCACAAACATAAATGTACAATTACAAACTATATTAAGTTGTGGGAAGTTATATGCTGACTGAGTCTCTAGATCATCTGACGTATACCCAATACATTTTATGAGTTGTCTCTTTTCTAAATAATTCTGTGGTTGGTTATAAAAGAAGTGTATGTTTATTTTATAAGGAACTGTCAAACTGTTTTCCAAAGTGACTATAATATTTTACAAGTGGGAAGGAAAGAGTTGTTTCTCAACTAAGAATGAAGAATATTATCACCTTGTCTCAAAAGATTTGGGAAATACAATAAAGTAGCTTCAGTGACCTGTCTTGGATATACCATGAAAAGTCAGTATCATTTTGCTACCAAAAATACTGATAACTTAGAGAGCAAAGGTAATATCTGTTTTCATTTCTGTATTAAGACTTAAAGAGCAGGAGCTGTTTTTTTTTGTTTGTTTGTTTCTTTGTTTGTTTGTTTTTTTTGATATGCTCTCTTTAGAATTGATTCTCCAGTGCGAGAGTCTCCTGATGACTCAGAATCATCATCATGAACAGTGATCTTTTGGTCTGTAGGATTCGTTTGCTGGAAAGAGCTATGTGTCCCCACTCTGAATGTCCCCTGGCTACAATTTCCTGAGTTCTTGTATTCACTTTTGTGTGTGTTTCTGTTTTTTCCATTGCTGCTATCTCTCAACCTTGCTGTTCTCAGTGTGTTTGCTTGTAATAGCTCCTCTACTCCTTTTGATTTTTTATTTCTAATCTGCTATGGTTTGGGAAATAATAAAACCATGTTCATTAGAATTGTTTGCTAAATAAGAACGGGCTCTGGGAGAAAACAGAAATTCTTTCCCTTTTGCAAAGTGTATCAGTTTTATGCATGAAGGATTTTGTATGCTTGAATGTCTAATTTTAGGTAGTATTAATAGTTTAGGTCATCAGAAAAGTGTCTTTAAACAAATGAGGTGATTACTATAAACCAGAGAGTCTGGTAGCCAATTAAAAACCTGTTACATTTGCATGGTGCTTTTCACTTTTTAAAGTGTTTTGTTTTGCCTTTTAGCCTACTTTATCTTGTCTAAACCAGGGTGGGGAGAGATAAGATGGATATTATGAGGAAACTCAGACCTGGAGATGTGATTTCCTTCAAGCTGCTTGGCAAATTGTTGACGTATTTATGGCCTGAAGACAGGACTCTAGACTCTTAGACTGAAGATTTTAGGAGGACAGGAAGAAAGAATAGAACTCAAGAAGCTGACATTTCACCTTAACCTACGTAGGTGAACTAGCAACGGAAATCTCAAGTGTTTGAGGGGAGAAAACATAACTTCATTTTGGCCAGATCTGAGTTTCTAGATATGCTTGAATCACTCATAAAGGCACAGTGATCTTTTGGTTCCTTCAATATTTTAAAGTCTTATTTTGTGTGTCAGAGCAAATTCATCAGTGACTGCCATGTATGGAAGTTGGTGAAATGTCAGAAAAAGGATAGAAAATGTGAATGAAAGTAAGAGCTTCAAAATTAGGTTGCCATATCTGATAAAGAGAAATGCAGTGTGTCATGGTTTTGACATTAATTTTTTCCTTTCATTTATTTGTTATTTGTTGATATTTATGAATATTTATTTGGTGACAGGTACTATGCTCTTAGGGTTTAAAGATCAACAAAGCATGGCACTCAAGTTGTTTACACACTAAGAAGGAGGGCTGATAAAAATGTTCTCAAATTAGATTGTTGAGATTGCTCTACAAGTGTAAACACATGTCGATTCATTAAATTGTATGTTTAAAATTGGTGAATTTTATGGTATGTAAATTATACCTCAACAAAGTTGTTTAAAAAGCCAATTAAAAAGCACATGATGAGAGCCACAATATGGGTAAATTCAGTGCTATGGGAATTTGAACACCACACCCAAATTCAGAGAGACAGAGAGAGCCTCTAGAAGGCCTCCAGAAGAAGTGATATATAACCAGAAACCTAAAGAATGCATAAGGAATACTGGGGCACAGAGTAGAGAAAGACTGAACTTGGCAACAAGAAGAACATGAGCAAACATCTGAAACTGAGTGAGAACATGTCTGGTGTACATAGTGTAAAAGGTAAATAGTTACAGAACTCAGCGTAGGAGGAAGAGTGACAAGAATTTAGGCTGGAGAGAGGTACAGTAGTTTAGCATTAGGACCTTACATATCATGAAGAGGAATTTGCAATTTATTTTAAAGGCCATTTGGAGCTATTAAAAATTTCAAGATATGTGAATGTCATGAATAAATTTGACCTTTGAAAGATCAGTCTGGCTATAGTGAGGTCATTTGTTTAGGAAGAGAAAGCCCAGAAGAAGACCAGCAATGCAGCTGATTCTATAAACTCATGGAGTGGATGTGAACTATGTAGATGAATTAAAGAAGATGGTAAAATTAGCATGCCAAATTAAATTGTGGGAGGTAAGGAAGTTACAGATATTGAGGATAGGCCAGGCATGGTGGTTCACGCCTGTAATCCCAGCTCTTTGGGAGGTTGAGGTGGGTGGATCAGCTGAAGTCGGGAGTTCAAGACCAGCCTGGCCAACATGGCAAAACCCCATCTCTACTAAAAATACAAAAATTAGCTGGGCGTGGT
>NW_012122932.1:6608677-6622314 GCF_000951035.1 Colobus angolensis palliatus
GAGAGAATGAATGCTGGGTATAGGTTAAACTTGGAAAAAAAAAAAAGAATAGTGAATTCAGCTTTGGGCATTTTAAAATTTAGGTGCTTTTAGGGCATTTAAAGTATACTAAGCAATTAGGTAGATAAGTCTGATGTTCAAAAGAGAGAGATCAAGGCTGGGAATATAGACTTTGGTGGTTAGCAGCACATATGTGATGATCAGAGTTATGTGACTAAATAAGGTTTCTCTGAAAAAGAAGAGGATTTGAAGCAAGAAGAGAAATGGACAGCAGTGAACAAGATAGACAGAGACCTTGTCCTCAAGGAACTTCTATTCTAGTGGGCAGAGATTAAACATGTAAATAAATAAGAAAATGACATAATCCAGGTACCAAAAAGCACTTTAAAGAAGAGAAAGTCGGCTGGGTGTGGTGGCTCACACCTGTAATCCTAGCACTTTGGGAGGCTGAGGTGGGTGGATCACGAGGTCAGGAGTTCGAGACCAGCCTGACCAACATGATGAAACCCCGTCTCTACTAAAAATACAAGTATTAGCTGGGTGTGGTGGCACATGCCTGTAGTCCCAGCTACTCAGGAAGCCTCCTGAGTAAGGAGAATCGCTTGAACCCAGGAGGCGGAGGTTGCAGTGAGCCAAGATCGTGCCATTGCACTCCAGTCTGGGTGACAGAGTGAGACTTCATCTCAATAAAAACACAAAAAGCAAACAAACAAAAAAGAAGATAAAGTCAATAAAAAGCAGAGAGGCTACTTTATCTAAGGTGGTCACGGAAGGTAATGTCCGTTAGGTTAAAACCCTAGTGGACTTCAAAATTCACTGGAAGAGTGGAGGAAGAGGAGACTTAGAAGGAGATTTAGAAGAAATTGCTGGACTTGTGTGAGGAAAATGAGGAATTACAATTACATGGAACTAAAACAAAACACCATTTCAAGGATGATTAAGTGTTCAGTGTTGCAGAGATATTAAGAACGGATCTTAGAAATGGAATGAAACTTGGCCCTTGGATTTAATGACAAAGAGGCCATTGGTGTCCTTGGTAAAAGTAGTTTTAATGGAGTAATAGAATACTGGATGACAGTGGAATGAAGAATGCACAAGAGAATAGGAGCTAAGAGAAAAAAATAGCTAATGTAGACACATGTTTTAGAAGTTTGGCTCTGAAGAAGAAGGGAAAAGTAAGATGTCAACTGATATGTGAGAATAGGATTTTCTCTTTGTTTTTTAAAAAGAGATCAGATAGATTTTCATATGCCTAAATACTGCAGGAATGGATCTAGGAGAGAAGCAAGGGTTGCTAATATGAGAAAGAGGAGTTAAAAGGTATGCAGGAGACAAAGTAGTCCTAAGCTTCCATTGTCTTTATGGCAGGTTATGTGCTTTGAGTGAACATCAAGGGAGTGATGGAGTAGGTGATTTGGGAGGTCAAAAGAGGTTTGGATCATCTACTGTTTTAAATGTGAAAGAGCATTAAACAGGGAGCCACTGGAGAATTGCCAGGAAGCACTAGAGGTGATAGATTTGTAGTGATGCTAGACTGGATTTTTTTTTTTTTTTTCAGTACACAAAGCTGCCCTGCTGTAGAGAAAAGAAGTCTGAATGTTGAATTAACTCAGGATTGAGGCTTTGGATGGGCAAAGATAACTCAGAACTTTGATTGAAAATCAAGGATTAAATGAAGAATCGGTCTCACTTGGATGTATGTGCAAGAAAATACAGGAAGAGACTGCCAGAGGGGATTCCAGGGCCAAATATTTCAAAAAGGAAGAGGAACAAGATATCCTGGGCAAAACAGTTACGAGGGGCTGAAGTACATGACTCAAGAAGTAGAGATAGAAGTCACTGAAATTCAGGAGGTAGACACATGGAGAGGCCAGGGTGTTGAAATGAAGTCCAAGCTCTTACCCTTTCTAGCCATGTTATCTGAAGCAAGGTAGTCTATCAGCAAATATTTCTTGATTGCCTACTTAGTGCCAGGTAATGTGGACAACAGTGAACAAGATAGACAGAGGCCTTGTCATCAAAAAGCTTACATTCTAGTGGGCAGAGATTAAACATGTAAACAAGTGAATAAATGAGATAATCCAGGTACCAATAAGCACTTTAAAGAAGATAGTGTCAGTAAAAAGGGGAGAGGTTACTTTAGCTAAGGTGGTCAGGGAAGGCCTCTCTGAAGGGAAGATGCTGTTGAACCTGAGTAATGGGAGGTGGTAGTCATGCCAAGAACTGTGGGGGAGAATACACCAAGCAGAAGCAAGTGCAAAAGATCTACCACAGGGGCAAGATTGGTATGTTCAAGTGGCAGAAAGATGAGCACAGTTGACATGTAGGGAATGAGAAGGAGAGTGTTGGATTTGATGTCAGAGATAGGTGGGTTGCATGATTTAGGACCTTCAGTGGTCATTCAAGGGATCTTAGGTTTTGTTCTGAGTGTGATGGGGAGCCACAGGCAGGTTCTAACGGGGATGTGTCTACTAATCTATGCTGCAGTGTGAAGAGTTAACTACAGGGAGTTGGAAGTGGAGAGAGGAAGACCACTAAGGAACTGGTTGCAATTTCTGAGGCAAGAGGCAATGGTGACTGGGGCTGGGCTGTTGGCAGAGGAAATGCTGCAAAACGGTGAGATTCAGGATGTATTTTGGAGGTATAACTGATAAAACTGCTAATGGGTGGGTGGGATAAGAGGAATAAGAATAAGAGAAGATGAAAGGATCACTCCTGTTTTAGACCTGAGAAATGGGTAGATAGTGATAGGGAGAGGGTGGGGTAAAAATCAATAGTCCTACTTTAACAATGTTAGATTTGAGGTACCTACCACTTCTTTATGTACATGTAGTGCAGGTGGTTAGATATTTGTTTAGATTGCATGACAATTGTCAGAACTAGAGTTATAGGTTTGGGGGATTTGGAACCTTAGGTAGCATTTAAAACCATGGTGCCAACTGAGATCATATCAGGACGGAGAATTGGGAGAAATAGGACGACTGAGGATTGACTCCTGCAACATTTAGAAACTTTGAAGAGAAAGGAGATTCAGCAAAGGAGACTGAAGATTCAGGAAAGCAGCAAATGAGTCTGGAAGAAAATGAGGAGCATGTGGTATACCAGAGGCCAAGGGAAGAAAGTCAATCAGATGAACTATTCCCACTCCCTTCTTGGGCAGAGGGTCACAGGGATCCAGGCTGAGCAGGAAGTCAGGGAAAGGAGATTTGGGCCTTGCTATCCCTAATAGCTCTCTTCCTTTCATTCTCTGTTCTAACTTCTGTGGACCTCACCTTTGAGGAAGAAGATCAACCTATTTTAAGCAAGTCCTGTACAGACATGAGCAAAAATCATTTGAAGTAGAAAGTAGTATGTCATTAAAGAGCTTCAGATGAAATCTCATGAGGGTTTTTGTAATGTCTTTCTGACAGAAAAAGACACACATTCATCACTCAAAAGCTGGGCCTCAAACATATGGAAACAGGAAAAGCATCTTAGCCAGAGGAATTAGCATAAGCGAGGCTCAGAGGAAGAAACTGGCAGCCTGGGTGTGAAGGATCCCAATCCATTCACTTTGGTCGGCTCACAAACTGTTTGCTTGATCAATTCTGTGCTCCACCCATGCCCACAACTCACACAAGAGACATTCAATGCAATGATTCTTTATCATAGATAAAAGTATAGATGAAGCCAGAAACTCAGAAGCTTAGCATTGCATTGCTGGAATCCTCCACCAGTACTTTTCCCTCTCCAACCTTTAATCCAAGTTTGTTAAAATCCTTTAAACTGCCGTGGTCTCCCATGAGGAGAGGCAGCAACAGAAATTGTACTGAAACCCTAAGTCCCCAGTGACCTAGCATAATCAAATGGACATATTTCATTAAACAAATGTCTCTGCCATCTGCTATACTCCAATTAGGAATGCATGAAGAACATATTTCTCAATTATGTTGGAGAAGATTTCTGGGCTCAAAGGCCCTAGCAAACAGCCTTTCCTCCAGCCGTGCCCAATGGGGAGACCTGCCTCTAGTGTGTGGTGGCCCTTATGTTTTTTCCTGTCTTTCCTCCGAACTCCACCACTAACTTTGTGTTATTACTGCATTCCCTTTAGGATCAGAACCAGTGTGGTCCGGCATCCCAAACAAACATCCTACATGCTGGTTTAAAATTATTGTATTAATTATTTAACAACTAATGTTTACTGAAATCTTTGGTATGGCCAGGAGCTGTGATAAGCATTTTACATGGATTATTTAATCTAAACTTTATACCTTCTCTGCAAAGTAGGATCCCCACTCTATGAGGAAACTGAGGCTCAGTGATCTTAAATGACTTGTCCAAGGTCTCATAGACCGAACCTAAGCAGCCTGACACCAGAGTTCATTTTTTATCCAGTGTGCATTATAAGAAGTACCATACAGTAACAAGGTATGATATGAGTATGATATGAGTGCCACCTGCCTCTAGGAACTTTTTATGTAGATGGAACAGGGGTTTAGTCAGGATGGGTGGAGACAAAGGAAGTGCTAAGTATAGGTAGAAAATGCAAGAAATTACCCCTTGAATTCCAAGTCAAGACACTGCTATAGTGTGCTTGAATCAAAACAGTGGTATAGTATGCTTGCATCTTATATCCTATCTGAAGTGTGACTGCAGAACAACCTGCCACATCTGTTTACCCACCTCTGCCCTCTACTTCTAATCCTGTCTGTTATTTAACTAGTCAGCTGGGCTAGCCCGTAGCCCTCGTTCATCCCATCAGAGCTCCTGATGCTGCTGGAGAAAAATTACACAATGTTGTGATTTTCCAGTTCTACAAATTCATGGGCATCCATCTCAGCTACCTACATGCCATGGCCCAGCTATCCTCCTGTCTGTCCTTAGTCCCTCATTGTTCAGAATTTGTTTCTATCAATCTTCATCATCATCTCCAAGCCTCTGATATCACCACCTTGTCTTTGCTGTGGGAAGGTGGCTTTGCCATCTGCTTCATGTGGAAAATAGAGGTGACCCCTCCAGCTATATGCACTTACTATTAGCTTCTACCCTTGGCTCATTCCCTGTTATCTAGGTTAAATCGTGAGATTATTGATATTTACTTAGGACATTTTATAATTTAGCTACTACGGAATGTCTACATGCATTAGCTCATCCAAGCCTTAAAACCACCTCATGAGAGAGGAGCTACTTATTATTATTTATTTTTAATTGACAAAATCATGTATATTTATGGTGTACAACATGATGTTTAAAAATATGTACACATTGTAGAATGGCTAAATCAAGCAATTAACATGTACATTACCCCACATACTTCTTTTGAGTATGTGGTGAAACACTTAAAATCTACTCTCTGCAATTTTAAGTGACCAGTATGTTGCTATTGTATAATAAATCTTTGAACTTATTCCCCCTAATAGAAACTTTGTATTCTGTGATCAATATCTTCCCCATCCAGTGGCCCCCTCTCTTCCTCCCAGATCCTGGTAACCACTATTTTACTCTGTTTTTTTGAACTTGACTTTTTAAGATTCCACATATAAGTGAGGTCATGCAGTACATGTCTTTCTGTGCCTGGCTTATTTCACTTAACATTATGTTCTTCAGGTTTATTCTTGCTGTCACAAATGAAGAGATTTTTTTTTCTTTTTAAAGGCAGAATAGTATTCCATTGTGTATATGTATCACATTTTCTTTAGTCATTTATCCACTGATGGATACTTTAGATTGATTCCATGTCTTGTTAACTGTCAACAGTGTTGCAACAAAAATGGGAGAGCAGATATCTCTTTGACCACTGATTTCATGTCCTTTGGGTATATACCCAGCAGTGGGATTGCTGGATCATATGGTAGTTCTATTTTTGTTTTTTTGAGGAACCTCTATACTGTTTACCATAATGGCTGTACTAATTTACATTTTCACTATTAGTGTATAAGAGTTCAAGGGGAACTATTTTCAATCCTCATTTTGCAGAAGAGAAAATGAGGCTCAGAAAGGTTAGGTACCTATTTCTCAGGATTATGTCCTTATAGTGTTTATCTTCTCATTACATACATTCTCTCTATAAAACTGTGTCTTCTTATATGATATCTGTCACCATCTATATGCCATGGCCTAATCAATATTTTCATCCTAGAATTCTCCTTGAGCTCCTGTTTATTTAGATGCCCAATGAGTGCCCACTGGCATCTCAAAATTAAACTTCACCTCCATTCTCATTATCATCAATCACTAGAGTTGCTCATTTTGCAATATTTTCTGTCTCCATGAATAATACCACTATTGGAAGTTATGGTGAGATTGAGATAATATTATAGTGGTTGGTTATATGGGAAAAGCAGAATTCGATCCCCAGCTTTCCACCAGTCCCTACAAG
The DNA here is from genome assembly GCF_000951035.1 of Colobus angolensis palliatus. Lineage (NCBI taxonomy): Eukaryota > Metazoa > Chordata > Mammalia > Primates > Cercopithecidae > Colobus > Colobus angolensis. Next base: position 6,615,036 of record NW_012122932.1, read on the forward strand.
AGCCCCAAAGGAGATTGATGCAAAGGAAAGGAATAATCTGGTTATTAATTGTGGTTTTAGACCCCATGACTGGTATAGAACTGAAAGTAAATCAAGCTGGGCTTATGAAGGATTCCTATCTCCATTCATAGATGAATTTGAGTGGTACTAAAACAAGATAGGTTGAAAGGCGTGCTCTGTTTCTAACCCAATACCCAAACTAGAAACTCCAATCTGACATGACAAGCCATATACAAATGTAGGAGAGACAGAGGACTTGTAGCCACTTGCTCTAGACTTTTATAGGCTGGGTTCTAGATGCTCTATAGATAGAGAAGGAGAAAAAATATTCCTTTCTCTAGGCTCATGGGAGAAAGAGGGTGAGCCAGGCCTCTAGCTTTGTAGAATGAAACAGAAAAGGGAAGAACCTGTCTATTTTTATTACAACCTACTATGTCCTTTTTGAAAGCTTCTCTCACTGAGGCTGGGGTACCATATGATGCCCTGGAATTTAATAGTCCAGATCGGCATTCTTCTTGGGAATGGAATATCTTTTCTTGATCTCAGTCCTAGGGAAAAGTAATGAAGAGGCTTATGTAAAAAATAGCAAGAGATTTTGAATTCCTTCTTTCAGAAATTTTCCTTTTATATCAGTGCTGTGACTTTCTTTTTTTTTTTTTTTAACCTTCTCAAGCCTCAGTTTGTCCCTCTGTAGAATGAAGATAAAGCTCTACGTGGTACATAATAAACCATCTGTAAATGTAAATGTGTGGTGGGGTGGGGGAGTAGGAATGAGAAGGGTGAGGCACTAGTAGCTAGGGTGGTGGCTGTGGTTGTGGTCACAGTGGGTGACAGTAGTGGTTCTTGTGGTAGGTAATAGACATCTACTAGTTAGTTAGAATAGAAACCTGAGAAACGACCTGATTTTTAATCCTCTCTCTTGCTTATCACATTTAATTCATCAAAACATCTATACATTTCATGTCGTTAATTTATTTCAGGTCTCATTGTCATTATCCATCATTTCTTTTGGCCTAAGAGGTAGAGTAACTTTGCCAGGACCACACAGGGAGGATCTAGTGCTGTCTCAGTCCTCTGGTCTTAGGTGCTTTCTCCTCTACCAGGATAGAAGAACAGAAGTGCCAAGAGTGGGCACAACTGGGTTCAACTGTGGCCCCTGCACATACTAACTGTACTCTCTGGGTAACTTACTTGTCCTTTTACTGAACCAGCAAAGTGGATCAGAGTGTCAGAGCTGTCAGGGGCTTCAAATTCTCTCATCCAAGTTCCTCATTTCAGAGATGAGGAAACTGAGGCCCAGCAAGGGGGAGCCATCTGCTTCAGCTCACTTAGTAAATGTGAGGCGTAGCCAAGCTCAGAACCCTGTTTTCTAATTTCCACTAGCTACTCTTTTAATCACAGTGATGTCCCACTGCCAGCATTAAAAAGAAAAACATTGAAAACAGATAAGATAATCATGGCACCTACCATATGGGGTTATTATGAGGATTATAGGAAGCACTGGGTTTAAGAAATAAGTGTTAGCTTTGTGGAGCTTTTGTAACAAAGTACCACAAGCTGCATGGCTTAAAACAAGATAGATGAAAGGTTTGACACTTCTGGATGCCGAAAGTTCAAAATCGAGGTGTTGGCAGAGCCTTGTTCTTTCAGATGGCTCCAGGGGAGCTGTTTTCCTTGCCTCTTGAAGCTTCTGAAGTTTGCTGATGATCTTGGCATTCTTGGCTCATAGACGCATGGCTCCAGTCATACAGCTGTCTTTTCCCCATGCGTTGTCACATCAAATTCCTTCTGTGTGTGTCTGTCTCTGTGTCCACATTCCCCTCTTTATAAGAACACCAGTCACGTTGGATTAGAACCCAGTCTAATTATATCGTTGTAACTTGATTATCTCTGTAAAGGCCCCATTTTCAAATAAGGTCCCATTCTGAGGTACCGGGGTTAGGACTTCAATATATTAATACCTTTCTATGGGGACACAATTCAACTGATAGTGAAGTACTTTGCTCAGCCTTGGGTACAGAGTAAATGCTCAGTAAATATTTTTCTTACCAAAGAGCCTCATCTATCAAAGCAGAGCCCAGCCCTGAGGAACAAGACTGACAGCTTTGGCTCAGCAAGGCTCACATTACTCAATTATGCATTCAGCTCTGGAGGAAGGTGGCCTCTGTGTTCTCAGGGAACATCATCAATATTGTGACAGTCCAACATGTGTCAGCCACTGGGTTCCCCAGGGCTCCTTCTCTGGGGATCCTTCTGAAGTTGGAAAATTAGCCTCCAATCCTGGGTGGTCTGAGCGATGGCCTGCCCAGAGGCGGGAGGGGAGAGGATCAGAGTGTCAGAGCTGTCAGGGGCCTCAAATTCTATCTCATCCAAGTCCCTCATTTCAGAGATGAGGAAACTGAGGCCCAGCAAGGGGGAGCCATCTGTTTCAGCTTACTTAGTAAATGTGAGGCGTAGCCAAGCTCAGAACCCTGTTTTCTAATTTCCACTAGCTGCTCTTTTAATCATAGTGATATCCCACTGCTAGCATTGTTATTGGTTTTGTTTTGTTTTTGGTACTTTGTACAAAGTGAATTTCTCCACCTGTGCAATGGGACAGGTGCTCTAGGCCAGCTCTGACTAACAGAAATACAAAGTGAGCCTCATAGGTAATTTTAAATTTTCTAGTGGCTACATTAAATAATTAAAAATATAGGTACCAAGTACACTCTTCAGATGATGGCTCCACTAAAAGCCCAGACTTCACCACTATACAGTAGATCCATGCACCAGAACTGAACTTGTACTCCCCAAATCCATAAAAAGAAAAACATTGAAAACAGATAAGATTAATTTTAACAATGTATTTATCCAAGTATATCCAAAATGTTATTTTTAACATGTAGTCAATATATGATTGTCAGTGAGATACTTCACAGTTTTTCTTATTGAATTTTTGAAATCTCATATGTATTTAACAGCGTATCTTTTTAAAAATATTATTTTATTTTATTAGGTTTTAAGCCCCGCATGCATTAGGTATTTGTTCTAAAGCTCTCCCTCCCCTTGCCCTCCTCCCCTGACAGGCCCCAGTGTGTGATGTTCCCCTCCCTGTGTCCATATATTCTAACTTAACAGCATATCTTAACTTCAACTTACCACATTTCAACTGCTCAGTAACCATACACGTCCAGGGAGCACTGGACAGCACAGCTCCAGGCCAGGGGTTCCCAGAGCTACTCTGTCTAGGGTGAAAATGTTGGTGTAAATGTATTATTTCTACTTCCTGAGAAATGACTGTTCTTACTTCCAGATTATATGCTTTCTCTCTTGAAATTTTTGGTCAAAACGTCCTCCCCCATGCTGAAATTAAATCATGGTGATGTACAGACAAAAGATTTTTGGTTTTGTTTTTTAAATGTCTTTATTTGACAAGAAGATGGGAACACTAGGCCAGGTCCTTATTGATAATATTTACATATATAAGTATATTACATGTGTGTATATATTTTTAAATTTTTTAAATGGTTAAATTCCTCTTAATGTCATTTCCAAAATATATGTGTATATTTTTTGCTGGTTTATGAAATCATCATCATCAATTGTCTAAGATCCATTGCTACTCTGATCTTCTGTAAATGCCATGAAAAGTTAAGTTGAGGTAAAATGTCTGTCTGTCCTTGAGGACAGGGGAATGAAAGCAAAAGTATAAAGAAGGATCTGCTTGGCTAATTGGTTCTGAGCATTGTAGAGCATTTGGATTTTACATCACTGAGTGCGTGTGTAGAAGGGCTTTTACTGGGCCAAGTCATTGCACTGGGTACTTCATTTTTCTTTAGTCTTATGAAAGACTGTGAAGGGATACTGAGAAATTACTGCGTTTCCTCTGTATTCTGTCCTTGGGCAGGCTAACTACTGATCAGTCCCTAGAGAGTGTGCATGGGCCAGGCTCAGTGCCTGGCTCTTGTAAGTATTTCCATATGGGGAAGGCAGCCGGATGTTCACCGGGAAAACATAGTCAAGATTAAAGTTCAAATTCCTTACCATGACCTACTCACTCTTACATACTCTATGCCACGCCCAACTCTCATCTCACTTCTTTTCACATCTCCACCTTGTATGACATTCATAAAGATCTGCTTCCAGCTTCTCAGGCACTCCATGCTTTGTCATGTCCCAAGCTCTTTTTTTTTTTTTTTTTGAGATGGAGTCTTGCTCTGTCACCCAGGCTGGAGTGCAGTGGCCGGATCTCAGCTCACTGCAAGCTCCGCCTCGCGGGTTTACGCCATTCTCTAGCCTCAGCCTCCCGAGTAGCTGGGACTACAGGCGCCTGCCACCACGCCCGGCTAGATTTTTTGTATTTTTTTTAGTAGAGACGGGGTTTCACCGTGTTAGCCAGGATGGTCTTGATCTCTTGACCTAGTGATCCGCCCGTCTCGGCCTCCCAAAGTGCTGGGATTACAGGCTTGAGCCACCGCACCCAGCCGTCCCAAGCTCTTTGTACGTGCTCTTCCCTTTGCCTAGAAAGCTCTTTACTCCTTCCAGTGAATCTTTCTGGGTTCAGCTTAAATAGTACTTCCTCAGGGAAGTCTTCCTTGATCCTCCAGTCTTAGTGAGATCTCCTATTATAATTTTTCCTAGCTTCTGCACTTTACAACATCTAGCCCAATTATATTTCAATAATTATCTGTGTGATTTTTTTGATATATGCCTTTTCTACCATGCTGTAAGCTCCAAGAGGGCAGACACCAACTTGTTCAAAGCTATTTCCTGGCACCTAACACCATACTTGATGCATTAGGCACTCAGTAAATACCGGATGAACAAATGAAGGAATGTTCTACATGTTGACAGTGTTTTATTTTGGGGTAGTTATTTTACATGCAGAAAAAGGGATAAGCCAAGCCAATATTATCCTTTTTTCTCTGTCCAGTGGCTCTCATTGGCCCAGTTCTGGGCTCTATGGCATACAATCCCTTGGCATTTGTAAATCCTAGAAGATTCTGTATGCTTTCTTCTGAGCATACCTAGCAGAGAAGCTGTTGGTGAGTCTGCCATCAGCACTTCACTGGGAATCATGAGGTGGGTGCTGGTCATGTTTCCACTCCTCATTATCTGAGTGATAGGAAAGCCACTTACATTTTAAACTCAACAGATTGATCAGTCCCAGGTCATAGTTTCAGTCTGGTGGCTTCAACCTGAAATAGGTTTGTCAAGATCTGTCAAATGTTGGAGGGGCTGGATTCGTGATCTCTGGAGGTTCTTATAGACTTGGGGGGCTGGAGAAATCTTGTCAGAAACTGTGTTGCTTATGACTCTGCGTTTTGATAAATAGAAACTTGCCAGAGAAACAAAGGTTACCTCTTTTTTGTCCAAGGTTGCCAGTGAGTCACTGGCTGTGCCTAGAATAGAAATTGGCTCAGGAACATGATTATGACTGTTTTTAAATATCACCTAGATATTTGTTACACAATGAATAGTTTTTCTCTTTTTGAATGGAAATGGACTATGGGTACTGAGGAAAGAGGCCCAGACTCTTAGGGAGGAACAGATAAATTGAGGCCCTGCCCCAAGAACATACTCCTGGGCCTCAGCCTGGGGGAAGTGTACTGGAGCGGAGGGAGCACTGGACTTGGATCCAAGAACCCTGGGTTTTCATTCCAGTGCTAATGTCAACTACAGAGGAGGCACTTGCTTTCTAGGCCCCAGTCTCTTTCTCTGGAAGATAGTAAGAATCAACTTGGACCAACTCAAACTTTAAAACTTCAAAACGTGTTGATTTTATTTCATAAACCCAAAGCTGTCTACCAACAGGATTCCCATGATTATTTTTGTTGCTGACTTGTTAAGGATAAAGATATCCTCTACTTTCAATGTAGCCAATGTATGAGGAGAGTTCTCTTCACTCAGTCATTCATTGTAAAGAACAAATAATGCACCTCTCTGGGACTCAGCTTTCCTGTCTGTGAAGTCAGACAAGTAAATCTTACTCTGTGGGTTTACTGAGTTTCTATGACAATGAAATAAGCAAAGTGATGTCAACATCCTCTAAAAAATATGAAGCTTTGCTTCCCTTGCTTTACAATCTTTTGCCTTCGTTTCTTCTTCTTGTCTTTCCCTTTTACCATCTTTACTCGGCATCTGTTATGTTTCACGTATCATTTCAGTTATAGAGGACACATGTGTAAGACACTTGACCCAAGTCATGCCTTCAAGCAATGTTTGAATTTATTTGGGGTGATAGATATGGAAATACATTAATATGATACAGTGTTTTATAACAATTGATTGGGCACTTACCATGTGCGAGGTACTATTCTAACCACTTACATTAACTCATTTAATCTTCATGCTAACCCAACAGTATCAAAGGGTACTATTATTTTTTCCAGTTTTAAGGAGGATAAAACAAAGTCCAGGGAAGTTAAGTAACTTACCTAAGGATACAGAGTTAGTATGAACTGGGGGTAGTTTAGCTATAGTGCCAGTTCTCTTAACCATTAGCAAGATACGTGTAAAGCATAGTAGAAACAAAAGAGATAGGGGGAGTTACTTACAACCAACGGAAATCAGGGTAAGCTTTACAGAGGAAATTGCAAACCAGCTTTGCTTAGGAGTTTTGCATCAGAGAAAGCATAGGAGTTTTCTAGGTGGTAACAAAGGGAAGGGCCTTCCAGGCAATTGGACAGCTAGAGTAAAGGAATGGAGGTGCAGAATAACCTAGGAAAGCATGAGGACCTCCATGATCTGGCTCTTGCCAACATTTGTGACCTCATCACCTCCACTTCTGCCTTGCTTTCCTTGTGCTGCCCACGCTGTCCTTCTGGCTGGTCCTTGGACATGCCAAGCTGATCTTGCTTCGGGTCATTTGTTGTTGCTCTTTCCTCTCCTGGGATTCTCTTCCCCAGTATTGGTTTACTTTATTTTTGCCTGCCTTTCCTGACTTCAGTGTAATGTGCAAAAGGGCAGGAACCTTGTCCTTCTTGCTCACTGCTGTGTCTTTAATATTTATAATAGTGCCTAGCAAGTGGAAACTGTTCAATGAGTGTTTTTAGAGTGCATGAGGGCAAAGTGGAAGATGGCTTTGATGGGATAAGGCTGTTCCTGTGGGCAGAGGCCCTACAGTGAAGATCTTGAAGTGACTGTAAGCCATTCCTTTGACTCCTTTTCTAACAGTGGTTCTTCTCCAGGGCAATATTGCCTCTCCCCTCAGGGGACATTTGACATTGGCTGGAGCATTTGGTTGGTCACAGTAGAGGAGAGGGGGCATTGCTGACAGTAAGTAGGGAGGTCAGGGTAC
>NW_012122932.1:6628096-6645392 GCF_000951035.1 Colobus angolensis palliatus
AGAAACCTGCACGTTATGCACATGTACCCTAGAACTTAAAGTATAATAAAAAAATAAAAATTAAAAAAAAAAAAAAAAGAACTATCCTTCCCCACACAACAAAAAGGGTCCCATCCAAAATGACAATAACATTTCCAAATCCCCTTAAGAAACACAATGAGCAGCCTCCAGGGGGCTGGGCAAGAGCATATTCCAGTCTTAGCCTTTTAGAAAAAAGGGTTTGGAATGGAGTTTAGTTTTATTCATCTGTAAGCTATAGCTCTTTTCCTTGCCACTGGGCTACTTGTGCTAGTAAAGAAGAACGTACTTCATGAACTGTAAGATGCTTTGTTTGTTAGCTATGTTCCACATTAGGTACTTACATTCACCTGCATAATACTATCGTTGCTATTTTCATGAAAAAGATGTCAGTCATGATTTCATTTGAATTTGACAATTCCCCTTGTGAAGTAGTATGGCAATAGGATAAAACACATTATGTATCTCTATATATGTCTATCTGTTATCTCTTCATCCATCCACCAATCCATCCATCCATCCATCCATCCGTCCGTCCGTCCGTCCGTCCATCCATCCATCTATCCATGCAGCCATTCACCCATCCATTCATGCATCCAACAAAACAAAGACTCCAAGAGATTTTCCCAAGATCGTGTAGTAAACAAATTGCAGGAGCTGGTACAAAAACTCACGTCTACTGGTTTGCTGCTTTTTCTCATGACCATAATATCTTCAGGCCCTTGTTTTGGTTGTATGTAATAATGATGATAATAATAATGCATTAACTTAGTGTTAGGCTGGTTCAAAAGTAATTGAAGTTTTTTGTCATTAAAAGTAATACTTTTAATGGTGCAATTACTTTTGCACCAATGTAATAATTTAGCACTTCCTATGTATAAGTCATATCACTGAATCTTCATCACAATCCTGTGAGGTATAGGTACCCTGAGCATCATTTCCCATTACAGATGAGGAAACTGAGGCTCAGAGAGTCAACCTCTCTGAGGTTACCAAGTAATGAAGAGTAAGAAGTGGGATTTGGGGTGACTTTTAATTGCCTTCTGGCAAGGACTGATCTAATGTCTTCATGGTTCAGAGAAAAGTAAGTTTCCCCTACCTACTCTGTGAGCCTCAAAGTTGACTTGCATATCTCCCTGCCCCAACCAGCCTAAATGTTGCAGAAGATTGCTAATATGACAGACTTCTACTGTGCCCACTGCTTTTCCTTAAGCTAAAGGAAGAAAAGAGAAAGGAAGGGACAAGCAAAATGTTAGTGTAGAAGGGGAAGAGGCTGCTGATTCCTGAATTTATTTAGCTACATAGTCACAGATGTGGCAGTGACCTGAGACAGACAACTGCCCTCTTGATGTAAAATTGTGCCTACTTTATTTCTGACAATTCTTGCCTTAAATTGAGGACCTCTTCTGATGGGGGCTCACACTTTCCAAAAAGACCCTTTCCAAGGATGGACATTTCAAATAGTTAGAAAATTCTTCCTGCTCCCGAGATGAAATCTTTTGTCCCTGAGTCATGACTTTGGTTATGATTGTCTGCTGCATCCATTCAGTGTGAAGTTGAAATTCCATTCTATAGGACAGCACTTCATATATTTAGAATCAGGCTTACGTGAGTTTCATTTTTAGGCTGAATGGTATATAAATTTTCCCAGCCATTTAAAATAACCCATTGTTTTCCTTTTTTTCATCTCCTGAATACTCTGTGGACACATTGTCTGTGTCACTCTTGAAATGTGAAACCTGAAATGGGATACAGTATATTCTGGAGGGGAATTGAACAAATAAACAAGTACACAAACAGGAAAATGACAGGCAGAGTTGCTGTGACAAAAATAAAACAGGAAGTAGTGTGTGCTTTGGAGGGGGAGATAGAGGGACACTGATTTAGATGAATGGAACCCATGCTCCGAGGGTTGATTTTATGGAGACAGCAGTAGAAGGTTATTTAGTTCAAAGGCCAGTTTAGATGCTAGTAAGGAAAATATATAAATGTACATACATATTTTATTCAGACTAGGCCTGGGAATGGGTAGACAATGAACTGAGGGTAATTGAAACAACTCTCCACAGCTCAAAGAATCTTAGTATTCATTCATGATTTCAACGGACTTTTAGTAATTTTTTTTTGAGTTAGGGAGGACTGTATGCTGGACACTACACTGCACAGTGAAAGTAGGATAGAGACCAAAACAGAGCGTTCCTCCTTCTCTACCCTGTCTTCCGTGCTGCAGATCTGGCAGCTTTAAAGGGCAATGGGTGCAACGTTAGACTCGTGATGCAGTGTTAGACCTGCATTGTCTCAGGGTAGGCGGAGGTAAATTTTGCAGAGGGTTAAAGCTGGATTAACGGCCCATGAACATTTTATTTCTCTCCTGGCTGAGCACAGTAAATATCGATGGTAATGTAATGTTCTTTCTCATTGGGAGGAGAATGAGGGACACAAGAGAGGAGAGAATTGACCTTTTAGCTCCGAAAGAGGAGAAGAATATTGGAGAGACAATGTCCTAGTCAAAATACACACACACACACACACACACACACACACACACAGAGACAGACAGACAGAAAGAGAGAGAGAAAGACAGAGAAAGAGAAAGAGTAACACTTCTGGAGTAATAGTCTTTTAGTAGATAATTTATTTTTAACCTTTTCTGTATTGTAGAGACTGCAAGAAAAATAGAATAAACAACTCTAGACCTTTCTCTAGGAAGGCGCACATATGCACATGCACATTGAGTGCATCGTAAGATGTGGAACTCAGACCTACTGAGGAGTATCTATGGCTCGGTAAGGAAAAGACACAATTGTGGTTCACATTTTGAATTTAGTTTGTAGATGTACCTTGCCTGGCTTAAAGGTACATTACAATTTTATTGAATTAGTTGCCAAGAACTAAAGTGAGAATATTTCTGCGTAAAAATTTGGGTGTCTGGCTTCTCTTAAAAAATTAAAATATCTGGGATCCTTAAGCTTGCATGGTGGCCATCGCTGGGCTCCGATTGTGCTGTCTTTTTATACATGTGGAAAAGTCTCCCTGGTTGTCATCCATCTTCCTTCTCACACCCACCTATAGGCCTTTTAATTTTGTCCCTTAACTAGAAGGGATTAAGATCAAGAGACCCCTCCCTCTTAAAGACACCTTTTGTTTTGTTTTGGTTTTGGTTTTGGTTTCAGAGAGACCTCTAGGGAACCATGAGGTCTAGTATCCTAAAAACCTGCTTTCAAAGCAAATCTCACATGGTGCCCCAGTGTATGAAACAGGTAAAGGAGAAGGCATTCTGTCAGGGCACATGGACTCCGCACCACTGCCAGTTAGTTTGGTGTATCCCAGTCTTACTTCGGTGGCTCCCAAAGCACCTCTAGGGGACCTTCAGGACTCCACAGGGCGCATTGGAAAACATTTATGTATCAGCAGGAACTCCTTTGGTTGCGTGTGACAGAAGCCCACCTCAAGCTAGCTTTAGCTAAAAAGATAATTTATGGGTTTATGTAACTTTGGGTGTCTATCTTTAGACAAAGCTGGGTCCAGGAATCCCAGTGAAGTTATCAGGGATCCCCCTTGCTCCTTTCTTTGCTCTGAGTTGGCTTCATTCTTAGAAAGCTGGTCTCCTTTGGTGGAAGCAGATGACCACCAACAAGACTCCAGACTCGTGTCATCTCCACAGCCAGCAGTCCTGTTAGAAAAAACAAACAAACAAACAAACACCTTCTTCATAGTAGTTCTGACAGAATCTGGGATTTGATTTTTTTGGATCATTTTGAGTAAGTGCCCATCCCTGAGTAAATTAGTCTATGCAGGAAAGCAGGACCAGCTTATTGGCTAGGCCCCCAACTGTAAGTCCTAGAGATGATAAAACTCCAGTGAATGGGGTCAGTTTGAAGCACAAATCCAGAACTTTGGCCTCTACTCCTATTGTATCTTCCATTTTATTATTTATTTATTTTTTTGAGTCAGGGTCTTGCTTTGTCACCCATGCTGCCGTGCAGTGACACAATCATGGGTCACTGCAGCCTCGACCTTCTGGGCTCAAGCACCACCATGCCTGGCTAAGTTTTAAAATTTTTTTGTAAAGATGGAGTCTCACCATGTTGCCCAGGCTGGTTTTGAACTCCTGCGCTCAAGCAATCCGCCTACCTCGGCCTCCCAATATGCTGGGATTACAGACATGAGCCACCATGTCTGGCCTACTTCTTCCATTTTAGGCATGGGTTCATGTTTATTATCTATTTTTCTGTGATTCTGACTGATATGTTGAAGTATAACAGTAATCATACTTGACAATAAATCAATCCCAAAACCATAGAATTTTAGTGATAAACGGGCCTAAGTGGGCTTATCATTCAAATGAGAAAACAGGCCAAGAGAGACTGACTGACTCATGCAAGGTCAACTGACAATTTTTATGAGACTATCAAAGTACTCTCACATTTCTTATCTCATTTGACAGAAGGAAGAATCCTGTGACACATTGAACTTGGGTAGTGTTTTTTCCAAACATTTTCTCATCAATGAGATCATTTTATCCCCATAACAACCCTGGAAATTAGGAGAGGATAAAAATTATTCACCCATGTTTATAGGTAAGGACACGGGGTCAAAGAGGGTGAGATACTTACCCAAGATTCCACGGCATGTAGGGAGAAAAGCCAGTTTAGAATTAATCTGTCTGGCTCTGGGCTCTTTTTCTGTATCATCTTTATATTAAACATTAAATTATATTCAAGGACCTTCTACCTATGTAATAATCTAAAGGAACTGGATAGACTGATCATTATCAAGGTTTTCAAATCTTACCATTGCAAGTTACAGATTTTATTTGTTTTGTACCAATGACAAATACGGGGCAATAGACTAGAGTAGAATTTGTTCCTTTTATTCATAGGAACAAAATTTCAATAATGAAATTTTGGGAAAATAAAATCAACAGGTAACACAAAGTAAAATTCAGAAAATTTTAGATCTGAAAACAATTATGGAATAAAAGGAAGACATTATCTTCTTAACAGGTGAGGAAACTGAGGTTCAGAAAGTTGATATAATTTGCCTCAGATCCTATAGATGATCCATAATACAAGCTAGAGAAGAATACAAGTCTCCCAACTTCCTGTTGCCCTAAGGACTTTTACGATGATGATTGAGAGGCAATGTGCTGTGGTATAAGACACTGGATGATCTGCCAAATGTTCTGTAGTGTGCTTCTGAGAGTGTAAGAAATGCCAGCCATTGGGGTACTCAAGGGGAATTCTCCAGACCTAGAATTAGGTAACATTGATTCAACCTCTAAGAAGTTAATTCTCATTAATTTTCCTTTAATTCTTCTGACTTTTGATGGCATCAAAGGAAAAGTCTATGTTGGATTCTAATCGGACTTTATGCCTTTCTAGCACTTTCTAATTTTCTTTTTTAGCAGAGTATACAGGCCTTAGGTTCAAAGTGTTTGGTAAGCAAGAGTGGTTGGCTAGAATTTAATGGCATTGTTTTGTTTCTATTGCATCTATTAGCCACGTATGGAAAATGATGTTCTTTTCTAATTCATGAAATGATCTAAAGTTTCTTTAAAACTTTACTTAATTTTTATCCAAAATTTAAATGAAAGTATTGATTTATAAAAAGTTTTATACACATAATAGTTAGGGTATGGTAATTGTACACAGATATGACAAAAACCAAAATAATGATGAATGTATGAAGTTGGGGAATTACTGCCACAGGAACTGAATGCAAGGCGATTTTCAGGGCCGTGTTGAAGAGTGCACTTTGACCTCAGAGAAACATAGATTTGACTCCCAGTTCTACCACCAAAATTAGCTGTGTGACCTTGAGCTAGATACTTTATATCTCTGGTTTTGAGCATCAAAGGTTAATAATATGGCTTATTTGCAAGGTTGTTGTGAAGATGAGGAATCTAAATGACAAGTACCAAGCTCAGTACCTGGCCCATAGTAGGGGCTAAAGAAATGGTAGCTCTCCAGAGAGCTGAGCTTTAGATCTATATGAATAAAAGAAGAGAAAATGAAAGAATGGGTGGCAATAAGGCACCCAATGCAGCCTCGATTTTAATCTCCCACCTCATTTTTTTGTTTCTCCTGAACTGGTCAGGCAAGATCACAGCTGGTTAAGTACATCTTTGCTCCAGGAAGTCTGTTTGTCACTTTTGGAAAAAGAAAACTGTAATCCTTGAGGCTAATTTCTTACTAGAAGACTGGCTGCGTGTTTGCTTGATGGAAAAGCAGCCTTGGGGGCATGCTGGGAGGTTGATTCATTTGTTACTCCTGCGTAGGAGGCCTTGGTTTCTGGGTTGTTAAAGAACAAACAAAAATATCCCTTAAAAAATAGGCTATGGTTTGGTGAAGCTTGAAATGCAATCCTATGGTTCAGCCTTAAGAGAAAATCTTCATCAAGCTTTTTGAGGTTTGCCCTGGTGGGCTGCTATAGTTTGTTGATTTGATTTTTAAAAATATTGCATTAAATGTTATTTGTCTTGCTTCCTGAGATGTTTGTCTCACCCTTAAATTCTGCAGCTGAGGCAAGTGCCTCACATGCCTCATCCTAGTCCTAGCCGTGTTCCACAGTAACCAAGTAACCAACTGCGCCCCTGCCACATGGGGAAGAGAGATTGTAATTATACCATGAGATTCCCTGGTGGGCTTAAAAGTAAATATTAGAGAAAGAGATTTTTTTGCACAATATGATCTGGACAATATGAAATAGTTTGCCCTATGAAGTGACGATAGCCCTGCCTTTGTGAGAGTAGGAACTAGTGTAGTGACTTCCTAGCCTAGAGGCTAGGAAGGGGGAGGGTTGTTGTGCAATGAGTGGAAGAGGGATGTAGGACCTTCCTTTGCAGTTCTGACATTGCATGAGTTGAATCCATTCTTCTATTGGACCAGTCTATTATTCATTCAACAAACATCATTTCAAGTGTCAGCACTATGCTAGAACTGAATGTGAGAGACCATATGGGTATCCTCAGGAGTTCACATTTCTCACTTATGAGTGTGACAGGAATAGACTTTATCTCCAACAAAGTAGCTAGCATAAACCAAATGCTTATTATATGCAAGCCACTGTTGCTAGGTACTCTACACAAATTATATGTTTGTTATAGAAGTAAAATGTACATACAGTAATGTCCCCTTATGTGTGGTTTTGCTTTTTGCAGTTTCAGTTACCTGAGGTCAACCTTGGTCTGAAAATAGATGAGTACAGTACAATAAGATATTTTGAGAGAGAGAGAGAGAGAGAGGAGACCCACATTCACATAACTTTTACTATATCGTGATAATTGTTCTATTTTATTATTAGATATTGTTAATCTCTTAGTATGCATAGTTTATAAATTAAATTTTATTGTAGGTATGTATGTATAGGATAAAAGATAGTATTTATAGGGTTTGGTAATGTCCAGAGTTCCAGGCATCCACTGGGGGTCTTGGAATGTATCCATTGTGAATAAGAGGAGACTACTGTATAGCAAAATCCCCAAATATTACATTAAAATTTGTTAAGTTTTGATATTTGACCCACGTTTTCATAAATTAAATTCTACCCATGTAACCACCATCCCAATCAAGATATAGAACATTTTCATCACTCCAGAAAGTTTCTATGTGTCCCATTCCCTAGAGGCAATCTCTGCTTTGTTTTCTAGCACCATACATTAGTTTTCCCTGTGCAAAGGCTAAATATATGTGAAATTAAACAGTGCATTTATATTTGAGTCTGATTTCATTTATTTAGCATGCTTTTAACATCATATGTATTATTGTGGGTTTTAGTGGCTTTTTTCTTATTACTGAGCAATATTCTGTTGTATGGATATACCACAATTTCTTTGTCCATTCACTTATTGGTAGATAGTTGTTTCTAGTTTTTGAGTCTTACAAATAAAGTTGCTTTGCACATTTTTTGTACAAGTCTTTCTGTTGATATGGTTTTTTTTTTCTACTGAGTCATGAGGTAGGTTTATATTTAACTTTATATATAAAAAAACTACCAAATAGTTTCTGTAGTGATTGGGCCATTTCCTCCAGCAATACATGTAAGTTCAAGTTGGTCCTTGGCCTTGCTAATATTTGGTGTCTTTGGTATTTTTTTAGCCATTCTGATGGGTATGTAGTGGTATCTTGACTTTTTTTTCTTTTTAAAAATTATGTCTTAAATTTATGTATAGTAAAGTTGAATTTTATTGATGTTTCATTCTATGAGTTTTAACTATGTCTAGATTTGTGTAACCACCTGCCACTACCACAATCAGGATATAGAACTATTCTATCACATGAAAAAATGTTCTCATGCCACCCTTTTATAATCAAGCCCTCCTCTCACTACAACCCTGGAAATTCCTCCTATATTTTCCTCTCCTTATAGTTTTGCTATTTCTAGAATATCATATAAATGGTCAGGTTCTGTGGTCCCTCCTTGTGGTTGCAAACAGCTGACTTCTAATTGTGTCTTCACATTGTGGAAAGAGGGCAAGAGAGCTCTCTGGGGTTCTTTTTATAAGGGCACTAATTCCATTCTGGAGGGCTCCACCCTCATTAGTAGGAGGCCCCACCTACCAATACAATCATATTGGAGGTTAGGATTTCAACATATGAATTTTGAGCAGATACACATTCAGTTCATTGCATATAACAGTGTATGTATGATAAAATGTATGTTTAACATTATAAAATGCTGCCAAATTGTTTTGCAAACTGGTTGTATCATTTTTCATTCTCACCAGTACTCTATGAGAGTTATAGTTGTTCTGTGTTGTGGGTTAAATGTGTCCCCCCAAAGGATATACTGAAGTTCTAACCCCGGTACTTTGAATGTGACCATGTTTTGGAGTAGAGTCTACAAATATACTCAAGTTTAGATGAGGTGTTACTGGTATAGAGTGGCTTTTTAATCCAACAATAAGTGTCCTTATAAGGAGAGAAATTTGGAGATATAAAAATAGAAGGCAAATAGCTGTGTGAAGACAGAGGTGGGAATTGGAGTGATGCAGCTGCAAGCCAAGGAATACCAAGAATTGCCAGCAATGACAAGGAATTAAGAGGAGGCAAGAAAGAATTTTTCCTAAGAAACTTCAGAGGAAGTGTGTTCCTGCTGATACCTTGATTTTGAACTTCTCACCTCCAGACTGTGAGAAAACAAATTTCTGTGTTTTAAACCACCAAGTTTGTGATAATTTGTTGTGGTAGCCCTAGGAAACAAATACGCTCTACGTCTTCTCCAGCACCTGGTTCTTTTTCTTTTCCCTTTGTGGGAGAGGGCTTCATTCTAATAGGTATGTATAGAATTTTATTGTAGTTTTAATTTTTATTTTTCTAATGGCTAATGATGTTGAGCATCTTTTTATATATTTGCCATTCATATATTCCTTAGTGAAATGTCTGTTCAATGTTCAAGTCTTCTGCTCATTTTTTAAAAAATTGGGGTTTTTTTTTTTTGTGTGTGTGTGTGTTTTTTTTTTTTTTTTTTTTTGGAGACGGAGTCTTACTTTGCCATCAGGCTGGAGTGCAGTGGCACAATCTTGGTTCACTGTAACCTCTGCCTTCTAGGTTCAAGTAATTCTCCTGCCCCAGTCTCCCGAGTAGCTCAGACTACATCATGCCTAGTTAATTTTCTTTTTGTATATATTTTTTTGTATTTTTAGTAGAGACGGGGTTTCACCATGTTAGCCAGGCTGGTCTGGTACTTCTGACCTTGTGATCTGCCCACCTCGGCCTCGCAAAGTGCTGGGATTACAGGCGTGAGCCACTGCGTCTGATCAGATATAGTTTTTTGCAAATATTTCTCCCAGTCTGTGGTTGGTCTTTTCAGTCTCATAACATTGTCTTTTGCAGGGAAGTTTTGAATTTTGATGAGGTCTTACATCAATATTTTCTTTTTTGAATCATGCTTTTCATATTGTATTTATAAAATATTTGCCTGGCTTATGTCACAAAAACATTCCCCTATAGCAGAGTTTAAAATTTAACTCTATAACTGATCAATTATCTTTTAAGGAAACTAGAAGATAAACATCTAGCTATAATTTTTACTCATGTAGTTGCCTTTTCTGGCATTCTATTTTCTGTTGATCCAAGTTTTGATTCAGTGTTATTTCTCTTCTGCCTGAAAAACTTCCTTTACCACTTGTATGTGCAGGACTGCTGGCAATTAATTCCTTATACATTTATTAATCTGAATAATTAATTTATTTTACCTTTAATTTTGAAAGATATTTTCATTGGACATAAAATTATAGATAGGAAATTTTATTTTCTTCAGAACTATAATGATGTCATGCCTTTGGCTTCTGGGACTTCTATTTTCTCTGATGAGAAGTCAGCCATCATAGTTTTGTTGTCCTCTGTATGTATTGTGCCTTTTGTCTCTGGCTGCTTTTAAGATTTTTCTCTTTATCTTTTGCTTTCAGCACTTTGACTCTGATATGTGGTTTTCTTTATATTGAATCTGCTTTGGGGCTTGCTGTGATGTTTCTATCTCTGATTTGATCTTGTTCACATTATTTGGGAATTTCTCAGTCATTATCTTTACAGTTATGTTTTCTCTATTTTTTCTTTCATCTCCTTATAGGATTCCAAATACACATGTTATATTTCTTGGTGTCTTCTTGTATATCATGAGGCTATGTCCATATTTCTCACAGTCTTTTTTTTCTCTAATTTTTTAGGTTAGATTATTTTATTTATCTATTTATAGTTCACGAACCCCTTTACCTCTAGTTTCTCATCTGCTATTAATTCCATTCAATGAATATTTCAAATCTAATATTGCATATGTCAGTGCTAGAATTACCACTTTGTTCTTGTTAATTATTTAAATTTATTTTTTGATAATACCCTCTCTTCATTCATGATAATCATTTTATTCCCTGTAAGTTTTTGAGCAATTTATAATAGTTGCACTAAAGTTCTTGTCTGCTGGTTGCATCTGGGACATTCTGGGGTCTATTTCTATTATAGGTATACCTTGGAGATACAGTACGTTCAATCCAAGACCAGTGTAATGAAGCTAATATCACAATCATATCACAATGAAGTGAGTCACACAATTTTTTTCTTTTTTTGGTTTCCCAGTGCTTATAAAGGATATACTCATACCATAATGTAGTCTACTAAGTGTGTAATAGCATGGCTATAAGAACACTGTACATACTTTAATTAAAGTATGCCATTCTCCTGCCTCAGCCTCCTGAGTATGTGGGACTACAGGCGTCTGCCACCATACCTGGCTAATTTTTTGTATTTTTAGTAGAGATGAGGTTTCACCGTGTTAGCCAGGATGGTCTCGATCTCCTGACCTCATGATCTGCCCGCCTCGGCCTCCCAAAGTGCTGGAATTACAGGTGTGAGCCACCATACCTGGCCTAAATTTTTGACATCTTTAGCATATAAGACTGTGACTTTCTGCTTGACTTCTATTTAATCTGCAACATGTGAACCAGAGAGCGCCTTCAGGAAAATAGCTAAATACACATGGATCTTACCTCATGTAGTTCCCTTCTTTCATAGATATAATACACTCCATTTTATAAAATACCTACTTTGGATCATTCTCAGTGCCTTAAAATAGTTGTGTTTCTTAAAATATTTCATTCTTGGCTTATAATTATTATCTGTGGCTGGTTTAGTCCAATACAAATTACTCTGTTATTACTGGAATTAGAATTTCTTTCTATTCTATGAATTATTGAATTTTTCCTCATAAAAAATAATAATTATCAGTTATTGTTACCACTGTTTTCCTGGTAAGCAAAACAGGCTCGAAAAGATTAATTCATTTTCTCAAAACTGTCTAGCTTATAAGTGGCACTGAGTTAGACACTAAGTGCTGTAATTTTAGCCACAAATCTCTAGTATTGGCATTATGGTAATTCAGGATAGAGAATAGAAAAATCATGTAATCTTGGGAGAAAACTCAATGTGTTGATGTCGGGCACATACTGTTTATTTTGTTGGTCTGGGTAATTGCCAAAAAGAGAAGTTACTGCAATGACCCAGGTATTTTATTTATGTCATTGTTCATACAATATATGCGTAGCTTGCAGACTTGGTGCCTGTCTGACTTCACTTACCAGGCTGTGTTCAGCCATTTTATCATAGGTAGGACTGCTTACCAGGAAGATGAGGCAGCATTAGGTAATCCACAAGTAGAATGGCATTACATAGTCATCTAATAGAAAAATAAGTCATAGAAGGAAGGAAAAGACCTTCAAGATTGTACATTAATTAGCTTGGGCTGCCATCACAAAATACCATAGACTGCATGGCTTAACAGAAATTCATTTTCTCACAGTTCTAAAGCCTGGAAGTCCGAGATCGATGTTCTGGCTGATTTGATTTCTTGGGAGAGCTCTCTTTCTGGCTTGCAAATGGCCACTGTCTCACTATAGTCTCACACGGTGTTTCCCTGCTTCCTCTTTTATAAGAACATTGATCCCACTGCATCAGGACCTCACACTCATACTTCATCTAACCTTAGTTACTTCCAAAGGCCCCATCTCTAAATACCATCACACTGGGGCCTAGGGTTTCAACACGTACATTTTTGGAAAACATAATTTAGTTCGTAATAGCTAAACACTGGTATCCAGGTAATAGCTGAACTGAATGAGGTCAGATAGGTAGAGGTAAATCCGGGATAACTTTCCAAGCATCCTCCCCTGCTCAGTGTTTTTTTGCTGGAGGGTAGTCCTCTGGCTGAATTGGTCAAAGAGGACTCTTCTTTTATTTACCTGTTAGGTATTCCGGAGATCTGTTTAAGAATTGTCCTTGCTTATGAGCAAAACAAGCAACTAACTACCCAGAATTTATTGGTGTGTACCAACTACCCTAAAATATCCCTGATTCTTAACTGAAGCTTCCAACATAAAAGGAATGCTATTGGTTAAATGCATGGTCTTTAACAACATAGATAGGTTTGTTAGAGGTGCCTCATTTAAAATTTGAATTAATTGATACAATCCTTTCTCATATGAGAGCTTTAATGGGTAAACACTAATGAGGAAATCTTTCACTATATGAGAGCTCTATCATATTATTAACTTGAATTTCAGTTTCCTCATCTGTCAAATGGGGATAAGGATAGCATCAACTTTTATTTGCTATAAATAAAATCTGAGAAGACATAGCTAAAGTTCTTACCAGAGTATTTGACACATTGTAAGCTCAACAGACAGCAGCTATTGATGATGATGCTGATGATGATTAAAGAGAACAACTGTGGGCACTTATGCTATTGGGAAGACTATTTGGGGCTTCCTGGATATTCTGAAAATAGTGTGACTACAGTGGAAATATGAGATCTGTGAGGGGGAAAAAGGGCCACATAGAAAAGAGACAAAGATAAGGGGCATAAATATATACAATTTTTATTTGCCAATTAAAATAGATAATTTTTTAAAAAAGACTACAAAGGCAACCCACAGAATGGGAGAAAATATTTGCAAACCAAATGTCTGATAATATCAGATAATATCTGGTTAACATTTAGAATATATAAAGAATTCCTACGAGTCAATTACAAAACAACCACCAAATTAAAATAAAATGGGCAAAGGACGTGAATAGACATTTCTCCAAAGAAGATGTACAAATAGCCAACAAGCACATGAAAATATGCACACTGTCACCAACTATTAGGGAAATATAAATCAAAACCACAGTGGGATATCATTTCATGCCCATTAGGATGGTCATTATCAAAACCAGAACAGAAACTAATAAGTGTTGATAAGGATGTAGAGAAACTGGAAATCTTATGCATTGCTGGTGAGAATGTAAAATGGTGCAGTCACTGTAAGAAACAGTTTAGTAGTTCCCCAAAAGCCTAAATATAAAGCTATATAAACATATAATCTAGCAATCTCAGTCCTAGGCATATACCACAAAGAACTAAAAGCAAGGAGTCAAACAGACGCCTGTGCACCAGCGTTCATAGAAGCATTATTCACAATAGCCAGGAGGTAGAAACAATCCAAATGCTCATCAACAGGTGAATGAATGAGCAAAATTTGGTGTATATGCATCATGCAATGAAACGTTGTTCAGTAATAAAAGGAATGAAATTATGATACATCTACAACATAGATAACCCTTGAAGACGTTATGCTAAGTGAAATCAGCTAGATATCAGGACAAATAATTTAATATTCCACTTATATGTGATACCTGAAATAGGCAAATCATAGAGACAGAAAGTAGATAGGGGTTACCAGGGACTTGGGGGCAGGGGCTGGGTATGGGAGAATGAAGATTTATTGTTTATTGGGTACAGAGTTTGTTTGGAATGATGAAAATGTTCTGGAAATGGCTAATGGTGGTGGTGGCATAACACCGTGGGTGGAATTATGCCATAGAATTGTGTACTAAAAGATGGTTAAATGGCAAATTTTATGTTGTATATATTTTACTATAATAAAAGTGTTAAAATAGATTGGAAGCATTAGAGTTGAATTTGATCCACACAGTTTTGCCTAGGAGTAATATAAAATTAGTGAACAATTTGAATTTCCATTTACAAGATAAAATAACCAGAGTCCCAAGATAGCAACAAAGCATATCAGGGTAACCTAGGAGAGAGTAGAGAAACCAGGACTCAAACTCCGTATCTTTGGTATATGTGTTGAGCCTTGGTAGCTAAGAGGTTGATTTTATTAGTAAGCCAATAAAGCAGAGAGTTTCTGAGCTTCTGTACCGCACTGAGCCCTGTCCTAGGCCGCTTCTGGGGATGATCCATAGAAATGTAAAGCAAGACATTTATGCGGCCAACAAACATATGAAAAAAGCTTATCATCGCTGGTCATTAGAGAAATGCAAATCAAAACCACAATGAGATACCATCTCAGGCCAGTTAGAATGGAGGTCATTGAAAATTCAGGAAACAACAGATGCTGGAGAGGATATGGAGACATAGGAATGCTTTTACACTGTTGGTGGGAGTGTAAATTAGTTCAGCCATTGTGGAAGACAGTGTGGCAATTCCTCGAGGATCTAGAACCAGAAATACTATTTGACCCAGCAATCCTATTACTGGGTATATACCCAGAAGATTATAAATCATTCTATTATAAAGACACATCCAAATAGAAAACACTTGGAACCAACCAAAATGCCCATCAATGATAGACTAGATAAAGAAAATGAGGCACATATACACCAGGGAATACTATGCAGCCATGAAAAAGGATGAGTTCATGTTTTTTGCAGGGACATGGATGAGGCTGGAAACCATCATTCTCAGCAAACTAACACAGGAACAGGAAACCAAACACTGCATGTTCTCACTCATAAGTGGGAGTTGAACAATAAGAATACATGGACACAGGGAGGGAAACATCACACGCCAGGGCTTGTCACAGGGCAGGGGGGTGGGGGAGGGATAGCGTTAGGAGAAATACCTAATATAGATGACAGTTTGATGGGTGCAGCAAACCACCATAGCATGTGTGTACCTATGTAACAAACCTGCACATTCTGCACATGTATCCCAGAACTTAAAGTATAATAATAATTACAAAAAAGATTTTCTGACCACTTCAGGAACCCATATAAAATGAATGGCAAATTAAAGAATCTTGAGATGCCATGTAAGCAAACACCACCTGTACCCCAATAACCTATGGTGAAAATTTTTAAAACAAAATAAAAAAGCAATTCCTAATCTCAAGAAGTTTGCAATTTGGTTAGGAATAACAGTTTAATCATCCATTCAGAAAAGACTTTTGAGAAATGCAAACTTACAAACTTAAGAGCTAGGTTGGGTTATTTAAACCTGTGAAGTACCATAGTAGGTGAGATTCAGCAAGGGCTGGAGATGTCTGGAAAGACTGTGACCTTGAATAGGGCCTTGGTTAAGGCTAACCTGATGATGTTTAAGGTCTGACAAGTGCCAGATCTGCTGCATTAAAGATGGATCACTTCATGAATGCTGAGTTGTTAAGGGGCCTGTCATTCCAGCAAGAGGCTGATGATTTATTAAAGCTTCCCATGAAAGCTATACTAACTGGATTAGCTGCTAACATGGGTTGAGGCTTTGAGTGGGATTAACCCCAATTGCCATGAATTAGTTCCTCTTTTTTATCCTTTTCTTTCTTTCCCCTATATCTTGACTCTTTGGCAAAGCCAGGTGACAGGGGAACAATAGTCAGGTTTACTTTCTTGGAGTTAAAGGAATCTGGGAAAATCTATTAAGTGACCTTTCTCTGGTTTTTACAGTATGGGGGATTTAATTCAATGGTAAAGAAACATTATCCCACAATTTAATTCCTCACCACCAGAGTTTCCATCCCCCAATTCCATAGGCTTAATTAGTGCTTTAGTATCCCTGAAAATCTGGGGGAGGACTGGGGGCCAAAAAGGCAACTCCACATAGTCCCAATGTGGATGCTGCAGAATTAGTCTTTATTAGACCAGTTCAAGGTGGTTTAATCAAGAAGATCCATTTTCAGAGAGTTTTCCAAGTTCTTGCTGGTACTAACGTGGGCTTCATTGATGGAGAGAATGGTTAACAAAATATTTTCCTGCTCCAACTCCCGGCATGAGTGACACAGAAGACCGGTGATTTCTGCATTTTCAACTGAGGTACTGAGGTCATCTCACTGGGGAGTGCCGGACAATCGGTGCTGGTCAGCTGCTGCAGCCCGACCAGTGAGAGCTGAAGCAGGGCGAGGCATTGCCTCACCTGGGAAGCCCAAAGGGGAAGGGAATCCCTTTTCCTAGCCAGGCAAACTGAGACACACAACACCTGCAAAATCGGGTAATTTCCACCCCAATACTGCGCTTCAAGCAAACGGGCACACCAGGAGATTATACCCATATCTGGCCAGGAGGGTCCCACGGCCACGGAGCCTTCCTCATTGCTAGCACAGCAGTCTGCAATCTAACAACAAGGCAGAAGCCAGGCTGGGGGAGGGGCGCCCGCCATTGCTGAGGCTTAAGTAGGTAAACAAAGCCGCTGGGAAGCTCGAACTGGGTGGAGCTCACAGGAGCTCAAGGAAACCTGCCTCTCTCTGTAGACTCCACCTCTGGGGACAGGGCACAGCTAAAAAACAACAGGGGAAGCAGCAGAGGCCTGAGCAGACCCGAACGACTCTGTCTGACAGCTTTGAGGAGAGCAGTGGATCTCCCAACACAGAGGTTGAGATCTGAGAACGGACAGACTGCCTGCTCAAGTGGGTCCCGGATCCCTGAGTAGCCTAACTGGCAGACATCCCCCACTAGGGGCAGTCTGACACCCCACACCTCACAGGGTGGAGTACACCCCTGAGAGGAAGCTTCCA
>NW_012122932.1:6647382-6675605 GCF_000951035.1 Colobus angolensis palliatus
GGAACATCACACACTGGGGCCTATCATGGGGAGGGGTGAGGGGGGAGGGATTGCATTGGGAGTTATACCTGATATAAATGACGAATTGATGGGTGCTGACAAGTTGATGGGTGCAGCACACCAACATCGCACAAGTATACATATGTAACAAACCTGCACGTTATGCACATGTACCCTATAACTTAAAGTATAATAATAAAAAAAGAAAGAGAAAAAAAAATTTTCCTCTTTTTCTCTTGCCTTTTTCTTTTCTTTTTCTCCCTTCTTTTTCTTGTTCTTTCCACGTTAATTGAGCAATGTTACAATATAAAAACTCAGTTTTGGGTATACAAAAAATGCATAATGTGCTCATAGCTGATCCTTAATAAATGTTTTCAAACTGAACTGAATGTATAAGCATATTTTCTTGCTTTGGGAGTCTTTGCCAGTTGTTTAAGGTCTGACCATAAAATGGCCCTACTCACTCTTTGATTCTCTACCTGTTCCCAAAGAATTTTCTAGCCAAAGTTGTCCATCTCATCTGTTAAACACAGTGTGACCATTCCATGTTTCAAGTTTGGTGTGCTGAACTCTCTATGTGTCTACTCCTTCAAATGTCTTGACCTTTCAAATCTTACTTTACTCCTGGACAGTTTTTCAAGCATTACTCTAGGGCCTACAGTTCTCCCCGTCCTCTGCCTCCACCTTTTTTTTTTTTCTGTATTGCTTCAATAACTGATGTGTACACAGCAAACTTTATCATCCACCCCTGGGCGATGCTTCTAAACTAGAGTGTGTTTCTATGTGTGTTTGTCTCTGCCTGTTTCAGTACTGTTGGGATATGTTATTGGCTTTTCTCCACATCACCACACACTGAATGATTGCTTTTGCAGCTTGTCAGACCTTTATTGGGCACCTAATCTCAGTATTGCCTGACATGGTTTTAAGAAGCTCTTCCTGTAAGTCAACCAAATTTTTAGATGACATAGATACTCTCAGCTCTGGCTTAGTCTGTGCCCTAGAGGTCATAAGTAAATTTGTGGCTGAGGTTTGGAGTCAGTTTATGTTTGGAATTAAATCATCACAGTATGTATATATATATAAATTATAATTAATTTACCCTTTATTCGTTTGTCTCACATGGATGTTTTGCTAGTTACTGTATCCTAGCAGAGAGGCTATCAAGTAGTAGACACTTCAATACTTGTTGAATAATGAATTAATGAATGACCTTACTCTGTGGTCAGGATTAAGGCCCACCATTGGCTGGAGTTAAGGCTAAGTCTGTGCCCAGGGATAGATGCTAGTCTTGTCTTGTTTCAGGAGTAAGTCTGGTTGTTTGTAGCTGGGGTCAGACTTTATTCTTTGAATGGGAGCACAGTGTAGTTTGTGGTTATGCTCAGGGCTGAGTAGATGGCTAGAGTTAAAGCACAGGGCAAATCTAGAGCACACCACCTGATTTCAACCTAGAGATCAGTCTAGAGTAGTAGACTGATGACTATTGCAGCATGAACTTCAAAGGTAGTTTTCAACTGAATTTTAGGTAACTGGATTTCTGACTTCATAATCCATTGAAAGCTACCATCGTAGTTTGGAAATAAGTGGCCCAATTTCAAGTCCTAGATTAGGGATTCTCTCCTGCAGTGACTGTTGAGCAACAAACGAGTTGGTGAATTATGACTGTGAATTGCTCATTGGTCCCTTGAGAGCTCATGTGCTCACTTGCTCTCTGTTCTAGTTGAAATGTCAGTCCCTGGCATCTCTATTGTGATGTTTCTCTGCTGCTGTGTCTGTCTTGAGTTCCCCTGGCTGGCTGTCTCATTGCCTATCTCATTTTCTTTTGTCCTTTCCTAGTTTTTAGCAGTCACCTTGCCGGGTTCTTGCTGAGGCAGCACCGCTCACAAATGATTAATAACTTGGAAAATGGCTCTGAGTTTGGTGATGGATTAATCCCAGTGGTGAAGGAATAACTAGGAGGTCGGCTGCCCTGTACAGGAAATGACCACTGGAAGCTCTTTACCTGGATTTGGGCAAACTTACTCCCCACTGAGATCACTGCCTGAACATATAGACCTTTCTTTCTTACTGCCAAACCTTCTTGTAGTGCTTCAGCTTCCAGGGTCCTGCTACTATTTCATTATCAAAAGTTATCACTTTGCTCTGATCTCTCCTTTGAGCCAAAAGAACCAGGTTTTGATCTCAAATTTGTTATGAGTCAGCTGTTATCTTTGCACAAGTGTTTAATCTCTCCTAGATCTCAATTTCTTCATCTGTAAAGTGGGAACAATAGTCTCTGTGAGGATAAAAGGAGGTGATACATTTGTCAGTGCTTTGTAAAATTAAAAGTTTTGTGCAAAGGTAAGGGTAATTTGTGTGAACCTTCTATACAATTTTTTAATATTAGAAGAGAGATTTCAATGTGATAACTAGGAGTCATGAATAGTATGGGCATTGCAGATACCAAGACAAGTTGGAGAAATAGGTATTTGGCTTGAGTGATGGGAAATTTTCAGAAATTTGTATTAGTAAGTTATTTTTGCCTACACGTGTAGACATCCACTTTTTTGATTGAACACAAACACCCATGTATTTACATATGTTTATACATATGCAAACATAATGCAAATTTATACATGACAGAGGGAGTAATTTGAAGATAGAATCTTTGCTCTTTTCTTACAAAATGCCACGATTTTCAGTGAGTTACCTAGCGTTGTCCTTGTTATTTTGTTTAATGGCCCACAAAGACCCATCTATTTATTTTTATTATTAAAAGAAAATACAGACATATCTGATTCTACCCTATCATTATTCTCCTTGAACCTATTCTGAGCAAGATATTTTGCCCATCTCATTGATTCATCATCTTAGATGAGGAGCCCATGCCACATAAAAAGCCTTTCATGCTTCTCACTCATTATCTTAGATGAGGGACTTTTCTTAGAAACTTCATTCAGCTAATAGTTTGGTGCACCTGCAATCCACAAATGCTACAGTATTGTCACAGGGGATCAGCTGAAACAAAATAGACATACTCTCTGTCTGCATGAAGTTTTGTGTTGCCATTCTATTTGCTAGGTACTACTCTAAGCACTGCTAAAGAAATGGAAACAAGGTTCCTCTGATTATGAAGAGTGACAATATACAAATAATAATAGAAAAAGATATTAGGTAAATTCCCTAGAGAGAATTAAGTACAATGATGTGGTGGAGAGCACCTAGAGGGTGACTACAGATAATATGGACAAGAAATACACCTTGGAGACTGGTACATTTAAGTTGAAGACTATATGACAAGGAGGAGAGAGTCATGCAAAGATTAAAGACAATGAGAAATCAAAGGAAAGTCAGTGTAGTTGGAACCAGGTGGGCCAAGTGGAAGGGTCAGGGAAGATGAGATTGATATAAGTGCAGTTGTCTAGGACATTGTAGGCTGTTCGATTCTAAGTTCATCAGGAATCCACTAATTTTAAGCAACAAAGTGACGTTGTTTAATATATATTTTTAAAAGGCCAGTAACTCATTCTTGCTATTTGTGGATTAGGATGATAGCAAAATCAGGGACACATACTAGGAGATTTTACAGTAGTCCAGACAACAGTAGTCCAGACAAGAGATTATGGAAGTTTGGATCATTGTATTCATAGTTGAAATGGAAAGGAGTAATAATTCAAGTCATTTTTTTTTTTTTTTTTTTTGAGGCGGAGTCTTGCTCTGTCGCCTGGACTGGAGTGCAGTGGCCAGATCCCAGCTCACTGCAAGCTCCACCTCCTGGGTTTACACCATTCTCCTGCCTCAGCCTCCTGAGTAGCTGGGACTACAGGCGCCCGCCACCTCGCCCGGCTAGTTTTTGTATTTTTAGTAGAGACGGGGTTTCACCGTGTTAGCCAGGATGGTCTCGATCTCCTGACCTCATGATCTGCCCATCTCGGCCTCCCAAAGTGCTGGGATTACAGGCTTGAGCCACCGCGCCCAGCCCATTCAAGTCATATTTTAAAGTGATACCTGTTAGATTTGCCCATCAGGCAAACTGGATGTGAAGGGTTAAAGGAAAATCGCTGTCATTATACTTTAATAAATTTATTCATCCCTCTTTACTCGCAGACTGTAAGCTTTTTGAGGCCAGAATCTGATTCTTTAACTATTCCTTATCCTTGGCACAGTGTTTGGCATAGTGGATATATGTTGAATGAATGAATGAATGAATAAATGCATACATGCATGTATACAAGAATGCAAGAAGCAAGTAGGAGCTAGGTTATTTTGAAGAAAGTTACCCTTTTTCTACATGAGAATTTAAAAGTTCCATATTGTATTTGATATGAATTTTTTTAATTTTTCCTTTTCATAAGTGAGTTTCAATAATGCCAGGGCTGCAAACTACTATTAAAGTCAATTATCCCATGTCTGATCAGTAGTGACTTAAAAGCGTCAAACAGTGGCAACCTAACTTCACCAAGGTAGGTTCTGTGAACTCAATCTTCCATTTTTATTTTACCCTGCTAAAACCTGTTTCAGTTTTAGTCATCCTAGCTTCTGGGCATGAGGCAGTTGTAATTGACTGAAATTGATTGCTCATTGAGAAATGAGGGCTAAGCAATGAAGATTGGAAAGTTGAGCTGTAAGTTTCATCAGGTCAGACTTTCTGCAAAGACTCCTAAGCCTAGGGAGCTAGGCTCATTGAACAGGGACTGGTATGGATGGAGGACAATTTAAATTGAAGCTGTTTTTTTGGAGCCTTCAAAAAGCTGCTGATTCATTTACTAAACTAGGGCAGATCAAAAGCGAAGCTGAAGCAACTTTCTCAGATATTTGCTCTAGGAGAGGAATGAGAGCCTGACATTCCATATATAAATATAGCGGATTGTAGGTAGTATCAACTCATTGGGACTACACCAACTCTACTGACTATCAGTGGCCCTGCCAGGAAGCCTAGGATACCCATTTCTTTCTTAATTTAAAGCTTCAAACATTTCCTTGAAGGGATGCTAATGTTATGGAGTTTGATAGATGATCTTCAAGTCTGTGCCAGTACTTATATGTTATGTATTGCCATTCTTAATCTCTGAAAAAGAAACCATGGAACTGTAGGCCATTCTCCAAGTTAAAGCCGGGCATAGGCTAATAAATTCATCCCAAGACCTTTCAGTCCCAGACATGGTTCTGCTGCTGTCCGTGGTACTGAACCGTGTCAGACAAAGAAGAAACCTGATCTCCCTGAGATATTGCAGCTGATAGCATGTTGGAAGTTATGTTTATTCTTTATGTGATTGTTATTTCAATATTTATTTACAAACATATATTACTCATCTCGACTGTTCAAATTAGAAGGGAAGGAAAGGAAATTAGAAACTTAGAGGCCTAGAGAAAAAAAAGAAACTTGCCTGAAGTTAGCCATTTGGTGGCAGATCTGAGAAGAGATAGAAACTTGATCTTAATTCTGCCACTAAGCAACTCTTACATTAAGCAAAAAATGCCTTTTATTAAAACCACAATTTTGTCATGATGTAACCATCTTCCTAATTATAGAATAAGCAGAATAAGAAGAACACTACACTGGTGAAAAATAAACCATTTTCTAGTCCCCAGTCATTGACTTCATAGAAAGTTGGAGAACTGGAAATGAATCACCTTTATTTACATCTGATAGGTCCAGAAACGTGAGTAAGAAATAGTTGAGACTTATAACTCTGGAGCTGGCTAAATAAAAATTGGGATACATTCCATTGGAAATGTAAAGAGTTTGCTAAGCCAGTGCATGTCATATATGTAATTACAGGACTCTCCCTTCTCTAATCTTCTCAGAGGACCTTCATGCTAAACGAGAAGACTAGCCCAATTAAAAGATAGACTTGTTGTTTTGTATTACCCACTTAAATAAGTCTAAGTGTTGCCTGGTGGATATCCTTGGTTAATTTCATTTAAGTAACTGATGGGACTGATATGAAATTAACATATAATTAAAAATGTAAGTGTCTTTTTGTAGCTTACATGATAATGCTTGAAAAATAATTTTCTCTGAGGTTTCTTAAGCATTTCCTCTGAATATCTTAAAGTACTAATTTGTTTATAAACTTTGTCTTTATACAGGAGGCATTTTAGAATAGTGGTGTGACTGAAGTTACACTCAAGTCAGAATGATCATGTTCCACCAATTACCAGTTATATGGCCCTAGGAAATTTTATTAGTATTGTGGATCCTCAGTTTTCTTGATAATAGAATGAACACAATAATATCAGCTTAGTGGAATTGTTGCAATATTTAAATCAAGCAATGCACGTTAAGTCCTTAGTGCAGGTCCTGTCACATAGGTGTAAAATAGTGTGCAGTAAATACTAGTAATAAATTAATTTATAAATATTGATATTGGACCTTTGAAATATTGGCTCCCACTTTCAAACTATCACAAATTTTATATTAGCAGAAGATGACAATAGCTAAGTGAGCAGAAGATTCCATCACTGTAAATATTCATAATGATGTGCCCTGTTAAACTTAGCCAATCCAAATCTGGACTCTTTAAGGGAGAGACTGGATACTTATTTCCAACAATGCCCCCTGAATTATGAATTATTTAAAACCACCCACCTGAAAGGACATGAGTCCCGCACTGACCTCATAAGCCATTATTTTGATATATGGCTCCTTCCAAAGCTCTCTTTCAATGTAATCTGTGTCCCAGCCAGGCTGCAGGCTGGTCACACTTTTGCTCTATTGACTTGCCAAGTGATATTATTTATTTAGCACCAGTAATATGCTCTGTATTCTATGGCAGTTGATGATAATAATAGCTTGGTTTCTTTTAGTGCATTTCCTTCAAGGAGTTGAGAAGACATTTGGATACACAGGGAAGGAGAAGCTGCCATATTGCTTCTCCTAACTCATAGCATTAGGCCCCATAAAAACTACTTTTGGATGATGATAATGATGTTGAATGTTGATATATAGATTTCTATATATATGTATAGGATAAAATGACAGTGGCAGGGAAATGAAGAAGAGCAGAGGAAGAGAAAGGAAGGAAAACTGAGAAGAGGGGCAGCAAAAGACAAACAATAAAAACAATTTTATTGCTGTAGAAAGGCAAGAACTATCTTCAAATAATGCTACAGAGGACCTGAAAAGTCAAAGGTAACCAATAAAGGTATTTCCCTTATCTCACTTTCATTTCCCTTGGGGACCAAATTCTCTCCTGGCTTTCATAGATATCCGTAACTAGATTCACACCACTTATGTAACTTTCCCTCTTTATTCCCAGCCTTGCCTGAGCTAGACCACAAACTATCAGGTTCTAGAATTTCTCTTATAAGGAAAACTTGAACTAAAATAAACTCCAAAATAATTCATTAATCTCTGAGAATAAAGTCTCAGCATTGGAAGAGATGGGTGTGGGTGGCACCTATCTTGTCAACTCCCAAAGCAGTAATCCTTTCCTCAAACAAGTAGGATAGCTGGTTCTCAAAAAACATTGGTTATGGAAACTCAGTACCTTGCAATATAGGCCATCCTAGTGTGAGAAGTAATGGCTGTAAGAAAGCCTTCCTACTGTCAACTTGAAGTGTGCTTATATGCCGCTAATGGCTAGTATTATGGAGGACATACTAGCCATTATTCTGTGTGCTTAATGCGTATAGCTTCCAAGCCTCCCAATAATTTTGAAAGATAGATATTATTACTCCCATATCTATAAACAGAAGAAAATATGACTCAAGGAGGTTAAATGGCTTGTCTAAGCTCACATAGCTTATAAGTTCTGGAGCTATACTCAAAGCCAAGACCGATTCTACAACCTCTTCTTTTGCTTCTTAACTGATGGCATTCCCTTCCTTTTCAGCTATCGAAATGTCACTTGCTTGACAAATACCTAATGCATGCGGGGCTTAAAACCTTTAAAGGTTTTAAGATGACGGGTGGTTGGGTGCAGCAAGCCACCATGGCATGTGTATACCTACGTGACAAACCTGCACATTCTGCACATGTATCTCAGAACTTAAAGTATAATTTAAAAAAAGAAAAAGAAAAAACAAAGAAAAGAAAATGTTACTTTAAATCCCAGTTCTTCTATGAAACGCTCTTGGTCACCCCATCCTGGAGTGCTCTTCTTTCTTTTATGAGCCATTTCCAGCAATTTAGTTCTGTAAAATTCTTATGGCAGTTACTGCATAAGATCATACATCAAGAAATCTCTCCTACTGGAAACTTTAATTTTATTTAAATATTTTTTAATTATGTAAACATCATGAAATGTCAGAAATGGAAGGCACAAAAGAGGTGATAAAAATGACAATACTTAGTAGTACTGAGTATTTACTATGAGCTATATATTACTCTAAGTGATTTACTTGCATTAATTCACTCAATGCAAATCAAGTATGGATTAAGTATGGTATGCACATATGTTTTCACCATTTTACAAATGAGGAAATGGAAATACACAGAAATCAGTTAATTCTTTCATGGTCAAAAGCTGTAGCTTCTTGGTTACTCAAATCCACAAGGCTTTGAAGTAGAATTTGTGTGTGTGTGTGTGTGTATGTGTGTGTGTGTATTTGGCAGCAAAACCTGATCTGACCCAAACTGATTTTGTGGCAAAGCTTGTCCTAGCTTGACATCAGACTATTTATAATTATTTATCTCATTTAATGTTAATATTCGTATGTTTTACTGCAGAAATATTTATGTGTTTAATTATTGAGCACTGCTCCAGACCTTACTAGGGTTAGGAGTATGCTGTGTAATATTTGGATATTAATTTCCTAACCCTGCCCTTGCACACCCCACCTCCAAATCCTGTATTTGGAAGCACATCTAGCCCTTTGGCAGAAAGCACATCTGGCCCTAGGCTTTGGCAGAAAGTATTTAGATCTGTAGTTAGTGGTAAAAGAGTCACAGTTCAAATCAGGCTGTTAGATGCTAGAGCCCAGATTCAAGAAAACTATACTAACTTTTCTTTTTTAAAATTAAAAAAAAATATTTCATTTTGAGTTCTGGGGTATAAGTGCAGGATTTGTTATGTAGGTAAACATGTGCCATAGTGGTTTGCTGCACCTATCAACCCATCACCTAGGTATTAAGCCTAGCATTTATTAGCTATTTTTCCTGATGCTGTCCCTCCCTCCACCCCCTTACCCTACGACAGGCCCCAGTTTGTGTTGTTCCCCACCTTGTGTCTGTGTGTTCTCGTTGTTCAGCTCCCACTTATAAGTGAGAACATGTGGTGTTTGGTTTTTTGTATACTAACATTTCTATACTTCTGTTTAAAACATAACAAAACTTAGGAGCAGTGATCAATAACAAGTAGATGGCAAAATATATGTTTTTAATATTTTCGTGACTTTTAAAATAGGACACTTTTCCTGTGTCCATGCCTAGTCTCTCAGTTGAACCCTTAGCTCTTTGGGGCTAGAGGCAGTGCTTGAGGCATTTTTGCTTCTGGCCCCACTATGGCACAGTGGTCAAGAGAACCCAAGCTTTAGGGTCACAGGGGTCTGTGTCTGAGTTGCAGTCCACTACTTACTGGTTCCGTGGCTGTGAGCCATCTCCTTTAGCAAAAAAGCAGAGAAGACAACACCAAAGGGACTTCAGGAGATCATAGATATAAAATGTATTACAGAGCAAAGATTAAAAGAATGACATTTTTTCTTCATAATAAAGTTTTGATGATTTGAATTTAACCTAACAGGCTTTGGTATTTCCTTTCCTTGTATTCTCATGGTGACAGCAGAAACAACTGCTGTGCCACAGTCTCTGTGACTTACCTTTTCAGTACAGTGGGAAGGGGCAGCCTTGCTGAGAAGTCTTTGTTGTTGTTGTTTTTGTTTTTCCAGCCAGCTACTTGTGAATCCAATGTGATGAGGCAAACATGGCAGTGAAAAAGATTAATCTTCCATTCCAAGAATCATGAAGTTTAAATCTTAACTTGAGAAAAACTATTTTTGGGCTGTATAGGTAGAGAAAATCCTTACAGATAAGGCATTCATAGATATTTCACAGAGAATTAATATTCAGTCATTGATGAGATTCATCATTATCCAGTTATTTTCAAAAAAGAAATGATATTCATGGCTGGGCACAGTGGCTCATGCCTGTAATCCCAGCACTTTGGGAGGCCAAGGTGGGTGGATCACCTGAGTCCAAGAGTTTGAGACCAACCTGGCCAACATGGCAAAACCTCATCTCTACTAAAAATACAAAAATTAGTGGGGAATGGTGGCGGGCACCTGTAATCCCAGCTACTCAGGAGGCTGAGGCAGAATAATTTCTTGAACCTGAGAGGCAGAGGTTACAGTGAGCCAAGATCACTCCATTGTACTCCAGCCTGGGTGACAAAAGTGAAACTCCGTCTCAAAAGAAAGAAAGAAATGATATTCGTGTCAGATAATCCTTCCTTATCCTTTCAGGCAGGCCGTATCAAAATCAATTTACACTGACCATCGGCTCTACTAAAGCACCTTTTATTTTTCATTAGATAAAATATACTAGATATAAACCAAGGTTTTAGGTTAACTCAATGGGTGAAACAAGTTAGAAGGTTATGTGCATTAGAATCACCAGGAAGGCTTTTTAAAAATATAAATCTGTGGCC
Source organism: Colobus angolensis palliatus (assembly GCF_000951035.1). Taxonomy (NCBI): domain Eukaryota; kingdom Metazoa; phylum Chordata; class Mammalia; order Primates; family Cercopithecidae; genus Colobus; species Colobus angolensis. Next base: position 6,657,948 of record NW_012122932.1, read on the forward strand.
TTACCCCCAGACAGTCCAGATTCGGAAGCTGTGCTAGGACTTGGGCATTCATTTTTTAAAAAAACACATTTTAATGGGCATATTTGAGGTTTACAACAAGATATGTGGGATACATATAGATAGTAAAATTATCACTATAGTGAAGCAAATTAACATATTTATCATATCACATACTTTATTTTTGATAAGAGCAGCTAGAATCTACTTTTTAAAACAAAAATCCCTAATTCAACATAATATGATTAATATAGTCCTCATGTTGTACCTTAGATCTCTAGACTGGTTCATCCTACAATCTGCTACTTCGTATCCTTTGACTTACATCTCTCCATTTCCTCCCCACTTCACCTCTGATAACTATTGTTTTATTCTCTGTTTCTGATAACTATTGTTTTATTCTCTGTTTCTATACATGTGACCTCTTGTTTTAAGAATCCAGATCTAAGTGAGATTTAAAAAAAATATTCCCAGGTGGTTTTGATATAAAACCTGGTTTCAAACAACTTCTTTAAGCTAAATGTTGATTTAGGAATGGAAGCTCAATTATTACTTATTAATGTGTTATAGTGCCTCAATAAACCAGGCTTCTCATTTATAAAATGGGAGCTCACTTAGCCTCTCTCTATGTATTTTCTTCTGTGTTGCTGTTTAATGATTTTATTTCTGAAAACACCACAGTTATAATATATGGCTCTAGACTGCTAATAAGAATAGGTTCTTCTTTTAAAAAATTTTTTGCCAAGATAGGCATTGTGCTATAACACAAGACATAACAAACTATGGGTAATTAATCTTAATAAGTAGAGCAGCAGTGGAGACAGCCCTAGTTTTTAAATTTTATTATTATTATGGTAAAAAAACACATAACATGAGATCTGCACTCTGAACACATTTTTACATGGACAGTACAGTGTTGTTATTACTAACCACAAATGTATTTTTAACTAAGCACAATGTTGTATAGCGCATCTCTAGAGAATTTTTTTATCTTATATGACAAATTTTATTCTTATTGAGCAGCAGCTCCTCATTTCCCCTTCCCTCCCAGGCCCTGGCAATCACCATTGTGCTTTCTGCTTCAATGAGTTTGGCTACTTGAAAGTCCCCATATAAGTGGAATCACGCAGCGTTTGTTCTTCTGTGATTGGCTTATTTCACTTAGCATTGTGTCCTCAAAGTGCGTTTGCATTGTATCATAGGATAGGATTTCCTTTTTTATGGCTGAATAATATTTCATTGTGTATATGTATTATATATATAATATATAATATGTATTATGTATTATACACATATATACAATATATATAATATATAGATATAGCTCACATTTTCTTTATCCATTTATTTATCAATTAACATTTAAATTATTATCTTCATTATTGTAAATAACACTGCATTGAATGTGGGAGTGTAATTATCTCCCAAAATCCTATTTTCAATTTGTTTTGGATATGTACATAGAAATAGAATTGCTGGATCATGTGATAGTTCCATTTTTAATTTTTAAAGAAACCTCTATACTATTTTCAGTAGACTCTGTACTATTTTACATTTCTGCCGACAGGGCACAAGGGTTCTAATTTCTATGTATTCTTGCCACCACTTGTTTTTTGTTGTTGTTGTTGTTTTTAATCGATTAATTTAAAAAATAATGACCATCCTAATAAGTATGAGGTGATATCTCTTTGTGGTTTTGAGTTTCATTTTCCTGATAATTAGTGATGTTGAGCACCTTTTCATATACATGTTGGTCATTTTTGTCTTCTTTGGAGAAATATCTATTTAAATCCTTTGCCCACAAAAAAAAATTGAGTTGTTTGGGTTTTTTTTTTTTTTTTTGCTATTGAGTTATAGGGAGTTTCCTATATGTTTTGGAGATTAATTCCTTATCAGATAGATGGTTTGCAAATAGTTTCTCTCCTACTATAGGATAGGTTGCCTTCAAAAGAACCTTGCTTTTTGAAGAAAAAAAAAAACAAAAAAAACAAAAAACTTAGATTATTTTCTTCCTTATTTCTCTGAAACCTTGTGGTTAGTAGTGAATTTCTTAACCTTCAATAGCTGTCTTCATATCTGCCAAATTGAATAACGGAACCATTCTTAACTAACTCATTACCTTGTAAATACCAAACAGCTTAATATTTATTAAAATGCTCTGTACCATTCACTTAAATTATTGACATTTTACAGACCATTACCACAGTTCAATTCATGTATAACGTGGGTGTATAGAGAGCTAGTTTCCCTTAGATTTCTCCATGCCAAAAGTCATAGAGAAGATCTTTTTGTAATCTCTATCAATTAGATGGAAGGGCATATGCCTTTATGTGACTTTGAAAATGCCTGACCATCCATTTCTCTAACTATGTATCCGACCACCCAGTTAAGAATAATTCATGTATGGTAATTATAATAATCATAATTATAATTATAATAGAATTTAAATAATTGTTATAATTACAATAACACCTTGTATTTGCATGGTGCATTACTGTTTACAAAGCACTTTGGCATACATTCTTATAGCAATCCTGAGAGAATAGTTTACCTCTATTATATGGCTCTTTCTTTTTCCTTCTTTTCTTTTCTGTTTTCTTTCTTTTTTTTTTGTCAGAATCTCACTCTGTCGCCCAGGCTGGAGTGCACAGGCGCAATCTCAGTTCACTGCAACCTCCGCCTCCTGGGTTCAAGCGATTCTCCTGCTTCAGCTTCCCGAGTAGCTGGGACTACAGATGTGCACCATCACGCCCAGCTAATTTTTGTATTTTTAGTAGAAATGGGGTTTCACCATGTTGGCCAGGCTGATCTTGAACTCCTGACCTCAAGTGATCCGCCCACCTTGGCCTCCCAAAGTGCTGGGATTACAGGCATGAGTCACCGCGCCTGGCCTATTATGTGGCTCTTTCTTGAAGGTTGCCCATTTAGCCAAAGTTTTAATTATATCCTTGCTAATGAGAAACATAGATGGCTGTCTTAATATCTCTTTAACACATATAGCACAAAATTTGTATTCTCATGTTAACATCAAATTAGTTAAAGGAAGTGGTTTTATTCTCATTTTTCTTAAGTGTACCCAAGGTCCAGAGGAAGTCCATCACTTGATTAAGATTAAATAGAATTTTCATTGCAAGACTTGATCTCAAGTCTGAGCTTTCTGATTGAGTCCATCTCTCTAGACTCTGAACCTATGTGCCCCGATGAACCACAGTATCCTCATCCGCATAGGCATCTCTGCTTGCCTCATCCCAGAAAGTGACCATCATTGATTCCTGGCCACCTCCTCCTCTGCAGTGCTGCGGATGAAAAAAAACCATGTCACTCTTATCCACATCCTAACCCCATTCTGTCATTTGTGCCTGCATGCTGGTGAAATATGCTTTTGGCTGGGGGAAGAAAATTTGCAAACTGCCAACCCAGAGATGGCCCTGACAGAGTGGTACATTTGACCAGGTTCTGGGAGGAGAAATTGTTCTCTGGTGAGGGCTGTCTTCCAATGGTCTCTGTGTTGAGAAAAGTCACCCCGTTTCCTCCGCCAGTTTCCCTAAATTCATTTCATAATGGTCTTTGTATGAACACACAATATTTATATATACTCACGGATGTAAGACTGATAGTATAATGAAGACACATTGGGGTTCATGAGTACAGTCTTGCCATTTTACAAATAGGCAAACTGAAGCCTAACATGTTGGAAGGAACTAGCCCAGTAAAATTGTCACACATGTGATGCCGTGGTATGGCCAGCTCAGAACTCTGGAAAACCTTGCCTCACTCTGCATGGAAAAGACATGACCACCAAACCTTTTCATAACCATTTATCTTTCTCATCCATTGCACTTACGCAAATGGAAACTGTGTAACTATTTATTTCTATTTTGTTTATTGTCTTCTCCACTGGACTGGGAACTCCTTGGAAAGAAGAGAACTGAATCTGTCTTGTTCAGTGTTTAACATGATGCCTAGCAAACTGAGAGTTCTCAATAAATATTTGTTGACTGAGTGAACAAATAAATGAATATATTAATGGTAAATTAATAAACAAGCCTGGAATAGAACCTGAATTTCCTTGGAGCAATCTGTTCCTCCATATTTTAGATTTTGTGACATATTTTATATTTAATGATGGCATGAATGGATTTTTCATTCATTTTGTGAGCAAAGGCAAAAGGTCCCTTGCTTTTAGAATGACGAATACAAAATGATTTAAAATTATATGGTATATTCAAAACTAGAACAAGACCACGAATTAGTGCAAAGCTGACTAGAGCCTCTGACAGCACAGCTGACTGACCTAGGGAGGGTGGTTGTTTCCAGGGATGATTTTTCCCCTCTCGATTCCCCATCCCCACCTCCATCCTTTCTTCTCCCTTCCATCCCTTTCTGTCCACTCCATTCCACTCCTCCCTCACCCCATTAGACCCTTGGCTGATTTTTCATGTAAAGGGAAGGAATAACTGATTTCCAGAGCTTGGCTGAACTCTTGGTCACTGGGGGACACTTGGGTATCAGAGCTAATTTTTGTCCAGCTGCTCAGGTCAGCTGAGTCCTCTTTAGCACAAACAGTCTCTCTCCTCCTTCTGCCTTTGTTCTCAGATGTTTGTGATCAGGCAGCCCCATAGCCTTGTGGTCCTCGTCTTCTGTTTGGTCACTCCTAGATCACCGCATTGGGAACAGGAGGGTCACCCTGCTGCATTGTTTAGTCTAGGTGGGCTTCCTGGAGTAGCAGATCTTAGAGGTGTTACTCTAAGATCTTGATACCACATTTTGTCTTTTCACCCTCTTGCCTGACCATGGCCAATGTTTTCCTCTGTCTGGTCTGGTTGATTCTTATTTCTGTAGACTATTTGCCTGCGCTACTCCTTACCTGAAAGGGTGCTATCTTAATTTGTTTCGACATTTGAAAATTGGTCAGTTTCAACCTGCTGTGATGCCTATTTCTGACTTAAATGTGCTAAACCTAAGGGATCTTAGGCTTTACCTCCCTCATTATACTAAAGATAACACTGAGGTCCAGAAAGAAAAATGACTTTTCCAAGTCCTCACCGCAAGTTTTTCTCTCATTATTTCAATTAGTGATTTTTGAAGCCAGCCATGAAAGTAACAAATTATTAGTAACAGAAAGGTATTTCAAAAGGTGGATACAAAATCCCTGGGAAGCTTTCTAATCTGTTGCCTTTCCATTGGCCTGATAGGGCCCAGGACTGTGCACTTTAAGCCCTTCCTCCTAATGACTCTATTGTAGATTTTCTGAGAGCCATACTTGCATTAGTATGGACCATGAGGGCACCCTGATTGGTACAGCAAGTATGGCCAGGCAGATAAATGACTATTAAGACTGCTCTGGATAATTAAAGAAGAGGTAGACACAGGGAGGGTGAAGAAAGTGATCATAGTGGTGGTGGAGGTGGAAGAGGATGAATGAATGGTACATTTTAAGCAGTGTTCTTAATTGCAAGCAAAAGAAACCAGCTCAGGCTGCCTGTATTAGTTTCCTAGGGGTAAAAAACCACATACTGGGGTGGCCTATATAATAGAAGCTTATTTTTCACAGTTCTGGAGTCTGGAAGTGCAAGATCAAGGTGTTGGCAGAATTGATTTCATTCTGCAGCCGTGTTCCTTGGCTTGTAGAGGTGGCTGCCTCCTTGCTGTGTCCTCACCTGGTCTTACCTCTGTGCAGTGTGTACCCTGGTGTGTGGTGTGTCTTTGTGTGTTCAAACTTCCCCCTCTTATAAGGACACCAGTCAGATTGGATTAGGGTCCTCAATGATGACCTCATTTTAATTTAATCATCTATTTAAAATACTTATCTCCAAATATAGTTACATTCTGGGATACTGGGGTTAGAATTTCAACGTATGAATTTGGCAGGGATAGAGAGCCAGGGGAACAGAATATATCTCATAGCACTGTCCTAGGTTCACAGAGTTGATATGAGGCTGATAGACCAGGCTTAGTAATGGGAGAAATCCATGTGGTAGAAGTGGAGAGGATGAGGAAAGCAACATTAGAGAGGAAAACAGAATGGCCTGGTGAATTTAAGTTTTGACATTCTTTACTTCTCCTTCCTGGAGTGATAGGCATACTTTCAGCCCTATTGTGTTTCAATGAAATGAAATAGAGTTAAATGTAAGGCTGTCATTCAATTTCAGGAAAATCAACTGCACAAATGCATGTTGAAAAATATGAAGGCATATTGAGATTACTGAGAATAAAATATAGGGTATGGAGAAATCTAGATTTAAAGCCCTGCTTCAACTTCTTGACAGAGAGGCACATAAATGGAACACTGACAGAAGAAAGCAACCAAAAATGTTGAATTATTATGTAATAGTGGGCACTTAAATGTACCAACTTTGTGCCAGGTACTGTTCTAAGTGTTTTATATATATTAACTTATTTAATCCTTATAACCACTCTATGAGGTAAGCACTGCTATTATATTTATTGTTCAGATGAGGAATCTGGTACAAAGAGGTTGCAGTAAGTTTCCTAGGACTACTTAGCTGGTAAGCAGCAGAACTGGGAGTGGAACCCAGCCGATCTTCCTCTAGAGTTCTGTACTATGCTGAAGGATTGAAGAAACCGGACATGTTTATAGAATGGTCAGTTTTCAGATATGTTTTAAGTTGCCATATGGAAACACATTGTGTTTATTTTGTGTGAGCCATCAGAGTAGGTCTAGAATCAATGGCTAGGGAGATATATCATTAATAAGCAGTTTTCAGCTCAGTTTTATAAAGAACTTTAAAATAGTTCAGTAGGGAATTGAGCTACTGTGCAAGCATGGTTGGTTGCCTATATATAATAGCTGTTTTCCATTCCTCTTTGCTTATAAAACTATTCTTTGTTCAGAGGGCAGTGGGTCCATCTCCAAGGCATGATTTTCAATTGGCCAAGGCAACTTGTAGCAATCCTTTACTCCTCTGTGATTGGTGGAGGGATGCGCATGCAATCTTGTTCTGACCAGTGAGGTACTGGGGTAAGTTTCCTGGAGTTTGGGGATGGTTTTCTACCTTTACTAAAAGGGGAAGATATGAGGAAAAGCCTCCTGTGTGCATCAGTTTTCATCTTGCTTTTGATAGTATCATATGGGACAAAGATACTTGATCCAATGAGGAAAACCATCACTGATTTCCAACAAGGTAGAAAGAACCTTGTTCCTTGGTGATTATTTTGAGCCCCTAGTCAACTCAGGTGTCACTTCCCTGTAGACTTGTTGTTAACTGAGAAGTTTAAAAAGTTTGCCTAAATATACTGTTACTTGTGGCTTAAATCATCCTGTTACAAGTAGCTTGGGAGGTAATGAGTTCAATGTCCTTGGAGGTGTACAAACAGAGCATAGAGGTCCACTTACAGGAATTTTGTGGCAAGGGCTCCGGCTTTTTTTTGAAGTTTTAACTAGAGGACAATTAAGGTCACTGCTAGTCCTGATATTATCATTACCTTCCTGCCCCTACCCAACCCCAGCACAAGTCACTCTATGTGACTCTATCTGGCTGTATGTATTGAGCCAGGCTGGCATCCACAGCAGACACTTTCTGTGAGTCACCTATAGTGTCAGGCCTTGGAAAAAGGCAGAGGCTGTGATGTCACAGCTCCTCCAATGACACAGCATCAGGGGACAGCCAGAAATAGACATGTGGAAGCCCTTGCCACTGGCGCTCGCTTGTACTCTGAAACAACCCATTTCTCTTGGCTCAGACACCAGGCTGCTGGAGAATTGGAGAACCAAAATAGACTGAACGTCTAGTCACCCTCTTAGAATTTCCCATCTGCTCTGACAAAGTTCTAGGGACACCTAGGGTGAAACCCACCCAGCAGAACATTGAGAACATGGCAGAGATTTAGCTGGGCTTTGATTCCTAACCACAGTGGCCCATTCACCAAAAAAAAAAAAAAAAAAGGCCCTAAGACAATGCCTCAAGTCAGTTTAGTCTTCAACACATTCCTGAGGTCTAAGATTGGGACGTGTTAGAGACGAAAGTTTGATTCATATCTGACTTCCGGTGCTGCAGACCATTGATTGCCACTGAAATGTGGCAGCCAAACCTTTTAGAGCTACACCAGCCATCTGATATAAAGCAAAAAGCTGGAGACCTTTGAGAATTCTGCTTGGAAACAATTTTTATGTATGAATGATCATAGCAGCAGCTAATATTAGTTTGACTTTTAGGGAATCAGCAGATGGTACATACATCTTTCCCTAAGTCCAAAGCCAATGAAGAGACAGCTATAAGAATCAGAACAATGGGTACCAAAGTATCAGGTCCATTATTGATGAATATGAGGTTGGAGGATTTGGCTTGGGGATGAGACAACAAGGGATATGTTAATACTGTGCCCGAGAGGTTTTCAGCCCTTCTTTGTTGTGCCTAATGCATGACTGAGATCAGATCTCAATGTATTCTTCCAAATGTACACTCCGATAACTCTCTCCTCTCCCATGGGGAATGTGAGCGAGAGTTGGAAGAGAAGCCAGGAATGTTGGTGTAGCTGAAGTTCCTGCACGTCAAAATGTGATGAGTGAGGAGTAGGTATTTTCCACAATCTTATTGACTTCGTTCTTACTGGTTGCCAGATACCGTGCAGAGAGCATCTGTGTAGACTATCCAATTTAATTCTCTTTTCCACCTCATAAGGAAAGTGCTAGTATTACCTTCATCTTAGTGATAAGGAAACAGCGGCCCAGAAAGACCCACAACTTTACTAAGGTGATGCAGCTAGTATGTGGTGAGATGGGTTCCAGACCAAAGTCTGTCCAATGCCAGAACCAATCTTGGAAGCACCAGGCTGCAGAGCCTCCCCTGCCTTACTGCACACTGTTGCTAGGCACTGTGAAGAGATAAAGGAACATGGGGTTCTGGATCAGAAGGCTTGGGCCGTACCCCAGGCTCTGCCATTTTTTAGTCTCCACAACTACAGTGTCCTTGCCTGCAAGATAGGGATGATAATGCCTTTCCTGAGAAGCTCAGGGAGTTTCTATGAGGATCAAGTGAGCCGATGGTCATTAAAGTGTTTTGTAACTGGCTGGCCTGGTTGTGCATCTGGGGGTAGGAGAGTTGTGAGTTCCGCTGTGCCTCTCTTGGTAACTTTCTCAGTGATGTAGTTCAACCACTTGACTTCCTGTACCTCAGTTTCGCCAGCTGTAAAATGAAAGCAACAGTCCTTGATTTACTAACCTCTCAGAGGTATGGTGATGCTTAAAAGGGATAAGGTTAAGAAAACACTTTCTTTGTGTAATATAGAGATGTCAGAAGATGATGAAAATTGTTTTTGTGTGTGTTTGAGATGTGACACTTGAGGCAGTATCTATTTTTCTGACACAATTATTTATTAGACTCTCATAAACTCATTTATCTGAAGGATTTTATTGGTGACAAATTTAGCTTTGTATCTCAGCAATTTTATTTAAAGTAAAATACTAAAATAAAAATAATCTAATTAAAGGAAAATGGTTCAACTTAGGAGCACTAACAAGTATCAGCTTTGAACTAAGTCTTATGTGCTAAGGAGAATAAAATAAAAATATCAAAAAAAGGCTTATAACACTTACATGCTTGTACTGTTCTAAATGCTGCAATAGGTACTGTTATTATCTGATATTATTTAATCCTCACCAAAAAAACCTGTGAGCAGGCATTTTATTGTGTCTATTTATAGGTGGGAGGTAGGGGGATGGGGCTCAGAGAGGTTAAGTAGCATGCACAGGCCCAAGATTTGAGTCTACAGTCTAGCCTCAGAATCTCTCTTGTCTTAACCACTGGAGTGGACTTTATAAAGCACAGTCCCTGCCTTCAAACAGCTTGCAGAACAGCTTACAGACCAGTTGAGAGCAGATAGGCGCAGATGATAGATAATCAAGAAAGCAATGAAAGACATTGATACACTGGATCAGGGGTCAAATGATACTGTTTCAACTACAGGTTAAAAATAATCTCAAAGTAGAGCAAGGTAATGAAAGTGATGTGGGAGAAGTGACATCTGACTTGGGCCTTTTATGGCAGTAGGGTGTGAGTCGGTAGGAAAAATAATAGGACTATCCATGTAATACTTGGTCCTACCTAATGGGACTCATTACTTGAGGAAGCAGCATTGGCTAAACAAATCATTAAATCAAGAAAAGAAATATGCATCATAAAAAGAAGACTGCTCAAGGAATAAACAAAGGGACAATATTGTAGACCGTTTACTAATCATATGACAATTTGCGCCTCAGTGTCTTCTGTAAAATGCAGATAGGAAGTTCCATTTCGCCTTCCTTACAAAGTCAAACTCCTTTTAAAGATCATAGAGGTCACCCACACATATTTAATGGGGTAAGAGTTTTTAAAAATCATTTATATTTTTATCTTTTAATTACGTGGGCTTTGTCCTAGAAGATTAGAGGAGTCTATTGCTTGGAGGTAGGAAGAGAGAGATTAGGAATGCCAGAGAATGGATACAGACCAAAGGGAACATCCGCAAATATCCAGTCTGTAGTCTGGAGAGAGGGTTGCCTCAATTCTTTCAGCTGCCTGTTTAGCATATCAAGGGCATGCTTTATCTGAGCCAGAGGTCTCCTCAGGAAGGCCAAGTGGAAGAGCCTGCCCTTTTCCAGCTTCAAAGATAGTGGGAATTGGAAGAAAAGAGAAGAGAGCAGGAGAACAGAACAAAGACACATGGTCCTAATTTTCTCATCTTGGCTTTGGCACAGGAGGCTCGTTAGACAAATTGAGACAACGCTGAAAGTAGATTTGCTTCTTCCCCAGCCTAGGGCACAAGATGAACTTCCTAGTCCAGTGTGGTGGCGGCTGGACTTGGAAGCAACCTGAGAGTGTGCTTGGGGATCTTGCCCGAGTGGGTTACAGTGGTTGGGACAGACTGGCACCACAGTAAAGACTGCAGGTTAGACCCGCCAGGTAGGGTGAGTGGAGTTCCAGCCAAACCTTAGAGAAATCTGTGGTGCTAGCAGTAGGCAAGGTGAAGCTCAGGTAGCCCCAGCTCTGTATACTGGTTGAGGCAAGAGAACAAATGACAGTGTATGTCAGGCCAGCTTCCATTTTTACCATGAAGGCCAGAGGGGCAAGCGACAACCAGAGGGCCAAGGGAGGTGCTCCCTGGACCAGAGTGGGCAGGAGGTCATCCCACTACCCTATATACCACCACAAATGCTTGTAAGCCACATCTCCCTCTCACCACCTTTGTAGCCAGAATTTATCTTCATGGAGAAGCGGAGAGAGGTTATATGACAGATTAAACCATTTTTATTCAAAAGAAACTGACATTGCCTAAAATGCCCATGCAGATAATAAGAACAGACTGAATTTAAACTAGATTGGTCCTTTAGTTTATTTTTCTACCAACTGTCAGATGAAGGTTATAGACAAATGAAAGTTCAGTTACAGGAAAAATAAATTCATTTTACATCCTCATCCAAGTTGAACTGTGAACAAAATGGTGTGATCCAATTACCTATAATGTTGTTGTTCTTAAATAATTCTAAGAGTAGTATCTCTACATATTGAATTTTTAAATATTTAAGTGGCATTAACCTTTGACTGAAACAAAATAATATATGTAAAAGTCCCTGGCATATATTAGGTTGCTAGGTGAATATTAATTGTTTGAATGTTGTTTGAGGTCAATGTCAGGAAAGATAACAGCTACGCTCCTTGGATCATGGCTCTTGATTCTGCATTGGGAGCCCGAATATTGGGTAAGATGAACCCAGAATAGCATCATTGCTTTCCCTGTGTGTGATTATGTGAGGAATTATAGTCCCAAGCAGAGATTCTTAAATCTAGTCCTGCATCAGAATTATCTGGACAGCTCGTTTGAAAATATAGATCATTTCTCCTCTGTTTCCCCTTGCGATTATGATTCAGTATTTCTGGGGAGGTGCCAAGACATCTTTTGAAAACCATTAAAATCTGTTCAGATGGCATTTTAAATACCAGGGGGCACTGTGGTACATCTTTAGTAATTTCTTTTCTTCTTTGATTGTTGTTGACTCTTACAGACACATGTATGGATAGACTAGAGAAAGCCAGATTTAATTGTTTTTTAGTATTTGTCTGCATAAAGTTCTGTGCCTAATCAGCTTGGCTTCTGTCGATTCTCTAAATTCCAAAGCAAAACAAGTGTAAGTAAGGGATGAGTATTGTGTTGGGCCAAGTCAAAGAAAATGGCTTCTCCCCCTCATTTCAGCAGAACACAGAGTCTCCAAGCCCAGAGCAATGATTAGATGTGTGAGGAAATTCCTCAATCTGCACAGAACTATTTTCTTGTTTTTCTCTCCTCCTTTATCCCTGTTTTCAGGTCCCAGGGGGATATGGTTCTTATCAACTCTCAAACAGGAGTTTTACTGCAGCACGACACAAACTGCAAAGCAGGAAAAGTGTGTGCTACGATTCCTGTAGGAAACCCTCTTTCTTTGGGGTCCTATCAATTTTATCCTACCTCTGTCACCACTTTTAGTGTGTCATCATGTGAATGTGGCCTCTCCAGCACTTTCTGACTCACAATTTTCTGTTGGTCACCTGACCAAACAATGCCCAGGCTGAAGTTGGCAAATGGCCATTGTGCTGAACATAATCGTTCCAGTAAAACATGGCTTATTAGCATAGAAATCTCTATAAGCCTTTCTATTCTAATTTTGCTGTTACAATTCTGGCCCCTTCGGAGGTCATGCTAACCTAGTTAAGGCTCTTGGAGAAAATACTGTCGTTCCAGCTCATTGCATTTGCATTAAAATATATTGTCCTTCAGCTGACATGCTAACCAGCAACCCATCATCTGCAACTTCGTGCAGAACCTGAACTGCAGGGCATCATTCGTTATTTAAGTTGGAGTCTGGGAAGCTCAGTGAAAATATATGATGGGCACCAAGACATTAGGGTCTTTAAAGTTCTGGCTGTGTATACTTCACTCTGAATGAAGTGAAAAGATTTTGATGAAAAGCAGATTACTACAAAGTGAAGGATGCTAACTGCTAAGATCCTTGATGTATCACATCCCGTAGAGACAATATGGCATTGTGAGGACACAAATGTCAGGGTCAGACTGCTTAGTTGAAATCTCTGTTCTACTATATAGGAATTTTAAAAACTAATGATAATAAAATAGTCATATCTCACTGGGTTATATGAGATTATCTCTATAGAGTAGTACATTACATGTGCCCATGTCATTAATTATGATTGTCATTAATTACTAATGTTATGTATGCTCAATTGATGTTGACTATTTCTATTAATAACAATGTGAAACCTACAGAATGGTTAATCCTTCATGTAGTTCACTCATATGATTTTTGAGAAATTATTTGGGAAAAGATATTTGGGTACTGAAGACACATAAGTAATGAGAAGGGATGATTTCCACCCTCGTAAAGATCATATTCCAGATAGAGAACGTGGAAGTTAGTGAGTTACCCATTATTGTGGGTCCAAGAAGAGGGCGTGAGATCATTTTTCAAGGATGCTATAGATTTGTTTTGATTGGATAGGAGGTTGTAAACTGCTTACAACAGTACGTAACACTACATACTAAGTATGCAAGTATTTTATTATTGCTGTTATTGTTATTAATATTGTTTGTACCCATAATTACTTATATTATCTTGCTTAAATCTTGTGACAACCTTGTGAGAAAGGTACTGTTATCATCTGATATTAATAATGAGGAAATCAAGGCTCAGGGAGGTTAAGTAACCTACCCGATGTCACATAGCTTATACAACAGAGCCCAGATTTAAACCAACTGCATTGACTCCTTTGAAATTCTTGTTTGCTCGAGTTGATTTGTTATAGGTTGTGTCTCTCAAAGAAATCGGGAGAATTGGACCTGTTAAACATTTGGTGATGGACAATGAGCTGTTTAAGGTCTTTGGCTGTCACGTGTCCTTGGAAGCGAGGAGCTCACTCGGTTTGGCTCCTAGGACGTCCCTAGGGTGGTGCTATCATCACTTCTTGACGTTGAGAGGTTGCCTACTGCACTCTCTGGCTTCAAGCAATACTTTAGCTAATTCTTCCTCAAGAAAACGTCTATGTTTAAAAATATTCTTACAGAAAAGGGGAATCTATACCCTTTTTAAATGATCTTTAAATAAAATTAGACTCTTAAAATAGCAAAGTTGGAAGAAAGAGTGAGGATTATTTAAGCCAGTTCCTCCATTTTGTATGTGAGGCCGACATGAAGGAAAGGGATGGACATGTCTGCAGTTTACGTGGTGAATTACTATGCAGCTTGGTGGCTACGAGTTTGGTGGGCTCTGGAGCTGGGTGGTCTGGATCTGAGTCCCAGTTTTCTACTTGCTAGCTTAATCTCCTTGTGCCTCAGTTACCTCGCTGTGAAATGGTGGTAATAACAGTGCTTACCTCACGGGATTGTGGTGAAGATTAAGTAAGTTTCCATGTGTAAGGCACTTGGAATAGGGGCTGGCACATAGTAAACCATATATGAATGTTTACTATTCTTGCTGTTGACAGCACTAGGATTTGGGTCCAGATTGCTTAACTTCCTTGTCTAGTGCTCTTTTCATTTCCTTAAATTCTCTTCCACCAAGATCTTTTTTGTAACCAGCTGAGGTTCTTCCAACTTTAGTTGGACCCATGACCACTAGTTCTCTTCTTAGTCTGGATAGCTATGTGGTTTTGGTGCTTATCAGTTTCAAACACTGCGGTCATGGGACTCTGAGGTCAGACAGACTTGCATTTGAGTTCCAGCCTTACCACATAGAAGTTACTTAGCTTCCCTGTGCCTCTGTTTCTTCATTTGTACACTGGGGATACCAAAGAGCACCTACCTTATTAAGATTGCTGATAGGATTAAATAAGCAGTTATTTATAAAAGCACTCAGCAGAATGCCAGACGCTTGCTAGATATATAGTGCGTGGCAGTACATTATTGTTATTACTGCTGTTACAACTCCTTATGGAATTTTCCAAGTCATGAGTGTACTTTCCTCTTGCAGATTATCTGAGTAGGCTGAACGATCGGTGAAAAGGAGGCCAAGCATCTCAAAAATAGGACACCTGAGAGTGTGAAGCCAATGTGACACTCAGGTGAGTTAGCCTTATGATCCCTAAGCATTCAGTCCTTGGACCAGATGCATCAGAATCTTCTGGTAAGTGTGCTAAAATATGGGTTACTGAGACCCACCCTATGTCTGCCAAATCAGAATATTCTAAGGAAGCAGGTCCCAGGGAATATATATTTTAAAGCTCCCTAAATATACTTTATGGGCTACCAGACTTGGAAATCACAGGATTAGGTAGCTACCTAAATGAAGACATTTAAATGTGCCAAAAGCTTCTCTTTCACCCATCCATTTATCCATCTATTCAGCCATCCATCAATCAAATGTGTGCTAGTATCTGGTATTTGCTTCATGACCTGCTACTGCTGTGGTGGGTGCAAAAATAAATGACCAATGCTCTCAAAGAGTCAATAGTCTAAGAGAATGGATGAATGAAGCACAAATAATAAAAGATGTGCTATGAAGTACGATGGGGGTCCAGAAAAGTATATACTTAATCCAGGTTGTAGCAGAAGACTCTGGAGAGGTTTCATTTTATATAATGGCATGAATTCGCCTTCAGATCCATCTCTAATTTAAGCTTCTCCTACTTCTGACTGTTTGTGTTACATACCAATCCTACGGATTTCTATAGTTTTTGAGAATTACTTTTTAGACACTACAATAGAGTTGTGTGACTGATTCCATGTTTTACTTAGAAACTGAGAGCTTGATAAAAAGTGAAGGCTGCATCTTAATTATCACCTTTTCCCCTACGTCCTAGCTAGGGTCTGGCTCTGCCTAAGCAGCTGCCATCAGTGTTCAATAAACATTGAAGAAGTTGGGTTGTTGCACTGGTTATGCAAAGAAGGGGGCAGTGGGTGTAAGCCTGGGGCGGGGAGCAGAGCTGGGACCAATCATGGAACACGTAGAATTTGAATCAAGTTCGGGCTTTAGTTGTTAGGCAATGAGCCTAAGACTATTTTGGAAGCTATATCCTTTGTTCACAAAAAAGTTAGAAAGGGCAAGAACTAGGGCAATCTATCACAAAGTGTGGGAGAGGTAATTTTATATGTAAACTATTATAAATCACATTTGAGTTATGAAGTGACACAATTATTCCCTTTGCAGTTTCATTTCATTCTGTCTAATTATTTCAGGGAGACATTCTGAATTGGGTGCTAGTATTTTAACACTTCTCTAACACTTTCTCTTTTAAAATTCTGTTTATTTTTAATTGACAAATAATAACTGTATATATTTATGGGGTACATTGGGTGTGGAGGGTGGGTTATTCTGTGATGTCTTGACCTGTATATACATTGTAACACTTCTCTAATACTTTCTAATCCAGCCGTCCCTAACCTTTTTGGCACCAGGAACAGGTTTCGTGGCAGACAATTTTTCCACAGATGGTTGGGGGATGATTTCGGGATGGAACTATTCCACCTCAGGTCATCAGGCATTAGATTCTCATAAGAAGCATGCAACCTAGATCCCTCACATGTACAGTTCACAATAGGGTTCATGGTTCTATGAGAATCTAATGCTGCCACTGGTCTGACAGGAGGCAGAGCTCAGCTGATAATGCTTGTTCACCTGCTACTCACCTCCTGCTGTGTCGCCCAGTTCCTAACAGGCCATAGACTGGTACCAGTCCATAGCCTGGGGCTTGAGGACCCCTGCTCTATGATGTCTATACAACAATAAAATTGCCTAATGATGCATTTCTCAGAATGTATACCCATCATTAAGTGACACTTGGCTGCTTGTGTATTTTTATATATAGCTAAATGTGGCTAGATTAGATGTGATATCTCTTTGGACGCAGGGATAGGCAGGCAAGTTTCTAAAACACAAAACTGTGTCTTTTCTCTGCTTAAGAACCTTCCATGAATCCCTGTTGTTCATAACCAGATAAATTCTAAGCTGCCTAATTCAGAATTCTAGGTTAGAGATGTCTACACCTGGCTGCTCCCAACAGTCAGTCTCATGTCCTGTCTCAAACATGGGGCTTCAATAATAATGAATTTTTCCGAGGAGAACTTTATACTCTGCATACTTTTAAAGGCTCAAGCCTGGAGACCCCCCTTCTCGCCTCCCTTACCCTTTTCACCAGGGCATCCTCTATTCATCCTTCCAGAGCTTCCTCCGGGGAGTCCTTTCCCAATGCCCACTTCTCAGCCAAGATTAGTGCTATTTCTGTAGATACCCAGAAACTATATGTACAGTTTACCCTAGTGTGTCAAAGTTACAGTTACTGCTTTAGGAGGGACTTGAGCTTTTCATCTTTATTACTCGGGCTTCTGCTACTGTGTCAGGCAGGAAGTTGACACTCAGCAAATGTTTGTTTAGCCTAACTCAACTAAACACATGGAGTTATTAAGCTAATTTTGCTGAGTCTGCAACATTTCTTGCATGCATCCTCTGCTTGGAGTTCCAATTACAGTCCTCCTGCTTCAATTTTCTTAACTTGTCACTCCCTTCTCTGGTAACTTTTGCCATACCTCTGTATCACATGGCCTACTTTTTGAAAAAGATTTTTTTACATTCACCTATATTTGTCTCAAATTTGTTTTTATTATTATTTTTTAAATTATTATTATACTTTAAGTTCTAGGGTACATGTGCATAACGTGCAGGTTTGTTACATATGTATA
>NW_012122932.1:6676519-6726726 GCF_000951035.1 Colobus angolensis palliatus
AAAAACAAGAAATGGGGAAAGGATTCCCTATTTAATAAATGGTGCTGGGAAAATTGGCTAGCCATAAGTAGAAAGCTGCAACTGGATCCTTTCCTTATTCTTTATATGAAAATTAATTCAAGATGGATTAGAGACTTAAATGTTAGACCTAATGCCATAAAAACCCTAGAAGAAAACCTAGATAATACCATTCAGGACATAGGCATGGGCAAGGACTTCATGTCTAAAACACCAAAAAGCAACGGCAGCAAAAGCCAAAATTGACAAATGGGATATGATTAAACTAAAGAGCTTCTGCACAGCAAAAGAAACTACCATCAGAGTGATCAAATTTGTTTTTAAAAGAAACTTTGTATTACTACCATCATTGAAAACCTTCATCACTTGGCACAAAAGAAAGTTTAAAAAAATACAACAAAAGACATTCTACTAAATTCTAGCTAGACAACCTTGCCTGTTCTAGTAGATGCACTGAGACCATTAATGAATCTTTCATCCCACCTATTGTGTCATCCTCTTTGCCACATGACTTTGGGTCTCCCTCACTAACTAGGCAAAGTTCCTGTCTTCATCTCTTGATTCTGAATTCAGCCATAACACTTGCTCTGACCAGTGTTGTTTTAGTAGATTTGATGCATACAGAACCGTAAAAAACTCCTGTGTGACTGGGATAACTCCTTTGCAGTGAGAACATGCCTGAGATAGTATGCTGAAAAGATGTGAGAAATACATGAAGCAGAGTTCAGTCATCCCAGCCAAGAACCAGCTGTGAATCTAACCACATGACTTTGAGGCAAGTCCAGACCAAGAGCCTTAAAGATGGACCCGCAGATTCCTGAGCTAAATACAAGTTTATTGTTGAAGGGCACAGAGCTGTTTTTGTTTTCTACAGATATTAACGTGGCAATAGATAACTAATATAGCTGCCAAGGCTCTGAGCCTGAGACATGTTTTCTCTTTGCTAAAAAGGTAGATTAGAACAGGGGTCCCCAAACCCCAGGCCACTGCCTGGTACAGGTCTGTGGCCTATTAGGAAGTGAGCCACACAGCAGGAGTGGTGGGTGAGCCAGCATTATCACCTGAGCTCTGCCTCCTGTCAGATCAGCAAGGCATTAGATACTCATAGGAGCGTGAACCCTATTGCGAACTGAATATGCAAAGAATCTAGGTTGTGTACTCCTTATGAGAATCTAATCCTGATGATCTGAGGTGGAACAGTTTCATCTGGAAACCATCCCCCTACCCTGCTTGGGGAAAAATTGTCTTCCACGAAACTGGTCCCTGGTGCCAAAAAGGTTGAGGACTGCTGTCATAGAGTATACTTACACAAACCTGGGTGGTATAGCCTGCTACACACCTAGGCTGTATGGTGTAGCCTATGACTTCTAGGCTATAATCCTGTACAGCTTGTTACTATACTGAATGCTGTGGGGAATTGTCACACAATGGCATTTGTGTATCTAAACATCCCTAAAAATAGAAAAGATACAGTAACGATAGAGTGTTATAATCTTATGGGACCATTGTTGTATATGCTGGCCATCGTGGACCAAAATATTTATAGCCTGTGACTATATATGTATATACAACATATATTGTGTTTACATTTATATTTGTAATACATTTATTTACATAAATTTTTCTCTACAAAAATTCCTGCCAGGTAGTTTTCCTGCTTCTGTTTGCAAACCTCCAGTGACAGGTGGCTTATTATTTTGCAAATGAGCCTGTTACAGTCCTGATTGTAACTGGAAGAAAAAGATAGACTTGAGGAACACAAAACTGGAAATGGGGATTCTTGCAGTAATCCAAGTGAGGGACATGGAAGAGCCAAAATGAGCAGGAAGAGTCTGGATGTAATGATAGAGAAGCGAACTCCTTTGGTTGATGCTAAGTGCCATAAAAATGTGAATTGTGTAAAATGTGAATTGTAAAGTGGTTGTGCTCACTTTAGAGCCCAAACTTACTGCCAAACAACTCCCAAACCATACAAACATCTATTTTTCCTTTAAATGGACAAAGCAATGCTGACACCCAGTGGCTGGTTCAGATTACCCACAGCTCCCAGAGAGAGGATCCCAAGGGAGATGAAAGTCAACTTGCTCAATCCCTACCATCAGAGCAACCCAGGATCTTTAGCTGAAAGGGCAAGTCTAAATTCAGCCAGTAATAGCCAGCCATGTGATGTGTTTGGCACCACATAAAGGATAGTTCCCAGTAAGTTTAATGCAGATAAAAGAGCCAAATTAAACTTGCAGATGAGAAGAGTATTGAATCAAAGTCAGCCCCTTGCAAAGCAGAGACAAAAGCAATTACCCTGAGTTCCCTGGAGAACTCCCATCCAAAGCACCAATACGAAATGAAATAGTTAAAGGTCAGTTTCTCAGTCAAATCAGTCCTCTGTTTTGCCATAACAGGGCAGGCTTTGTGCTTTGGTTGGAAGCCCCTCAACTCCCATTCTGACACAGAGTCAGGATGTGATAAAACAACAAGGAACTTGACAAATTGAATGGACAAACTGGTCCAAGGAGGGGGAAATGAGTTTGCTAAGGCCTAAAAGCAAGCTAATGGCAGAGAGGAAACACTAGTGTGCTTCCTGTCTGACTAGACTTAACAGCTGGAGCTCCAGTAGCCATCTTGGACCATGTGACAAGGGCCACAATCTTAGGATGGTAGAGGGGAAAGTAGAAGAGTCTGGTCATGAACAAATTCATGGGGCTATCATACCAACCTGGAGTGTAGACCAGATTTTTATGAACTCTCATGCATGCTCAAAATGTCAGTTATCATCTGTCTGTCATTGATGCTGATCGTCTATCTACTTGATGTCGCCATTTGAACATCACAGAGGAACATTCAGAACGAAACTCAGGATCTTCTCCCCACAAATTTGGTTTTCCTTCAGTGTCCCTAAATGATACCACCATCCATTGCACAAACCAGAAGTAGAGGAGACATCCTTGACTCCTTTCTTTTCCTTGACCCCCATAACTAAAAAATCACAAGGCTTGAATACATGACTTTATCCCTTATATTAACCCACTTCTTAACATTCTTCTCGTCATTGCTCCAATGTTCTCTGCTTTATCCATTGGACACATTTTGCTTGTTTGTTTATCACCTCTTTCCTCCGTACAAGAATGCCAGCTTCCATGCCTGCCCTAGTTTGCATTCCCCTGCTTTTTCTTCACTCTATTCTATTACACTCTATTATTTTCTTCATAGCTCTTATCTGTATCTGAAATGATGTATATTTGTCTATGAGACTAGGGGTCTCATCTGTCTTGTCCATGGTTGTTGACTAATGTAGTGAGAAAAGAGCAGATATGTTGTCTATTTGCCTCACTATTGTATCACTAGCACTCAGAACTGTGCCTAGTACAAAGTAGGTGCTTAATGAATACTTGTTGGTGAGTAAACATGAATATAGGTACACACGTAATGTATATATGGTGCTTAGACAGTAAGAGTATCTGGCAAAGGAAGTCCTGAGTTAGCAATTACCTGGTTATAGACTACAACTCAATTACTGGTGCCTTGTTATTTTTGTAGTCAATGACTTTGAAAGCCAATGTTGCGTATCTGACAAGGACTCGAAAAGGCAGTCTGAGATTTGATATCATCATCATCATCTGATGAAAAAAAATCAAACCTAGCTTCTGAAACGGGAAGTAAGATGCCTGGTGGATGTTGTCTTAGGGCAACTTGGGCTGCCACTTTTATTTTCTGTTGCTTTCCGTAATAGCCAGCATCTATGAAGAAGATGGTTGACTACTTGTTCATACCGTAGTTTAGCTGGTTTTTGACTGAATCCATGGAAGAAAAGGAAGGAAGGAGGGAGGGAAGGAAAGGGATGGAAAAGGAAGAGAATAAAGGAAAGGAAGGGGAGACAGACAGAGAGAGAGAGAGAGAGGAAGAGAGAGAGAGAGAGAGAACCTGTTCTGTTTAAAGTATTACAAGGGAAATAAAGAGAAGGTCTTTATACTTCCTCTTTTGTTCATTCCCTGACCCCACATTTGAATTCTTTATGTTACAGCCAGAATAATACTTTCCTCTGCCTCTCTCCTCTTACTCCGTCTCTCTCTTTTCCTCCTTTCTTTTCTCATAGGCTTAATAAAATAAAGTGTATTTTTACTCCGTAACAACTCAACATTAGTGTTCCATAGCAGGGGGCCACTCATGTGATTATCTAGGAGCCCCAACAGGGCACCTTTTATCTTGATATTCTGAGCTCTTTTAGGGCCTCAGAGATGTCTACAAACCAGGAAAGAACAGGAAGAATCCTGCGTGGAGGGTTTTTATAAGTCAAGTGCATGATCTCTGTAAAATATAAGTTGTATGGTATCCTGCGTAAAACTTTCAGTGGCTTCCAGCCACGTTAGAATAAAATTCAGATTCTTCACTGTGGCCTACAGGGTGCTACATGATTGTTTTTGCTTACCTTTTTAATAATTATACATATTTATGGGGTACAATGTGATATGATGTTTCAATACATGAACACATTGTGAAATGATCAAATTAGATTGATCCATCATCTCAAATACTTATAGTTTCTTTGTGGTGACAACATTTAAAATCTAGCCTTTTGAATTATTAGCTGTAATTACCATGCTGTATAATAGACTACCAGAACCTTTTCCTCGTAACTGAAACTTCACCCAACATCTCTCCTTTCCCTGTCCACAGCCCCCTGCCCCACCTCCAGCCTCTGGTAACCACCATTCTGCCTTCTACTTCTCCTTTTCCTTTTTACTTTAAGTTCTGGGATACATGTGCAGGACGCGCAGGTTTGTTGCATAGGTATACATGTGCCATGGTCGTTTGCTTCACCTATCAACCTGTCGTCTAGGTTTTAAGCCCCGCATGCATTAGGTATTTGTCCTAATGCTCTCCCTCTCCTCATCCCCCAGCCCCCGACAGGCCCCAATGTGTGATGTTCCCCTCCCTGTGTCCATGTGTTCTCATTTTTTGTCTCCCACTTATGAGTGAGAACATGTGGTATTTGGTTTTCTGTTCCTGTGTTAATTTGCTGTCTACTGTCTACTTCTGAGTTCAACTTTTGTCAGATCCCATATGCAAATGAGATCATTTCATGTGGTATTTGTCTCTCTGTGCCTAGCTCATTTCTCTAGGCATGATGTCCTCTAGGTTCATTCATATGATTTCAAATGAAAGGATTTCCTGCTTTTTAAGGAGTACTAGTATGGCATTGTGTGTATATACTGCATTTAAAAAATTCATTCATCTATTGATAGGCACTTAGGTTGATTCTATATCTTGGCTATTGTGAATAATGCTGCATTGAACATACGAGTGCAGATAACTCTTCAACATACTGATGACATTTTCTTTGGATATATTTCCAAAAGTGGGATTGCTGGATCATATGGTAATTCTATTTTTAAATTTTTGAGGAGCCTTCATACTGTTTTCCAAAATGGCTGTACTAATTTACAATACTACCAACAGTGTACAAGGGTTCCCTTTTTTCCACATCCTCATCAACACTTATTTTCCATCTCTTTGATCATGGCTAATTTAACAGGCAAGAGGTAATATCTCATTGTAGCTTTAATATACATTTCTCTGATGATTAGAGATGTTGAACATTTTTTAATATATCTGTTGGCCATTCTTGTGTCTTCTTTTGAGAAATGTTTATTCAGTTTCTTTGCCCTTAAAATAGAGTTATTTGTTTTCATGTTATTGAGTAGTTTGAGTTAATTGTATATTTTGGATAATAACTCCTTATCCAAAATTAACCTACACAACTGTGGCCAATTAATTTTCAACAAAAGTGCCAAGAACACACAACAGGGAAAGAACATTCTCTTCATTCCCTTTAGTTGGTAAAACTAAATATCCACATGCAGAATGAAAATTGATCCACATCTCACCATGTATATGAGAATCAGCTCAAAATGGGTGAAAGACTTAAACTTAAGATCTGAAACTATAAAACTACTGAAATAAAACATAAGGAAAAAGCTCCATGACACTGGTTTGAGCAGAGATTTCTTATATATGACCCCAAAAGCACAGGCAATGAGAGCAAAAATAGACAAATGGGATTGCCTCAAACTAAAAAGCTTCTGCACAGCAGAGGAAACAATCAATAGTGTGAAGAGAGAACCCACAGACTGGGAGAAAATGTTTGTAAATCATACATGGGGTAAGTGCCTTGCCTACCTCTTTGATATCATTTCCCATCTTTTTTTCCGTCTTCCTTCATTCAGCTCCAAGCCACATAGGCAGGTCTTTTTTTTTTTTTTTTTTTTCTTTCCTGTTCTTAACATCCTAAGCTTTTATCTGCCTTGGGGCCTCTGTGTTTGTTATCTCCTCTGCCTGGATGCCTGAACTCAGTAAGGTTGGCTGCTTCTCTTAATTTGGCTAACTCAGCCCAGAGAAACTCGTCTTGCCTTCCCTATTTAATATTTCCTTGCCCCTTCCTCAAAGACACTGTTATATGACATTCCATTATTTTCTTCGTAGCTGTAATGACATCTGAAATTATAGGTGTGTATTTATTCATGAGAGTAGAGACCTATTTTTACTGTATATGATTTTCCATCCTTGTCCACCAGAAGAGGGGCTGGCACCTGGTAGGTGCTTAGTACATATCTACTGAATACTTACTGTGTGGCAAATATTCCTCTAAATACAGCAAAGGCACTAACTCATCTGATTCTCACAACTCTGTTAAAGGGCTACTATTATGATCTCTGTTTCATAGAAGAAACTGAGGCCCAGAGAAGTGAGATAATTTATGTAGGGTTATACAGATAAGTTGAGAAGCAGAAATTCTAATTCCAGGGTCTATGACCTTAACCACTGCACTATACTACTTCCAATCAGAATCCCAGTTTTGGAAAAGAACTGAGTATCATTTGATCATCTCACTACCACCAGATGCATAGATAATGCTCTGTGACATTCCTTTTGAGGTTTCCTAACTTCTTGAACGCTCTGGTGGCAGAGTATCCACTTTCTCCTGGGTGGACCCACTCCATTATGGTATGTTAGTTTTCCCCTTATGTTGGGATATACTCTGCCTGCTTATAGCTTCTCCCCCAGAGTTCTGTTGCACCTGTTCAGCTCTCAAAAGGATCCAGCCCTCTGTGCCCCAAGGAAGCCCATCAGCAGTGACAGGGTTATTCTCCTGACCTTTCTCTCCTACAAGCTGAATAATGCCAGATTCTTCCAAGGCATGGTTTATCTTTCTTTCTCTGCAAGGATATTCAAAGCCTCTGCTCAAGAAATATATGGGTGGATTCATTTTTTTATTTTTATTTTGCTCCTGTACCCCCATTTGGGAGCTGTGGGCCGGACATGAATTAGTGGGGTTTCTAATCCCATCTCATCTGATTTCCCTGAATCTCATCTCCCAGCCAGGGTGGTAACAAAAACCCATATGGCACAAAAGCAATTCCTTCTTGGGACCGTGGGGGCTGTTATCTGGTGCTCCTTAGATGATGCTATTAGCATAACTTACAGCTCCCATTCTGCCTTCACAACCTGAAACCGCAAGCATGGGAGAGGCTGATAAAGAAACTGGCTTATATACGCCTTTCCTTTCATTGCTGATATGCTTGTCCCTCATGGGTTTCTTGCAGAATAACAGAATTGTAAAGTGAGGAGAAAAGTTATATCATTGGATTAGGGAATATAGAGTTCCATTGTGAAGAGCTGTCTGGGGGTTGCTGATTCAGGGTGTGAGGCAGGCTGCATTTACAGACAAAATAAAATATTTGTGCCTCCCCACCCCCCAAAAAAAGGCAACTTGGTATAGATGAGACTGGCTGAGCTGTGCATAAATACAAGCTCTATTTATTTGAGATACTTTGTCTCTCTGATCTTTAAAATGAGGAATTGTACTTATCTGAAACAACTGTTATGAGGCTTAATTACATTTTGGTGTTTTGTGTGCCCTAAGTCCTCAATACACATTGGTTTAGATTTGTTGGACTTTACTGAGGTTTCTTTTAATTGCCACAGGTTCATGTTCATGGGATTTAAATCTCTATCCCGGGCATCTGGCTAAACTTGCATATTAAATGAGGTGATACCATAGAGAGGCAGAGAAATTTCTAGTAATGACAGTTAAATATGCCTGGTGCTTGCAGTTTTGTGGAATGTTTTCTCACATGTGATTTCATTTCATCCCTGTGACAACCCTATTAGGTAAGGGTAATTATTTTACATTTCGCACATGAGAAATCTAGGACACAGTAAGATTATTTAACCTGTCCAGTATCACAGGGTTAGTGAGGATTTGGTCACTATTGTAGCCCAGAAGACCTGGAACAGGGCCTCACCTTGAACTCAGGTCATCTGATTTTAAACTCCATTCTGGCTCTCCTTTGACTCTTTTGCTGGACTTGTAGAACTTAGCATTCTGTTACTCATCTCTGTGTTTTCCAGGTTAGTGCCTAGTACACAAAAGGCACCAAATAGGCATTTGAATTTCATGGAATTGAAACAAGTTTTAGCAACTATGGGTCATACATGAATTTTGTAGGAATGAGCTTACTTAGTCCCAGTATACTAAATAAGGCAACCTATAAATGAGCTCCCCACACCCATCCTAGATCTTACAAAAGGTTATTCCTGCCTCCATTTTTAGCTTATTTCTGTCTTGGACTGGAGCATTTGAAACTCCTACTATAAGAAAAACTGTGAAAAAAGATGGCTTAGCGGCAGAATCTGTGTTTATGTAAATAGAGTAAGAAAAATGTGAGCATCAGACATTGCTTAGAAAAGTAGCATTTGGTAGTCGGGAGGGTGTAGGTTTGGAGATCAGTTTCTGATCCAAGCCATATGGATCTTGATAAACATAGATCTCTATGTATCCATTCCTGACTCTAAGGCAACCAACCCATTCCATATGTGGCGTGGCCAGCACTAGTGGCAACAGACTTCCAGCCAAATCCTTAGCTTATTATCTCTCTTGACCCATCTGTTTTTTACCTTTCTAGTACTTGGCACCCTTACCTATTCCCAGCCTCTCCAGCTCCTGACCCCTTGCCTCCTCTTCCATTCATGGCCTCTTCCTTGGGCCTGACCCTAGGCACTACTTCTCTGGTTCTGACTTCTGCCTTCCATTGCGTATTAGGGTGAATCTGTTTCTTTTTTTTTCTGGCTACCCTGAGAAACACACACCTTCATGAGAGTAATTTCCTCCAATTAGCCCTGTTTCTTCAAAAAGGGATTGACCTTGTAGAGACTTTGTTTCTAATGTGCAGTACCTCAATTCATTCGTGCCTCTATTTATTCATACCTTCATTCAATCAGGTAATATATGTCAATTATCATTTACTTGCTGCGCACACCAGTGCTGGTGTACCATGTCACTAGATTCCAGTCCTTGCTCCGTGGAGCCTGTTACACAGAAGGGGACATAGTGTAGCATGGTAGTTAAGAGCATGTAAATGGATGTGTGTTCTAAACATGGCTCTGTTGCTCACTGTGTGCCTTTGGTCAAGATATTTAATCTCTCAGAGCTTATTTCTCCGTACGTAAAATGAGAATATTGCCTAGTAGAATCATTGTAGTATTAAGTAAAATTATCCATTATCCACACTGTACACTCAGTAGATATTGACTATTGTTTTATTAGTGAGGGACAGATAAATAACATAATTAGAATGTAACATTATCAATGATATAATAGGGAACATATTAGATTAATAATAGGTCCTTATCCAGGTTTCAGAAGGTTTCTTGGAGGAAGTGATATCTTAGCTCATACCTTAAGGGTGAGCATGAGTTAGCCATGTTAAAGAAACATGGAACATTTCCAGGGAAGGGAGCAGCATGTGCAAAGGCCTGGACAAGAGAAACATCATGGCAACATACATGTAGTTCAGTCAGGCTAGAGAAATATTTGAGAGTAAGAGGTGAGAGATAAGGCCAGGGTCTTGCCTCCTTCCTTTTATTCTGCCTCTTGTGGCTTCCCAGGCCATGATCCCATCTCATTACCCTACTTTTCCTCTTGGCACAGCTGTGATTTGCTAGAGGCAAAGGATGCTGAGTGGAAGTAGTTTCCCCTTGATGACTTACTTACATAATTGCTGATGCAGGTGCCCCATGGAAAACTTAGAGCCGTATTCTATTTAGGAACATTTTAGCCTTACACAGCAGATCCAGCTACTATGATTTGCCTCATTACCTATTAAGAGGACATTTGCATGGACTTAAATGGTTTCCTCACCTTGTTCCTGAGACAGATTTTTCCATGACTGGCCATTTGTCTAATAGCAGGCAAGTTGGAGAAGTGAACAGGAGGTCACTGAGACCTGCTTTTAATTGGCTTCTGGTAGAAACACAGAATGTCAGGCTGGGAGACACTTTATGGGTCATTTCTACTCTACTATGTCATGGAAAACTATGAACATTTCAATCCTAGACCCCAGAAATGATAGGGTATAGAAAAAAGCTGAGGCTAGCGAAAGGAGAGTGATGGCAAATGACGTTGACAGGGAAAAAGTGGTTGCAAAGCTGTTAAAATCTGCCTCTCTGATCAGCTGCCTATGGGAAATATGTCTGCCTCTGCCCCAGCTTCATGCACCCCTAGCAGACATTACTAGCAGTTGGAGCACTATTCTTTTGAGCCCAGACAGGGCCTCAGAATTCTTCCAAACATAGTGCTGCAGAGGTTCATGGCTGGGTATGTGGAGTCGGCACTTGTAATGAAACACACTAACTACCCTGAGAGCCTCTCTTTTTATATGCAGGGAATGTCAGGTCCATCAAAGAGAAGTACTTTATCCAGTGTAAACATGCACATTAATGGCAGACCTTAAGTTAGAGTGTTTTGCTCCTGACCCAAATCCCTGAAAGAATTTCCTCTCTTTGAAAGGTATCACGAAGGCCAGTTAGATTATTCTTTTCAAAAAGTGTCCTATCATGCCACTCTGCTGCTGAGCATCCCTCAGTAGCTTACCATTTCCAATAAAATAGTCTAAACGTATCAGCAAATCATTCTACATTCTTCACTTCATCATTTTTCATTTCATCTTGAGTCCAGCTCTAGTCAAAAGGGATCCCCACCCCTTTGTGGATGCCTTCTCATTCAGCTCGCATCCATGGGTCCTCCAAAGCTTGGGTCAAGCCTTTCAGCTTCTCTGAAACCGGCCAATTTCAATCCTATTTGTCTTCTTCCCCTAAACAATTCTAATGATTACGGTTCAACCCACATGACTTATTGGCATTTTAGAGGTTTTAATGGTGGAAAATGACATATGGCCAATATTACTCTAGACCCCAGTTACCCTGGCCCTGTATAAAAGAGCAAGCCACACTTAAGAGGTGACCTTTTAGTGTGATGGACCCTTCCTACCTGCAAACACAGCCCACCTAGGATCCCAGAATCTTGGGACCAATCTGATGAAAATTCCATTAGCTTGAGGTGTAGTGAGAAGGGGGCAGTGAGTGAGTAAGGGGGCTTAGAGAAATCTCCTTTTCCCTTAAGGCCTGCAGTTAACACACATTATCCCTGCCCTCCCGCCTTCTAATTGCTACTTATATGATTTTTCCAATCTATTTGTAGGGTACTATCTAATTAATTAATTAATTAAAGTAATTTGAATTAATTTAATTGAACAAACACCTGTGTGTCAAGCACTGTGTTTAGAGTTGGAAATACAAAAATAAATAAGACAAATATTCTTTTTTCATGCAGTTTGTACTCAGGTTAGGTAGACAGATAAGATATAAGTAACAAATAATGCCTTTCTCATCTAGCATACTGTAGGGGGACACAGTATATACTCAATAAACATTTGTTACCTTCCCTTATTCAATACCTATTTGGATTAGTATCTATATGGTATAGTTGATAGAGGTGTGTACACATTTATTCAAGTATATTTACTGAATATTGAATTATCCAGCAAGTATCTTTTAAATTAGATTCATAGAGGCAGTTAACAAAGATGGTCCAGGAGCACGGAATGCAGAATGATATAGCCAGGAGTTGGTCCCATGCTTCTAAGTGCAACTACATTTAGAGTACTGCATTCCATGCTGGACTCCACACTGGCAAACTACAGACAGTGTCTGAGGGAGGGTAACTAGGTTGGTATGAAGTCTTTTCATGAAAACTTGAAAAACCTTTCAAGGAAGTAGAACTGTTTTGGAGAATAGTTTGAGACTTCAGTTGATAGGCAATGGTGGTGATACGGTTTGGTTGTGTCTGCACCCAAATCTCATCTTGAATTGTAGCTCCCATAAATCCCACATCTCATGGGAGGGACCCGGTGGGAGGTAATTGAATCATGGGGGTGGGTTTTTCTCATGCTATTCTTGTGATAGTGAATAAGTCTCATGAGATCGTATGGTTTTATAAAGGGGAGTTGCCCTGCACACACTCTCTTGCTTGCTGCCGTGTAAAACAGCCTTTGCTCCTCCTCACCTTCTGCCACGATTGTGAGGCCTCCCGAGCTGTGTGGAACTGTGAGTCCTTTAATCTCTTTTTCTTTATAAATTACACAGTCTTGGGTATTTCTTCATAGCAGTATGAGAACAAACTAATACAGGTGATAATTGTTGGTTGTAAACATTTGAAGTGTGACTACATGTAAACGTGATTTTTTTTTTTTGTTTTCTGGGCATCCAAGAAGATGAAACTGGAATTAGCAAAAATGCCAAGAGGGAGCCCTTAGTTTGATTTAAGTTGTTCCCAAATGAGACACAAGGTCTTGTATGGATGGAGGCTCCCTGATACTGGAAAAATTTAAGCAGAAATTGCTGAGTTTGTTGTGGGCATTCAAACATTAAAAAGATGTTTTTTTCAGATTATCACCAATAACTATCTTAACTTTATATTTGATAATGATTTGTTATGAGGATCATTATTTTGTTTTATGGTTTAGAAAGCATTTTTATGTGAATTATCTGATTTGATTTTCACAAAGACAAGTTTTGAACTACTCCATTTTGCAGTTGGGCAAACAGACTTCAAGAGTCCAGTCATCACTATTCACAATGGAACCATGATATATGGCTTATGGCTCCACAAACAGCACTTTTTATTGTTTAAAAATGCTTAGACATGCTTGTTGATTCATCTTATAAATACAGAAATGACAGAATGCTGGCTGCCAAATTCTTTGTGTCCTATATATCCTTGACTTTTCTCTTTTTTGAGAGAGTCACTGTTGCACACCTCTGATCTTCTGATCCAACATCTATATGCTTGCTATTGTAATTCCTGTATGTTTCTTGCTGCTTTTTGACTTTTTTCCACATTTAAAATATATATTTGTATATACATTTCCTCTCCAGAAGTTACTAGGCATATTTACTGGTTGATCTAAGAGGTAGTACTTAAGGGGCCAAACATATGGAATTATTTGCATGATGCCTAGAGAATTTCAACTTTGTGTTTCCTCCCATGATGTTACTCCAGTGTTTTCTTTATTCATTCTTCAAAGGTCAGCCTAAATCTTACCACTTCTTAGAAGCCTTCTGCGACCTTCTTAGGCTACAAAGTTTTACACAGTTTTAGTATTTATTGTGTACCCTATTTATCTTGACTTGTGTCCATTCTATTCTCACATACACTTGTCAGTTACATATTCTTGCTGGAGTATAAAATCTTCAGTGGTGTGCTTTTTTCTTCTTTTATATACTCCAAATTTCTTGCCACAATGTTGAGCACCTTGGAATGTTGAATAACTACTTGAAGATTTTTAGTTCACCCCCATGGGCTTTAATTCTTCTCATAGATAACACGTTAAAATATATTTTCTGTTTACCCTAAAGAAACAGAAACAGTATGTACCTTTGGCTCTAGGTCCTCATTATCTTAGGTTTGGATCTTGGCTCTGCCACTTTCTAGAAATGTGACCTTGAGATGTTTTCTTCACTCCTCTAAGCCTTAGCTGTAATGGGGATCATGATTGTATCTACATTTAAGGGACATCATGAAGGTTAAATGAAGGAAAGAAAAAACGTTTGTTTTAGCACAGTGCCTGGCACATAGTTAATGCAAAATGAATGGTAGTAGTTATTGTGAGTGCTGTTGTTATTCTTACTGCAGGATCTGTCAGATAAAATGACCTGGATTTGTTTAAATGATTTGGTGCTCTGAGTCTAGGGATGTACACTAGTAAATCAAGAGACCTATTTTAGGTATGTATGTATACATTTGTATGCTCGTACTTATTTATTTATTCCTTGCCTTGTCCTAAAAAGACTTTAAGGCAGCTTATTAACATGCACAGCATATAACAAAGTAAAATAAATTTTAAAATAAAAAACGGTGCAATAGGAAAATCAAAGAAGAGAAAAGCAAAACTTAGAAATAAAGACAGTGTATAAGATACATGCCATGAGATATTTTGCCCCAATGGAGGTAGGCTACAAATCTAGTTTTAAATTTCTGAGAAGCAAAGAGTAACACAGGATTAATTACCCAATTTACAGTGCACAGGAGGTAAAAACAATCAAATTGCTTATGAAAAGTGTTAGGATTCTTTCTAGTGGGATTAGAGAGGATTTTCCTATGGCTCAGAGAGGAAGCTATGCAATACAAAGAGCAATATTTTTGTGGTGATTTTCAAATATATCCACATTTTGTTTTTGAGCTACCTCTCTTTAAAGATGGAAACGTAGGTGTGCTAATTCTCCTCTCCTTAATTGTTAGACATCTGATGTTAGGACATAAAAGGAATTGTGGCTTTCTTCTTATTCTCTTTCTGGGATCATTCACTCTGAAGGAAACCATCTACCATGTTGTAAGGATGCTCAAGCAGCTCTATGGAGAGGACCTTGTGTTGAGTGACTGAGGGCTCTAGTCAACAACCGTGTGAGAGAATCATCTTCAAATAGATCCCTCAGCCCCAGTTAGGTCTGCAAATGACGGCAACTTTCTTCAGTATCTTGACTATGAGAGACTCTGAGCCAGAGCCACCCAGCAGAGCTACTTCTGGATTCCCCAGCCTCAGAAACTGAGGAGATAACACATGTTCATTGTTTTAAGCTGCTAAGTTTGGGGATAACTTGATATGTAGAAATAGATAACTATTACAATTCTCAACACTGCCCCACAGTGATCACAGTGAGGGATTTGATGAGGACACTCTTCACAGTGACCCTCAGTTTATGATGAGTGCAACTTACGTGCAAAATGGCTTAAGCAGACCTAAAAAAGTCTTTGAGAGCTTCCAATTTCATGAGGGGAGAAAGACACACAGCCCATTAACCATAATGTGAGGAGGAATGGATAAGTCTAAATTAAGGCACAAGTAACAAGCTATGGGAGCTTAGGAGGGAGCATTTAATGTTACTGAAAATTTTATGAAAGAGGTGGTATTTGGGTTGGGTCTTGTAGGATGGCATATTAGAATTCCTTTAAGGAATCCTTCACTTAAGTTTCTCAAGAAACAGACTCTGAGATGAAGATTTGCATGGTAAAGAGTATACGGGGGACTATTTTTGGGAACCGCACCTGTGAGACAGTGAGGAAGCAGGATTAGACAGAAGTAGGTGTTAGCCTGAAGTTTAGTTGCAACAGAGGCCTCAGCCTATTCTGTGGTGAATTTCAGAGTTGAGATGATCCTTCAGAATTGTATGGAATTGAGACAAGGGGTTTGCTTTTATCTTGTTGAATTGATTAATCAGATGTGAGCTGCTTCTTGGGAGGGGATATAACCCTGGCTGAGACAGTTTCATTTGGTTAACCACATTGCTAGACTATCAGCAGGTAGCATTCCTGGCCACTAAAGGTGTTAGTGCTTCAATCCTAAAGAAGGGTCAGCATGGCACACTACAGCACACATTCTACTAGCTTAAGCTGACTTTGCAATCATCCAAGTTGGCATCATCATCATCATCATCACCATCACTATCATTATTTGTGGTGATGGCTCACAGATCTGAAAACACAGTGGATTGGGCTAGTTTTAAAGGATGGCTGAATTCTGAAGCTCAAATAATGTCATCAGTAATATACCTATGTCTCGGGACTCTATGTGCCTTCCTATTGGCTTTATTCATATTCTGTTTGGCACAACTGTAGGCTTACCTTCTGCCAAACTAGCATCTCAGTGGAAATAGATCCCTTTCCCAGAATTGCTAGCAAAAGACCTGGGCTGATGGTAATAGGCCTGCTGGGGTCACCTGCATATCTTTGAACAAATCACTATAGGTAGGTGAATATGGGCTCTGACTAGCCAAGTGTGGATTATGTACCTATTCTGGAACCATTTCCACACAAACCACATGGACTGAGTTGCATGAGAAGGGTAGATTGTCAAAGAAAACTTAGAGTTACTAATTTTTTTACCCAAAGTGGGGGCAGGCAGATAAAAGTCCTCCACTGGTAGATGGGATGTCAATGGGAAGTAAAGAGAGAGAAGGTCCTTCTAAGCCAAGGGATTAGCTTGAAGAATGACATGGAAATGTTAAAGCATATGGCTTGTTGAGTGACTGGCAAATAGCATAAGCACATTCAGTATGTAAAACTATCTGTCTCCCCCAATACATGTATAGATCCATATTCCTTTAGTCGAGGGAAGAAGAATGCATTGTGAGTGATAAATTATGCAGATAATATTTCATATGCATACAGAGTCCAACCACAAGAGACATCGTGCTCCCCTGGGAAACCTGCCTGAAAGACAATGGGCCAGGAGAAGGAAGGGGGCAGGAAGAGAGGAGTAGAATGAGGTTTGGCAGGTTTTGCTTGCAGCTAGGACAAGGCTGAATGAGGCAACGATTTTCCCTGAGGCTGTTCCCCATGACCAAAGTGGTGTGGATTGGCTATGGCAGCCTGGGCAGCCAGCTCTGAGACAAATCATGACAGAGTGTGGACCTGATAGGAATTTATGTCACTCTCTGAAGGGTGGCCGCTTTGTTATTATCAAGGCAGCTGGGAGTGAGTTGTTTAGCATATTCAAAAGGTCACAGTGCCTAGGAGAGCGCACAGGACAAGGAATCAGGAGACCATTTCTGGGCCACTCACATCTTGTAGGGATGTGGACCAGTCAGTTACCTCATCTGTAAAAAGACAGTGATGAATGCTTAGGAAGGCCCCTTCTAACTTGGTGTCTCTGGATATAAGGAGACACAGAATGGTCTAATTTGATGGAGAAAAGATGACTAGATATGGCAGTGGCATACCTTTCAGGGACAGTAAATGGAGGCCCCAAGGGGAAGGCATGGACGTACAACAGGAGTATTTGAGTTCAATCAAGTCACTGGCCTGTCAGGTAGTTTCTGATCTTGCTAAAAGAGGTCAAAGAGCCTTAACCACAGCATTGACTATACAGGAATAGAGCTAGCAGACAGATAGTTTGGTTGTCTTGCATCATTTGAAAAATAAAAAAAAAAAGCCCCATTTGGGTTATATTTTTTATGGTTATATAAAAATATATTAGCAAAGCCGGGGTTTGTACTCAATCTTATGACATTGCCTTGCTTGATTTGAACATAATTTTCTCCACCAGGGGATTGCACAGTACCTACTAATCAAGTTAATTCATACTTCCTGAACTACAAGAAGTTATAGAAGAAAAATTAAAGGAAAAAGAGTTATGTAGGCAGATGTGAGGGGTGTACAGAGCGTTCTGGGACAGGTGGAAGGTAGAATATGCCTGCATCAGGGAGATGTATTTAATTCACCCAAGTAAAAAGACACAGTGTGTTCCAAAGAAAGAACACCAGATACCAGCTTCCCAAAGCATTTTTCATGAAATATATATCCTAAAAAAATCCCTGGGCATTGGTAAAATATGTTTACTTTATCTCACTCTGGGAAACTTACAAAGAATATGAAAGACTCTGAGATTATTAAATGCTCTGATAAGTCCTGTAGCAAATAAACTGGCTTAACTCTGTTTAATCAAGTATCTCTTCAACATATTTGACTACTGAAATTCTTCTAACTTTTAATTTTTGTACCTAATACCTGTTAGCATCCTGTAGAAAATGCTTTGAAAATGCTACAATAGATAAATTATATGAATTTGGGAATTTCTCTCTTAATGTCAGCTTCTCTCTATAAAATTACACAATTAGATTAAATGTTTGCCTTAATTCCATTACGATCCTTTGATTCTAATTGTTGCACATCAGTGGCAGAATTAAAATGAGAACCAAAGAGACAGCTATGGTTTGAACGTGTCCCCTAAAATGCATGTGTAGAAAACTTAATCTTCAACTAACAGTGTTGGGAAGTGGGGCCTAATGGGAGGTGTTTAGGTCACAAGGGCTCTGACCTTAAGAATTGATTAATTCCCGTTATAAAAGGGCTCGAGGCTGGAAGTTCAGCCCCTCTTTGCTCTCTGTCACCCTCTCTTTGCCCTTCTGTCAGAGTATGACGCAGCAAGAAGGCTCTTGCCAGATGTGATTCCTTGATCTTGGACTTTTTCAGCTTCCAGAACTCTGAGCCAATCAATTTCTGCTCATTATAAATTACCGAGAGTGTGGTATTCTGTTAGAGCAGCACAAAAGTGGACTAAGGCTAGGCAGAGTGAGCTTCTCAAAGCTACCGTTGTCTCTTGCCTGGACAACTGCAATAACGTCCTTGCTGGTCTTCCACTTTCAGTCTCATCCTTCCCCAAACCACCAGCCAGACTTCAATCAGAGAGGACTTCTAAAATGCAGATAAGGCCATCTCACATTGCTGCCACTCAACCTTCAATGTTCCCTCCAGGTTCCTACGCAGAGA
Source organism: Colobus angolensis palliatus (assembly GCF_000951035.1). Lineage (NCBI taxonomy): Eukaryota > Metazoa > Chordata > Mammalia > Primates > Cercopithecidae > Colobus > Colobus angolensis. The sequence continues at coordinate 6,695,196 of NW_012122932.1, forward strand.
CCCTGAGACTTGACATTATACCAGGAAGCCCTCCCTAAATATCTCACTAGCCATCAGTGCACAATGAAATAACACATTTTTAGGCCAAAATATAATTATTGTACAGTAGAAAGGGAGGACATCAGAAATAAAAGTTTTCTTAAACGAGATGGATACCCAAGGTGCAGTTTGCAGAACTTCTGAATCAGAATCTGCATTTTAACAAGACCATCTGGGTGAAGAATGATTTGAGAGGCACTATCTTAGTGACAATTGTTACTGTATGAATCACCAATGAGGCCAAAGGGTTAGGGATTTAATGCATAGACTTTAGAGTTAGGCCTGGCTTTTTGTATAAAGTGTGTTGTGATCTTGGGCAAATTCCTTAACATCTCTGAATCTGTTTCCTCATCTGTAAAATAGGTAATAAAAGTACTAGTACCTAGCTCACAAATACACTGTGAAGATTAAATGATGGACTATTGGAAGCAGCTCCTATCACTGTGTTGGCATAGAATGCTTAATAAAGCGTGCGATGAGTATATGGGGAAGTTGAAGACCACAGAGCAGTGTTACTTGTGGCGGGGTCCAGCATGAGCATCACAGTCTAGGGGCAGAAACCTAGTAGAGTTGAGACAAGGGTAGGAAATAGCAGTAAGATTGATGACCTCATTCACCGAGCAGTTACTGAGCACTCATGATGGGCCAGGCCATCTGGAGTGGCTGGGGCTACAGTGCTGACCAAGGCACAGTGCTTGCCCTCACGAAGCACACAGCCGGGCATGTCAGCCAGGCATCATCATCGAGGAGTGTAAGTGCAACCGAAAATAGACTTGGCCGTGCTTTCTCCTTGCTTGGCACGGATCTCACTGCAGTAGAGCTTCGATTCCAGCTGATCTTCTCCTTGGCTCTTAGTTCTCCCAAGAATTTCTCCTTAGGGAATGAAAAAATAGCCCCATTTTCTGCTCCTCCTTAAGGTGTTATTTTGTCCATTTGAAAGGAGAAAAAAAAACACCCATCAGCTGTTTTGAATGGAAAATATCTTTTTTTTTTTCCCTCTCCTATGTAAACTATATATTTTTTTTTTCAGGACTTTGTGGGTCACTGAAACCTCAGGATTTGTTTATTTATCTCAGACTCTTGGGTGACCTCATCAATTGCCAAGCAATCTGTCCTGTTTACACAGATCTTGGCAGCCTCTAGGATGACTTTTCTAATAGAGATATCTCTCTCCTAGCCTGGCTGAGCTGGAGGCCCTCCATGGGTAAGGCTTGAAGGGAAGTGGGGAGTGAGGCACATGTAGGAATGATGTCATTGCTGAGTTTCCCTTGCCCTCTGCTGCCCTCCAGATTACCAAGTTCCATGGGTGTGCAGAAGGCAGTGTCGGTGCAATACAGCATAGCCTAGCCAGCGCAAGGAAGGCTCAAGGAAACTGCTGGCTGGCTTTTATAATTTTGATTAAGTAGTAGCATTTGTATAGGAAAGCTTTGTTGGAATTTTCCAGCAAACATTTTTGGGAGAATAGGGACTTGTCAGTTGAAAATGCTCTCTCAGATGCCATCTGACTATGTTGGTGGCAAGGAACATCTTTCTGAGAGAGCCAGAGGGAATAAAACTGAGAGAAAGGCCACCCCCAGGCCAAGGAAATAGAATTCAGTTTTAAGTGAAGCCATCTCCTAAATTATCTGTCTGAGGACTTGTGATCAATTAACATTAGCAACATGTTCTTATTCTGACAAAAGGTAACAAACACAGGGAGGATTGGACTCAGCGGCTGACCTGAGACACAGAGGCCTTTTGGAGTGGGAAATCAGGGTTGTTGACTTTACTGAGATAGGTAACACAAAGTGTGTGCATGTCCTGTGTAGTGTCTGTTCAGACATTTCATTTCTTCCCTTTTTCCTTTTTTTCTAAACTTTAATTACCTTACGTCTCTGGTTTGTCTTTTGTTTGGAAATGCTAAAGATATAAAGTCCTTATTTGTATGATTTTAGCTGTGTGATTTGAGAACAAATGCTTAATCTTTTAAGTCTTGATTTCTCCATTTGTAAAATGATTAGTTTGGAGCAGGTTATTTCTAAAGATTCTTTAAACCTAGAATTCTGATTCCCAACAATGCCAGATTATTTGACAACTACTTGCAGCATACTGGCATTTAGCAATTAGTTGGCAGCTAAAATGAGTCAAGTAGAAATATTTTAGTTGAGATCTCAATAATGTCCACTATCCGTTAAAACAGAACCATGTTAGACTTTTGTTTAGTGGTGTGTGTGTGTGTGTGTGCGTGTGTGTATGTGTGCGCGCATAAAGGTAGACACTAGTGAAAAGTTAGGGGGTAATTATGTAACAATTTATAGGGTAGGAGTGAAGAATACCTGGCATAATGCCATTATCCCGTTTCTGATGCCCAAGGGCAGACATTGCTAGTCGATCATGTCACTCATTTTTATGATCATATCACTCCTTTCACACCGGGAGGCCACTAAAAAAGCCATGATGAAATCTATTTGTCTCCCCTAGTCTGAGGCATAAAACTGATAACCCGAGTCTTATCAGCAACATTCTCTAACCCTTGGGATATTTGGAGGGTGTTCTCATTTGAATATTCATTCATTCAACACATATTTTTAAGTCCCTACACACACATAGTCCTAGCCAACTGTAGTTGTAGGTAATGGTGATAAGCAGAGGATGAAACAACAAAACTCTCATGGAGTTTTCATCCCAGCGGGGCAGAGGAAGAAAGAGAATAAAATGTCATACCAAGTACAGACATACTTTACCTTATTGTGCTTTATATTATTGCTCTTTGCAGATATTGCATTTCTATTTTTTTTTTTAATTTTACTTTAAGTTCTGGGATACATGTATGTACAGAACGTGAAGGTTTGTTACATAGGTATACATTTGCCATGGTGGTTTACTGGACCTACCAAACCATCATCTATATTTTAAGCCCTGTATTCATTAGGTATTTGTTCTAATTCTCTCCCTTCCATTGCCCCCCACTCCCACTGCCCTGACAGGCCCCAGTGTGTGATGTTCCTCTCCCTGTGTCCATGTGTTCTCATTGTTCAACTCCCACTTATGAATTAGAACATGCAGTGTTTGGTTTCCTGTTCCTGTGTTAGTTTGCTGAGGATGATGGTTTCCAGCTTCATCCATGTGCCTGCAAAGGATATGAGCTCATTCTCTTTTATGGCTGCATTATGTGTGTGTGTGTGTGTGTGTGTGTGTGTTTAAGAAATTGAAGGTTTGGGCACCCCTGCATGGAGCAAGTCTAGTGGCACCATTTTTCTAACAGCATGTGCTGATTTGAATCTCTGTTATATTTTGGTAATTTTTGCAATATTTCTAAGTTTTTCATTATTACATGTGTTAGGGTAATCTGTGACACTGGATCTTTGATGTTACTATTATAATTGTTTGGGAGCACCACAAACTGTGGCCATGAATGATGACGAACTTAATCACTAAATGTCATGCGTGCTCAAACTGCTCCACTAGCATGCCATTCCCTCATCTCTCTCCCTTTCCTCAGGCCTCCCTATTCTCTGAGATACAACAATATTGAAATTAGGCCGATTTATAACCCTACAGTGGCCTCTAAGTGTTCAAGTAAAAGGAAAATTTGCACGTCTCTCCCTTTTTATCAAAAGCTAGATATGATTAAGTTTAGTGAGGAAGACATGTCCAAAGCCAAGACAGGCTGAAAGCTAGGTCACTTTTGCGAAACAGCCAAGTTGTGAATGCAAAGGAAAAGCTCTTGAAGGAAGTTAAAAATGTTATTCTAGTGAGCACGCAAGTGATAAGAGGGTGAAACAACCTTACTGCAGACGTGAAGAAAGTGTGAGTGGTCTGGATAGAAGATCAAGCCAGCCACAACATTCCCTTAAGCCAAAGTCAAATTCCAAGCAAGGCCCTAACTCTTTTCGATTCTATGAAAGGTGAAAGAGGTGGCGAAGCTATAGAAGAAAAGTTGGAAGCTGGCAGAGGTTGGTCTATGAGGTGTAAAGAAGTCATCTCCATAACATAAAAGTGCAAAGGGAAGCATCAAGTGCTGATGTAGAAGCTGCAGCAACTTGTCCAGAAGATCGGGATAACATCCTAACTGAAGGTGGCTATGTAAAATAATAGATTTTCAATAGAGACAAAACAGCCTTCTATTGGAAGAAGATGCCATCTCGGACTTTCATAGTTAGAGAGGAGAAGTCAATGCCTTGCTTCAAAGTTTCAAAGGACAGACTGACTCTCTTGTTAGGGTCTAATACAGCTGGTGACTTGAAGTTGAAGCCAATGCTCATTCACCATTCTGAAAATCTTAGGACCTTTAAGAATGATGCTAAATCTACTGTGCCTGTGCTCTAGAAATGGAACAGCAAAGCATGGATGACAGCATATGTTTATAGCATGCTTTACTGAGTAGTTTAAGTCCACTGCTGAGATCTACTGCTCAGAAAAAAAAAACATTCCTTTCAAAATATTACTGCTCATTGACAATACACCTGGTCATTCAAGAGCTCCATTGGAGATGTACAGGAGATTAATGTTATTTTCATGGCTGCTAACACAACATACATTCTGCAGCCCATAGGTCAAAGTGTAGTTTTGACTTTCATGTCTTCTTATATAAGAATGGGATTTCATAAGGATATAGCTGCCATGGGTAGTGATTCCTCTGAGGGATCTGGGCAAAGTAAATTGAAACCCTTCTGGAAAGTATTCACTATTTTAGACTCCAGTAAGAACATTCATGATTCATGAAAAGAGGTCAAAATATCCACATTAACAGCAGTTTGGAAGAAGTTGATTCCAGCCCTCATGGATGACCTTGAGGGGTTCAAGGCTTCTGTGGAGGAGGTCACTGAAGATGAGGTGGAAATAGCAAGAGAACTAAAATTGTAAGTGGAACCTGAAGAGGTGACTGAATTGCTGCTATCTCATGATAAAGCTTCAGTAGATGCAGAGTTGCTTTTTATGGGTGAGCAAAGAAAGTGGTTTGTTGAGATGAAATCTATGCCTGATAAACATGCTGTGAACATTGTTTAAATGATAACAAATGATTTAGGATATTACATTAACTTAGTTGCTAAAACAGTGGCAGGGCTTGAGAGGAGTGACTCCAAATTTACAAGAAGTTCTACTGTGGATAAAATGCTGTCAAACAGCATCACATGCTGTAGAGAAATTTTTCATGAAAGGAAGAGTCCATCAATGAGGGAAACTTTATTGGTGTCTTATTTTTAAAAATTGCTGTGTCACCCTACCTTTCAGTAACCACCACCCTGATCAGTCAGCAGCTGTCAACATTGAAGCAAGGCCCTCACCTTGCAAAAAGATTAGAACGCACTGAAGGCTTAGATAATTGTTAGTATTTTTAGCCATAATGTATCTTTAAATTAAGATATGTGCATTGATTTTTAGGCATAATTCTATTGCACACTTAATAGACTATGGTTTAATGTAAACATAACTTCTGTATGCCCTGGAAACAAAAAAAAAATCACGTGACTGATTTTATTTTGCTATTTGCTTCAGTATGGTGGTCTGGAACCAAGCCCACTATCCACGTGGGGTGTGCCTGAATGTTTGGTGTCGGTAAGTGCTGGAAAGAAATTAGCAGAAAAAGGATAAATAGAGTAAGTGTATATGGGGTTAGAATTGAATTGCAATATTATATAAGAATGTCACAAAAGGCTTTGTTGAGGTGAAATTTGTGGAAAGACCTTAAAGGAGAGAGATCGGGTGAGGATGGGAGGTTAGCCAAGGCCGTGTAATTTTGAGGTTTCAGAGAGGAGCAAAAATTGTCTTTACAAGAAAATATTCATTAATGAATTGGCCACTTTAAAATTATTCCCATTCAAGAATTCTTTCCCTCTTAATTGTTTTCCCATCTATCATATCAATATTTTTGTTGGTCTATGATAATTAATAGATATTATAAATATCACATGATACAAAAATAAATCAAATTAGTTTTGAAGTAAAATTACCAATTATAGTAAAGATGATGATTTCATGAAGTTATTGAAAGTTATGTTAAAAACGTACTTGAGTTATAAGCAAATAAGGATCTGTCTGAATATTCAGTTAACAATTGAAGAAGAGAGAAGCACTGAGGATTAAACCCAATAAGCTCTTTCAAAGTAAATGTTTACCTGAAGGATTATAAGAGGACTTTAGAGAAATTTTTATTACTCTTAAATGTTTTTTAAAAGATGACCCTATTATTGACCATCTGTGAAAGTCAAATATGAAAAAAAAAGAAAAATCTTGGTTTGTTTTTTGGAAAAACGTATGCCAAAAATACTGACCATACTTCAATTATTCCTTGTTGCTTTGTAGAATTAGCATAGACTTAAAAATACCCTAAAATAATATAGACATAACTTATTTTAAAAGATTTTGGTTTTATTTTTAAGTTGGAGTCCCAGTTGAACATCTTCTGTTTAGTGTGCAATTTTAGGATTTGTCTTAAGTGGATTCACTGTAAACTAATCCATTTTCATGACCAGTGAAATTCCCTTGAAGAGGCACAATACGTTTGAACAGGTGGAGGGACTCACCCAAGGTCACATGGCCAGAAGGTGGCAGGACCTGGGCAATGCTATTTCTGTGCCTCCCAGTGACCAAAGTTGAATTGAAAGGATCCTCTGGTGGGTTCATAATATGAACTCACATGGGAAATCAGGGATCCTAGGCAGTTAATCGGCAAACCAGCTATTGATTTGTTTTTTGAAAGATTTTTTTTCTTTTAATAAAACTTTGTTGTGTGCACATGATTCTGATTTAGAAGACATTCCTCATGGCTTATGGCAGTCTTCAAGGAGGCAGTGTTCTCTTACAAGGCCTGAGGAACAGAATGAAATGTGATTATTAATATTTATCTGCAGAAGATTGTAGCAATACCCTGAACACCTTCTACTCTTAGCGTATAGGTACAAGACCTCTAGTTCTGACTAGGAAACAGGGTAGATGTTGCATTTAATAACGGACAAGAAATTTTAGGAGCTATACTTTCTCTTTTACTCCTGGGGGCTCTCAGAGGAAAAATAGATGCTTTCTTAAGCTTCTGGCCTCTTTATAATATTTGAGGATGCCTTGCATTTCCTTATTTGACCCACAGCTTGAATCCCTATTGGTTTGAAGGAGCACTTGGGGGTTTTTGAATTTACATTTTGCTTAGATCCACATAGGGTCATACTTTACCTGCCATTTACTCCTAAATATAGATGGACAAGTAGATAGATAGATGAATAGATGAGATTGAGATTCCAAAAATACCTAAACACTCACAGAACTGACTTTAGAGATCATCTGGTTTCCCATTTTCATTTTATATTGAAGTTGTACAGAGAAGGGATAACAATACAGTTGGGTCACACGGCAAGGCAGTGACTGATTTCACACTAAAATTCATACCTTCTGAATTATGGTTGGGTGTTCTAATTCACCCCCAAATAAATGTCATTCCTATGTGCATATATGCATGAGTAGTCATATCCTGTGTTCATGATGTGTGCTAGCATTGTATTTTTCTTAACTCCATTCCAGGACCCAAAGAAGAACATATATTCTGCAGTTGTCTCCATAAAACTGATTACATGGGGTTATGGTTAAGAGTATGTCATACAGAGCTGTACTGAAATATATGTCCTGCTGCTTCCTAACTAGCTATGTGAAATTGGGTAAGTTTTTGAAGTTCTCTATACTTCCATTTCCTCATTTGCTAAATAAAGGCAATAATGCTCACTTTTTAGGCTTGTTTTGAGGATTGAGATAATGGATGTAAAGTATTTAAAAATGCTTATAATTGAGCATGGATAGAGCTGAATAAATGTTAGCCATCATTGCAGTTATCATCAGCTACAGCAGAGGAACAACTGCAGAATCTTCATCATCAGCATCATTAGCATCTTTATCATCATTTTGTTATTGATATTGGTGAGCTGAAATCAAACCACTGAATGGTCCTTTGAGCACATCCAGTCTAACCTCGGTCTCATGACTTAATCCTGTGTTTACCATCCCTGTCATGTGTTCAGCCTGACTTAGATTGAATACCTCTGGTGCCCGGGAACTCATTTCTTTCCAGAGTAGTGCATTGTAATTTCAGAGACAATTCTAAATACAATTAAACTGGGGTTTAAAAGTCTCTAATATTCAAAATAAATGGCCTGTCCCAGCATCATTACTCATATCTGAAGTGATTTATGTACCAATTACATAAGGAATTTGTTTCTCCTGTTTCACATAAAGATTATGGATCAATTAGGTTCTTATGTTTTCCTTGTCTAAGAAGGAAGATTCTATGCCCAAACTTGGGATCCGGCTGACCAGGGAAGGAGGCAAGAGGCCTCAGCAGTTTTCATTTCCAACATGGCCTCTGTCACCAGCTGTAATCTGGGCTGAGGAGCCCCCACTGCTCTGCCAAGATACTTCTCTCTGAGCCTATCACTCCTCTTACTTTCTGGATATATTGCATTTGAGTTAGGTATTAGACACCTAAGGGGATAGAGCATTCTGTAGCTCAGTGTACAAGTCGGGGTAAAAATACAAATTTGAGAAAATCAGCCTAGAATTGGTATTTGAAGCCATAGGACAAGAGAAAGGGAGTTTGTAGTATACTCTATCAAAAATCCTCTAAAAAAAATTAGCTGGCAGCAGCCACTGGATTAGCAAACACGCCTTTCAGATTTTCTTACTTTGTCTTCCTCCGCTTGAGAAAATATACATGGAGGGCTGTGAGGATGCAAGATGTTGGTTGAAATCAATGACAGAGATGCTATCTTCCTTTAGCTCAATGAGCTTGCAATCTTCAGATGAGGGAGAGATGCACAGGTCACTAATTATAAAAGAGGGCGGGTGAAAATGGCTATGAAGTGTAGGTATTGGCATGTCCGGGAGCAGAGAACAGGGAGGGGTGGGTAGTTTGTTGGTTATATCAAGGAAGACTTCACAGGGAAGATGCTATGTGTAGGGGAACTTGAATGACAAAAGACGTTTTAGAGGCTAAAAAAAAGGGTAGAAGGCATTCCAGGCAAAGAGAGACTAGATGGAGAATAGATTCATAGAGGCAAGAAGAGCACACAGTAGGATTTCAAAACAGATTTGTGAACAGTATCCCAATGACACTGTATCTAGGGCTGGCCATTTCTCCTGTGCCTGAAGGCAGCCTCGAAATAGATGTGTCCCTGTATTCTGAGATGAAGATCTTGCAGAGCCCAGGGAGAGTAGCTGGAGCCTTTCACCTTGTGCTGAGATTCAAAGGGCAGGGAAGAAACAAACTTCTCCCATGAGACCAATAATGATGACACTCAAGATTGTGGATTGCGAGCTTGTTCCAAAGGTACCGATGGGTATCCACACAGCCTCACAGTAAATCACCGTGCACCAGGCCTCACAGCACATTACTGGCTGGCCTGCTGTATTCTCTCTGGCGAGCAAGGACAACAGATCTAGAAAGTGAAGTGCAAGTCTGTGGAAAATGTCAAAGCCAGATTGGCATCCTGTGGTGCCCATGCTCCTTACTCCCCAGATTGGGAAACTGAGGCTGTGAGAGAATAGTCGCACACCCAGCTCATGTAAAGCAGTGGCAGTGTAGGCGCTGGAACATGATTTCTCTGATTTATTTTCATGCATTTTTTTTCTACTCTGCCTCACACTTGTTCTCTTTTCTTTGAAGTTCAAAATATTTTGCAGCCTCAACTTGTGTTTATCTCTACTGCCAAGAGACAGCTGCTGTTATCTGCCACTGTGATACCCCTGTCCCTAGCACTTTCCCTCCTCTCACCTTGCTCCCAGGATAAGCCCTGGACAAGTTGAATGCTAGATAGAAACTCAATCTGTTCATCTCCCTGAGGAATCATGGCATCTTTATGGCTGTTCAAGAAAAAAGTATGCAGTGATGCTTATTAGGCAAGTATGGTAAGGAAGACTTCATTTGGGGCCACCATGATAGGGGTACTGGAGCTGGGGAGTGGGATTGGGCTCAACTCTGAATACAGCATGGGCAAGTGGGATTGTATAGCCAAAGAGTAATGTAGAGGTTGGTGGATAGAAAATTACTAAGATAACACATCAGAGGTAAATGGGATTCTGGCTAAACCAACCTAACAAGATTCTTGATGAAGGTAGGCAAGGGTGATGAGGCATTCTCTGGGGGATGGAGGAGGATGAGGAACTCGGTCAGATATCAAGGGTGAGCAGATATCAAGAATGTGGGGGCTCTCAGAAGAGACTATAACTATCCTTGGAACTTAATTTCTTTTTTTCTGTCTCCCCAGAAGCCAATGGATCCTTTTCTTCTCTCCAAGCTACTGTCTGAATTTCTCCTCAAATGATTTGGGGGCAGACAGTAACTCTGGCTTTTCTGTTCTCTCTCTTGGTCTCATTGAAGCCTTCTAGGTTTACAGTTGTGGTAGAAATAGAAAAGGAAATGCTTTCAAACCTCAGGGAACCTGGGGTGTTGGGCAGTGTAGGATAAATGAAAGGGGTATGAGATGAGGACATTTGAGATATGTTTCAGGGGCAAGGGAGTTGCATACAAACTAGGAAGTCAAGTAAGTGGGAATCTATGAAAAGTACAGAGTCCAGCCTGGTGAGATGCAAGCATTCTTGACCCAGGCCCTGGGCCCCTGGGCTAAAGGAAAGGGTGGTGTCAAAGCAGAAATTCACAGCACTAGGGGACATTCCCATGGCGGGTGGTAGGAGTGGGCACTTTTACTCTGGTGGACGGAGAGGACTGGACATGTAGGAGGGCTCTGCTAAAGGGTGAGAGCCGGGCTTGAGGTTTGGGTCTTGAGATGGCAACAGCCCAAGAAGCAGAACAAAGGCATGAGATCAAAGGAATAATAAGTAGCCTTAGAGTCCTCATTACCTGCATTGGCTAATCCTGGGTTCTCAGGTGGCCCTGACTAGGGGCTGGCAGGTTTCAGGAGCCTGAGGAAGGCTTGGCCTCACTAGGCCAAGTGATGAGGGCTGATTGAATGGCTCCACTTGTGAAGAGATGAGGCTGGGCTACTGGTGTTGTACCAGAACATCAAAGCCCTGAGTTTGAATATAGTGAAACTAGGCTATTACCTCCTTACCTAAAACCCTTCAGTACCCCCACAACCCCACCACTAACCATGGGTTCACATGAAGGTCCTTCTCAAGGCATTCAGGATACATCAAGACTAAATTCTACAATCTTCTTGACTTTCCATTCCTGTTGTTGTTGTTTTTCTTTTTTATTCTTAAGCTATTTCTCTAGGTCATGCCTTTTCTTACCCCATCTTCCCAATTCTTCCATCTCAATTACTCCTCTTTAGCCTTCAAATCTCAGGTGTCACCTCCTCTGGAAAGCCTTTTCTCATTGTGAGTCCCCCTTAGACTAACCATTTTTTTTTTCTGTTCCTCTTCCCCTTCCTTTTATTCCCTGACATATGTATTTTATTGTACTAACCATACTAATTATAATTGCCTATTTATGTGCCTCTACTAGTCTTCCCCACTAATGTATGTTCCTTGAGGCCAGGGGCAGTGTTTAGTATATTTCTCATGTCTAAAGCAGACTCAGCACATACGAGTTACTCAATAAATAACTGCTGTATGAATGAATGGATAAATGCATAAATGGCTTTGATGTAATATAACCTACATAGCTCCCCTCCGACTCAGTTTACATAGCTAAGAATAAGACTCCCCATCCTGCTGCCTTACAGGACTGCTGAGAGGATCAAATTAGATAATATAAACATAAACTTCTGAGAAGTTTAATGTGAAGGATTCTTACCATCTCATGCCTGCCTTGGACTGCCTGAGTGACTGTACTATCTTCTGCTTCCTTGTCAGTCTTCATAGGAAGTTTTCCTTCCAAAGAAACTAATTCAAGTTTGTTCCCGATGAATGATGATAAAGATCGCACTGATACTCTTCCTCCTACTACTCACTGTCCTATTTTCATGGAAACGGGCTGCCCCAGAAGAGAGGAGACAGTCAAAACGTGACAAGCATATTCTCCCTACTGATACCTCTGCATGCTGTGGTGGGCTGTAAAACCCCTGGTGTAGCAGGAAGGGGCCGGGCAGTGAGGTGGAGAAGAAGGAGTAATGATTTGAGATCCCAGGATCACAGGTAGGCAGTGGGATGAAGGCTGACAAGTTAGATTTGTGTTTTTACCTAAAGAATACATGGTTGATTGGAAGTACCCTGCACTTCATACAGGGGGAAGTGGACTTGTCCAGATGAGACTTTAGCTGTACAATGCCAGGCAAGTCCTCTTTGCTCCCTGGGCCACACACATCTTCATTTGTGAAAGAAAATAATTATTATAACCAAAGTTTAGTGAGGACTGTGCTCCCAACTGGCCTCAGCTATGTGCTTTGTACAGATTCTCTCCTTTAATTCCATCCCATTCTCTCTCATCATTTTAGCTTCACAGAGAAGCATGAAGCTCAGAATGCCTGAGTCCTGGCTGTGGTCACAGAGCTGGAGAGGGGTGTGCCTGACTCCAAAGCCCTCACTCTCACTACAGTCCCTGGCCTGAGCACATGTCCTCATGGGAATTATATAACAGATGTTTGGGGGAATTTTGGAGGCGTTATTATGAAAATGTAATTTATCCCAAATGACATATTTTTATATTCAGTAGAAGATAATGATGCTTTTAAAAAAATCTGCAAGGGGGAGAAGGAACTTGATAAGATACTATTGTTTAATCTGGGTTTCCTCTTGCTCAGAATAGTTATTTTAGCTCTATGGAAATAGAGCCAGGAACACTAAACATGCGGCCCCATTTTTGCCCAAATACGTAGCAGGCACAAAAATGAGCAAAAGAAGTATTCTTTTAAGGATCTGAGACTCTCAAATGTGCCACAGTGTTTGACCTTGGACTTGAAACTTAGTATAGTGATTAGATGCAGAGACTTGGAAACCAAATAGGCAGGAGCTAGACCAGTAGGGATTTAGAAGGCTACTACTATTTAGTTGTCTTCATAAGGAGAAAAGGTACCGGGGCATGATGGCGCTGTTTCATTTCTTTCTTTTTTTTTTTTGTACTTTGAGACAGAGTCTCACTCTGTCGCCCAGGCTGGAGCACAGTGGTGCGATCTCGGCTTACTGCAACCTCCGCCCCAGCTTTAAAAGATTCTCCTCCCTCAGCATCCAGAGTAGCTGGGATTACAGATGTCTGTCACCACACCTGGCTAATTTTTGTATTTTTAGTAGAGGTGGGGTTTCACCATGTTGGCCAGGCTGGTCTCGAGCTCCTGACCTCAAGTGATCCACCCACCTCAGCCTCCCAAAGTGCTGGGATTACAGGCGTGAGCCACCATGCCCGGCCGTGCTGTTTCATGTTGAGAAATGATTTTAGTATGTGTTTTATGTGCTTGAAGTTTGTTTCGTGGTGTTAACCAGTCAGGCATCAGGTGCTTTAACTATAGTCAGATGACCATGGCCTGAGAGGGTGTGGAAAATGCTGGAGAGACTTTCAGTCTGCACACCTAGGCTCAAATGTCAGTTCTGTCTGGTCTCCAGGGGCTTGAGTGACTCACTAAACTTCCTGAAGCCACAGTTTTTTTTTCTCATCTATAAAAAATATATTACTATAACAAAATCAGCACTGCCCTCATCACAGGGGAGTACGTGAAGGTCACTGATTTCCCAGCCATGATTTCAGGACTTGACTACAAGTGACTGCAGTGCTCTCCACCACCTCACCTTGGTCTAGTGTATGTTCAGTCCCTGCCAGAGCTCTGCCTGTCACCTCTTGGGGAGGCCTTTCCAGTCCTACACCAGATCAAGCCTCCATGTTGAACACCTGTAGAACCATGAAATAAGCCTTCATAGCACATTTCTCTGTCACTGTAAGACACTTTAAAGTTATTTCATTGTGCCTCTTTCTACAAGACCATAAGCTTCACAAAGGCAGAGACTATGTCAATTTTGCTCATTGGCATATTCCTAGTGCCACTGTACTGTGTGAAAAGTTGTAGATGCTGAATAGATGTTTGGTGATTGAATAAAAAAGTGAATAAAAGGAATAAAGGAAGGAAGAGAAGAAGAGAGGGAATAAGTCAGCCAGCCAGGTAGCCAATCAGGAAGGTCCACTCAATCTCTCCACACCTTTTGGGTATACCTTCTTAGTTCCCGGAGCTGTAGACAATACAGGAAAGTAAGAAGATGGTACCAAATATAAAATCTAGATAAATAAAATTTCAGAAACTCAAAAGACTTTTTCTGACCCCATCTCAATCTAAATTTGATCTATAGTTATTTTCTTTCTCTCAATGTGTGTGTGTCTGTCTCAGAATTGTTCTTTTCCTTGTGCTAGGCACAGTTTATTTGGTTGGTTATTTTATGTGTGTCTATTGTGCACATTAGCTCACCACTATAACCCCAGCACTGAGCACAGTACCTGGCATGTAGGGGTTCTGAATGAATGTTAATCAGCAGTCTAGTGCCATGGGGGAAGCAGGGACACAGAGACAAAATGGACATGGCACCTGCTCTTAATACATCATCAATACAGTGAGGAGAAGAAGGATAATGAATGTGAAGCATCTTGTTAAATGTTGTGCAAATATAAATGATTATTGGGCACCTTTTGTGAATGTAGTAACAATATGCTGAAGCTTCTGGTAACTAGAAATTTCTGGGTTGATTAGCCTGATAGAAGGGTACTTTTAGGAACTGATTCTTTTCCAAGGGATTATTTGTTCATTCAATGCGTACTTACTAAGTACCTACTATGTATCATGTCATGTGTTAGGGAGTGGGGAGCAATATACAGGATGAATTGGATCCCAACTATCATGAAGCTAGAAGCTTCCAGAAGTAGCAACTCTTTCATTCTTCTTTCTCACCTTTAGTACCTGCAAACGAAGGGGCTGCTGTCATATACTGCAGGACCCCTATTGCAGGCCCATTAGAAAAGAAAAGCATTTACACCAAGAAACTGTGGTCTGCCAGGCATCTATCTAGAAGCTGCTTAGAGATTTACAATCATAACACATCAGCCTTAACTGTCCTGCATTTGAGTTAGCAGTTCCCCACACCATTCTCCATGACGTTGTAAAGAATGTGAGCTGCTGCTCTGTGTGGTCCTAACAATTGCTAAATGTAATCTCTGCAAGTCTCATTTTTTCATCTTTAAATTGAGGATAGTAATACCCACACCAAAGGATTACTGTGAGGTTTAAATGAGATAATAGTAATGTAAAGTACCTAGTAAAGTACTTATGGCAAATAATAAATCATTGCTTGTTTGTTTTCATTATTATTGCACTGACTTGACCAGGCATCTAGTTTAGACAGTGGGGAAAATGGAGCAGCATAATCATATTCTTTTTTGAAAGAGTTTTTTTTTTTTTAATTGACGTATAATTGATGCGCATAGTTTCTGGGTACATGCGATCATTTAATACATTCATATAATTTGTAGAGATCAAATAAGTGTACTTGTGATATCCGCCACCTTAAATATTTCATGGGACTCTGTCTTTGCAGAAAGTGCAAACATCTGCCATTTAATTCATTTAAAGGAGCTTTTAGGGAAGAGGAAAGGTAGGCAGAAAGGCTTCAGGAATAGAAGCATAGAGGCTAGTTGTTCAGTAGCCTGGGTTCTGATCCCCTTCAGCTACTAACTTCTCTGTGACTGGGGTAAACAACACACTTTTGTCATCCCGTCCTCGTTTATTTCATCTATAAAGGGAAGGTGCAGACTGGCCCAGTACTCCAAGCTCTTTCAGCTTTCCTTGCCCATGATTCCACCACTAGAGTCTACATGGAATACATTCTTTAGCTTCTGCAAAGTCTAGAGACATCTAGAGCTGAGATGTGTGATCAGGCCTGTAGTCTGCACCAGAAATTGGGCCGGAATCTGCATGTTTACCGGCCACTGCCTGGGGCAAGGAGCTGATGGTTCTATTGACCATCTGACAGGTGCCACCTCCCCACTCCCCCCATTCCCAGGCTGGCAACTCCTCCACTGGAACTGGACTGATGATGATCTTTTTGTAGTCCAGATACTCATCCAAGCTCCAACCCGATCTGGAACATTTGCCATAAGTATTGCTGGGCCCCCATTCTTCTTCCCTGCCTCAGCTGCTCTGAGGGATTTTGCTCCTGATCCATCAGCAATTGACAAGAGCCAGAAGAAAAGGATAGAAAAAAAGTAAGCAGAGGTGGAAAAGTGAGTGCTGAGTAAATACTGGGTGGATGACTGCTAGGTAGGCTGGGTGAGACTTCATAGATGGATGAATGGGTGATGAAGAAAGGTGAGGGACTGGCAGTGCAGTAGACCACCACAGTGCCTGCATGGAGAAGGCACCGAGTAAATACCTGCCATGTCAATGTCAAATGTAATTGGGAGAGAGAAAATGAAATAGAAGAGAGAAAGAAAAAGGAACAGACAGAGAAATAAAAAGTTAATAGGGAAGAAGGACAGAAGGAAAGAATAGTAACAGATGGATGTGGTAGATGATAAAATGAGAGAGACTTAGCTAAAACTTGAGAAGTCCCTTGCAAAGGGTTTCTTCCATATCCTTTGTTAGAGCTGTCTGAAGTTTCAATGCTGATATTAAAAACTTAGTGTATATGTGGATATGTGAAGGCACTCTCCTCTATTAAAACCCAGAATTTCCTGAACTGGACAAAACAAGAAGCTGCCATTAGGTTAGTTCTTCTCAGAGTCGATCTGACAACTGGATTTGAATTGACATGCCCATGAAGAAACAGGGAGGCAAACCTAGGCCAGGACTGTGGGCTGCAGTAGTGGGAGAGTGAACACAGCAGAGAACTAGGCCCAGCAACAGGGAATTGAAGGCTTCAGATGATTCTCTTACAGTGTGACATCCCTTGACTTCTGTCTCACTGGACCTCTGCCTGTTCCTAAGAACCATCATTGGTTGGGACTGGAAGCCCCTAGAGATTGTTTAGCTCAGGGTTCCCCAACATGGAATACACACACACTACTGGTGGTAATGAGGATTTTGTTGCTGTTGTTCAACCCAGGTGACCATTTATTTATTTTTATTGTATATGAGGTCTACAATACATCTTGATACACATAAATTAACATATTCCTCATCTCACATAATTTCATATGTACTTATGTAGAGATCTTCAATTAATCTAAGTGATGCTACTTTTCCACTATAATAGTGAAATAAATGTTTCTTGGTAAAATTTAAATTTAAAAAGTGAGTTAACGTAAGGAAAGAGTATTAAAATATGATGACACAGCTGGTATGCAGTTATTGGAGCAGCGATGAGATTGCATAGCTGAAGTTAGAGAAGTGCATTTCTAGTTCAAACTCCCCATTTAATAGATAAGCTGATTGGAGTCCAGAGGAAGAAAATGACTTACGTAGTGGATCAGAATCAGGGGTACAGCTGGACTAGAATTCAGGTCTCCACTTTCTAGTTATCTTAGTTTATTTTGTGCTGCAATGAAGGAATACCTGAACTGGGTAATTTATAATAGACAGAAATTTATTTGCCTGGCAGTTCCAGAGGCTTGGAAGTTTAAGATCAAGGAATTGCATTGAGGCAGGATCTTTTTTCTGTGTCATCTTATGGAAAAAGGTGTAAGGGCAAGAGAGCGTGCATGCTCGAGAGACTAAGCTCGCAGCCTCAAGCCCTTTTATAATCACATTAAATCGTTCATAAGGGTGGAGCCTCCCATTGGGCCCCAACTCCCAGCACTGTTGAGTTGGGGATTAAACATTAACACAATTGGAGAACACATTCAAACCATAGCACTAGTCAATGAGCTTTCTCCCTGCCTGTGCTGCCTCCATAATCCTCCTCTGATAATCCTTCTTAAAGCCCCAAGCAATTGGCCTGTTAATTAGGGATCTGTTTGACAAATACTAAACCTCCTATTGCTTTCATTTAAGGATAAAAACAATATATTTGTCTTATGATGACTTGTCATGGTAGACACCTTGGATTTATATGAGCATTAGACATGGTGTGAGTGTTGTGGGTTGGCCTTGATTTATGGAATAAGTACACACTGAGAAAAATGACATAAAAATCAAATTTGTACAAATCGAATTCCATTTTTCCATTGATTTACTTTATCTCAGATGTGTTTTTACCTTAATTTTTGAATTATTTACACTTGGTAATTGCTTCAAGCTTATATAGACTTCTCTGATTTTACATTCTTGATCCCAACTGGCTTTATCTCATCGTTAGCCTTTTCAAGGTCAAAAAAAAAGTTAAGCCACAAGTAGGGACGATGTCAAATTAATTCCATCAGAATTAGCAATATGGAAGTAGGAGGCATGAAGGGATGGTGTGAGGTGATGCACTGGACAGCTTTGTAATTGTCTGCTCAGAATCCCTTTGCAAGGCATTACTCCATGCTCCAGTCAAAACCATTGCAGAAGGATAAGTAACTATATTCTACTGTGACCTCATCCCTAAGACAATTGATTGATTCAGGGGCAGACAGGCACCTGACCAAAGCAGAGCTAATCAGAGTATCTCCTGGGGATTGTCATTGTAGTCTTAGAAAATAGAAGCTAGATTCTCTTGGGGTGTCTATACTGATGAGATATATAAGACTTTAAAGCTGTTGGTGGTTGTCTTCATTTATTATGTGCTACTAAAACAGAATACCTGAGACTGGGTAATTTAAAAGTTTATTGGCTCACAGTTCTGGTGACTCAGAAGTCCAAGGCTGAGGGGTTGGCATCTTGTGAGGGCCTTCTTGCTGTGCCATCTATGGCAGAAGGGCAAAGAGAGGAGGGGAGAGAGAGTGAGAGGAGGTGAGCTCCCTCTTTTATAAGGAACCCACTGCTGTAATAACAAAATGACTCCCACATTAATGGCATTAATATATTCATGAGGGAAGCACCCTTGTGACCTGATCACCTCTCATTAGGCCCTACCTTCCAACACTGTTGCACTGAGGATTAAGTCTCCAACACCTGCTTTTTGGAGGACACATTCAAACCATAGCAGTGGTCATTTTCATCTTTAACCATAAATGCTATGATGCTTTAAGGAAGGAGCAAGAGAGAACTAGAGCAGGCACACAGGGAACAGAAGAAAAAAAGAAGAGAATGTGACTTCTGATGGCACTTAAGTATTTGGCTCCATCATTTCTTAGGCTTAACTGCATTTTATTCTTACCCTCAGTGAGCCACCCTATTGTCTTTGTCCTTATAAATTATTCTCCCAACACAGTTTTCTAGTTACTAAGACTGATTTGAATTCTTCCTTGCAACCAAGGGGATTCTAATACATTACAGGGGCCCCATCCCAGAGCCACTGAATCAGAATCTCCGGTGCTGGGTTTCAGATATTGGTATCGTTAACTTAAAAATCACACCATTTATAAATTTAGAAAGGAGATTAGACTTTCTTATATAGGGTTACAGCCTGCAAGGTGGCCATTCTGACAGGTTGGGAAGTATAGCCTCCTGCAGAAGCCCAAAAGGCAGGCACTTTGTGGGAGGGGTGGGTACAACAACAGGTATTCATGCTGAATGATTCGACCATGTATACATATTCAACAGGTTATAGGAAGAGCTATGAATATTCATGAGCAGGGGCATGCATGTGTAATAACCAAATATACATATTACTTATGACCCATGCTGTCACCTTGCAGTAGAGACATAACATTTAAATGTATTACAATGAGGCCCTATATGTCAAAAGGTGAAATGGGGACCTGAGTGCACTTGGGTACACAGCCTCTATAAAATGGCCAGAACCAGTCCATGTCAGTGAGTGGCCTTCTTATCAGGAGAAAGTTACTGAAGTCAGTCTCATTTACAATCAAAGGTATGGCTCTGGCTTGTGGAACAGGAGGGGCAGATAGTCAGCATCTGGCAGTGAGTGACAATTGTTTTAATATTGCTTATTGGGAGGCCAGTGCTTGTTTGGTTGCTAGAGTAAGAAAAAAAAAATCCTTGTGGCAGTTAGAACATAGTTTATTCTTTTTAACTGTAGAGGTGCATAATGAAATCCTTGTCTGATATGGCCTTAAGCCTTCTTTATAACTCCAAACCTTATTGCCGTAAAGAGTCCATTCTCTCAGTCTTATGATCTCTATTTTAACACTAATGTTAAACCACAAAAGGGAAGGGATAGCTAAACTACAAAAGGGAAGGGATAGCTAAACTACCAAAGGGAAGGGATATAATGAGATGTATCTGACCTCCTGTCCCATCATGGCTAGAAACTCCATTTTTAAGTTTTCTTTCTGGGGTCTCCTTGGCCAATATGGGGTCTGTTCAGTCAGGTAGAGGGCTTAGGATTTTTTTTTTTTAGTTTACAGTACTTAAAATCTCCTTGGCTGGTTTTCAAGTGCAGCCATGCTTGAGACCCCTGCTTAAAGGTACAGCAAAGAGGAAGGAGGTTGCCACATAGAGTGTATGAGGATCCTTATTCCAGGCCATCTTTACCCAGCTGCCCTACAGCCCAATTCCCAACTGATCCTCAGTCTCCTACCTGTTAAACAGAGACAGTTCTGTGCCACAGGTTGTGTTGCTCAGACAGCAGACTCTGCGGGGGAGATTAGCAGGAAGGCTTATTTCAGCATGAAAGCGCTCAGGATCCACATCTGGGAAAGGAAAGAAATGAAAGTAGGTGGGGCAAAGGGAGATGCAGATCCCCCAAGAACTGTGCAGCTGAACTGACCCCTCAGAGCTGCTCTGAGTTGGCCTGAATGAGGGAGCCTTTATCCCCTGCAGTCACCGGATGGCAGTGAGACACATTTCTTCAGCTGAGACAATTCTCTCCAGGAGCCCCCAATGTTTCTGGCACCTGGGATGGGTTTTGTGGAAGACATTTTTTCCACTGACCTGCAGGGAGGAGGGGAGAACTGAGGGGAGATGGTTTCAGGATAAAACTGTTCCATCTCAGATCACAAGGCATTAGTTAGAGTCTCATAAGGAGCTGTAGATCTCTTGCATGAGCTCAGGCAGTAACACTTGCTCACCCATCACTCACCTCCTCTGTGCACCGGTTCCTAACAGGCCATGGACTGGTACTGGTCTGTGACCTGGGGGCTGGGGACCCCTGCTCTAAATGAATGAATAGCGGAGGACATCATTCCTGATGGGGAATCTGAATGACACATCTCAGGATCAGTCACCCCCAACACGTGAAGCCCCTGATTTGACAAAGGGAACTCTTTGTCCTCTCCTGAAAACTTCTCCACCTCCAATGTTTCCTATCAAAGTGAAGGGCCCCATGGTACATTTAGACACCTGGTCGGAAACCTCCAGGCAACCTCTTCCTCAACGTCTAATCCAATCAGTCTCCACATCTTTTAGAATCATCTTTAAATATTTTCATTATAGTATTTTCCCTCTTTGTCTCTGCTCCCATTGCCTTAGTTCAGTTTGCCATCACCTCTCATCTGAACTATTCTCACAGCTTCCTAATTGGTCTCCCTGCTTCCTGAATTCTTGTTCTTAAATTCACCCTGTGTGCAACTGCCAGAGGGATCTTTCTAAAAGGCAGAGCAGAGCATGTTGCTCCCCTGCTTAAAACCTTTGAGTGGTCCCTCACTGCCCTCAGGATATCAGCCAAATCTTAGTGTGGGCCCCGGAGCCCAGAACCCACCCTCATCTGGTTCCACTTTCCCTACCTCTCACTCCCTCCCTCCATGCTGCTTATCGCTCCTATCACTCAGGGCGCTGCTCCGTGCCCTCTTTGATCTGCTTATGCTGTTCGCTCCTCTTGGAATGACCTTCCCTCTCCATCTCACTAATTTATATTCATCCTAGAAGATATCACCTTCTCCAGAATATGATCCTGAACTCAGGCTCCCAGAGATTTTTGCCCAACAGAGCTCATCTTTGTATATTATTGTCTTTGCTCCTTATTAAAAATTATGCTATAATTTTTAATAGCCCACATTAATTGATTAATTGAGTGCTTACTTGGTGCACTGCGCCAAATACTTTATATAGATTATCTCACTTCGTCCTCAAAATGACCTGTGAAGTTAGTACTATTATCATCTCTATTATATAGAGGAGCAAATCGAGCTTTGATGAAGTAACTCTTGTTCAAAGTCATTTGGTTAGTGTAGAGGGGATTTAGAATCAAGACTGTCTGCTTATGTTATTCTTGTTTTATTGATCTTTTCACCCCAGTACCCAGAACAGTGCTCAGCACGTAAAAAGTAACTCTTGAAATAAACCTAGCACAGTGTCTACATCATGGTTTGTTTTTAATAATTTATTTTCTCCACCACATAAAATAGTGTAGATTGAAAGTGGTAGGAATAGCAATGCTAATGTTTAATATTATTTTTCTTCAATATAAAGAAAGGTAAATGGAAGCCTTTAAGGAGTTAAGTGCTGCTCAGGGGACCCTGGTTTCAGACCCTGGACCTGTGTCCATAGAGAGGAATGAAACCAAGATTTGACCTACAACTTACTAGATTTGTTTTTCATTTCAGTAGAAGCAATATAATGCCTGTCTGTTTTCCCACATGATAAAGACAGGTCTTTATCATTTAATTTTCAGATCATGTGCAGTAGATATAACTACTTCTTGAATGGACAGATCTCCAATAATTAAAGTAAGAGTAAACACATGTTAAGTGCCTCGTTTAATCTCCCTTTAACTTCCCTCCAAGCCCTCACCAGTTAAGTTTTACCATATCAGTTTATACAGTTTTGCAAACAGAGGCTCAGGAAAGTAGAGTGACTTGGTTAAAGTCACATAACTAACTTATGGATATTTCAAGACACAACTTCAGCTCTAACTGCAAAGTCTTTGCTTGTTCTACTGTTCCCCTGCAGTCCGCCCACCTCTGTTTCTGAAATGCTGGCTTGTCCGCAGAGATCTGGACAGCTTCTAATGGGCATTGATGTTCTTAGGTATCTTCAATTGCTGGCATAATGGCTCCCTTGAGGGAATGAGCTGACTCTTCACCAGCTCTTGTACCCTTGAGTTAGGTATTTAGCAGGTGGCCCCTGGGGAGCCAGGTGAGCGTGCTGTAGCAGAACCTTGATCAGCAAGGGAGCTGCTGTTTTCTGAAACAGCAATCCTTCAGGGGTCTTATCCTAGTACATTGAACAAGAAGGAACTAAGAGAGATTGCATAAATTCATAGAGACAGAATATTAGTTGTTGACTGGGAGTGGGATGGGGATGCTGGGAAGTAACTGATTAATGGATACTATGGGGTCTCTTTTTGAGGTGTTGAAAATTTTAGAACTAGATAGTAGTGATGGTTGCACAACATTCTAAATGTACTAATATCATATAATTGTACACCTTAAAATGGTTAAAGTGGTAAATTTTGTGCTGTGTATATTTTACCACAGTGAAAAAAAAAGTTTGTATAAACATGGCCAGATTGGTGGACCATTTGTAAACATGATCACTTCTCCCACTGTTCTTTGTCTAAAATGATTTTTTATAACCACTTTGGTGGTAAGTTCAGCAATCAGTAGCCAGCCATAAATGTAGCTGCAGCCTGAGTATTGATGTGGCTTGATTTTACTTTTTACTCCTGCCCAGATACTTTTCCTATTAATTCAGGAAGATAGCATGGCATAGTCAAAAAAACAGGGGCTTTGGAGTTACATGGACTTGCATCTGAATCCCAGCTTGCTATTTACTTACTGTATGTGTGAGGAAGTTTACTTAACCTACCTCTGAGCTTTGGTTTTTCTCACCTATAAAATGGGAATTATAATACCTCATAGGGAGTTGGTGAAGATTAGAATTACTACCTGTAAAGATTCTGGTATATAGAAGGTAACCAGTAAGTGGTGACTATCCTTCCCCCTTCTCCTCCCTGACCAACGGCCCCTCCCCTTCTCCTCCTTCTTCTTCCTCCTCCTCTTTATTCTCATCATAATCATTATGATTACACAAAGAAGAAATGCTGGGGCTAGGAGAAGAGAGCAGAATGTTTTGTAAATCATAAAACTGATAGTATTAGCAACAATAGCAATTATTCTGATGGATGCAGACAATGCTGTAAGGTCTCCAAATATTCTTTTTACTCAAGATCTCATTTATCCTTCACTGCTATTCTAGTGATAGCCAGTATGGGCTTATTATCCCCATTTGACATATGAGGAACTTGAGGCTCAGGGAGATCACACAAGAAATGGCAGAGCCAGAACTGAAACAAGAGCAAGTACTTCTGCATTTATCGCGTGCTGTAGCCAAAGCTCTAGTCAGAGCTGCTGAAATGCTTCATAGCCACTTTGATTTAAAAAGTTGGAGCTGTGGCTGGGTACAGTGGCTCATACTTGTAATCCCAGAACTTTGGGAGGCTGAGGTGGGCAGATCAGTTGAGGTCAGGAGTTTGAGGCTAGCCTGTCTAACATGATGAAACCCTGTCTCTACTTAAAAAAAAAAAAAAAAAAAAAAAAAAATTATCTGGGTGTGGTGGCACACACCTGTAATCCCGGCTACTCAGGAGGCTGAGGCATGAGAATCGCTTGAACCCAGGAGACGGAGGTTGCAGTGAGATGAGATCATGCCACTGCACTCCACCCTGGACGACAGAGTAGCCAGCCATAATGTAGCAATTTGCATCTCTAAATAAATAAATAAAGTCAGAATTTTGTCATGCCAGGTGTCTACCTCCTAGGGGGCACCAAGAGATTCTGAGTGTCCAAGCTGTCCTCAATTCATTTAAGCAGTGGCATAATATTAGTAAAGAACATTAGTACTGCTATCAGGAGACCTGGGTTCTAGTTCTAGTTTGGCCATTTATCCAGCACTGTCTGGAAGATTCCAAGAAGACAACTTAAGTCATGATAATGTCATTTCCCTCCCCTCATCTCTGCTTCCCTCCCCCTCCCCTCACTTTCCTTTCCCCTCCCCTTCCCTCCCTTTCCCTCTCCCCTCCCCTGCCCCTCCTTTCCCTTCCTTCTTTTTCTTCCTTCCTTTCTCCAATGAACAGGTATTCTCTCAGATGCCAGGAATAAATATAACAATAAATAAACACATTTCCCCCCCTGCTTTGTGGAGCTCATATTCTAGTAGAAGAGAATAATTAAGAACAAATACATACATGAAATAATTACAGGTGTTATTAAATGTTATAAAGGAGCTAAGGTGGGGCCAAAATGAGGCTTAATAGAGAGATACCTAACTTAGGGCCCTCAGTGAAAGAGAAGAGCCCTTTAACCTGAGTTCTGAAGACTGGGAAAGAGCCAGTCAAGCAAAAGGAGTCAGGGTAGGGAGAGGGCAGCATTTCAGCATTTCAGGCAGGAAACATCATGGGCAGAAGAGCTGGTGCTGGAGAGAATTCAGAAGTTTTAAGAGTGGAAGGAAAACAGTGTCACTGAAGCTTAGTAGGTGAGGAGTGTTCTTAGCTGAGGTGTGAGAGAGACGGAACCCAAACCCTCCAGCGCCTATAGGCCCCAGGAAGTAGTTTGAATTTTAAGTGCAGTAGGAACCCTTTGAAATCTTTTCTAAGCAAGGGAGCTCCATAATCTGATTTGTGTTTTAAGGATACAAATGGAGCTGCTGTGTGGAGCATGGGAGCAGAGAGGAAAGACAGGAGCCCAGTTAAGAGGCTGTAACAATGATTCAAGCAAGAGTTGAGTGGCTTTGAATAGGAATGATGACAATAAAGATGGTAAGATGTGGACAGATGGATGGTATATTTTGAGGCAGACACTAAAAGACTCGCTGATGGGTTGACTGTAGGGAGGAAGGGGCATGGATAAATCAGTGATGACCACCACAAATTTGAGCAAGACCCTTGGTAGTTGGAGAAGACTGGGTTTGGGGTATGGGAATAACTAGTTCCATTTTGGACATGTTAGGTCCTAAAGAAAAAGCAGAGTGACAATGTGGAACAGTGAAATCAATAGTGGGACATGGATGTGAAGACCTTGTATAAAGTTCTAGAGCCACCATTAATTTAGTGAGTGACCATAAGCACTTTTCTCTCTCTGGGTTCCAGTTTCCTCATTTTTGAGATGAATGGGTTGGATGTGATGGTATCTTGCACTTGTCCTAGCTTTAACATTTCATGATTCTAATAACAAGCTCACTTGTCATTCATGAGTCTATCTAAAGCTGTGTATATATGTTTATAATTGAAGTCTCTCCCATGTCGTTTAAGTCAGTGACTTTTTACTACACAAGTGCTGCTTTCTTAAATATGTGCTTAGGAATCTTTAGAGGTATTCAGATGAGGGCCTTTCATTGACTCCTCCAGAATTGGGTACCAGAATACAAACCAGAACTTTGGTTCTAGTGCTCCCACCCATTTGTTACTTCTGGGTTTCTGGGCAGCGTCTCTACTGCTTATTTAGATCTTAAATCAATGGTTCCCAAACTTAGCTGCACATTGAATTTGCCTGAGGATCTTTAAAAAGTACCCATGTCTGACTCCATTCCCCAGCCATTCTGATTTAATTAGGATGTAGCCTGAGTATTGAGAGAACTAAAAGTTCCCCAGGTGATTGTAACATGCAGCAGAGTTTGAGAACAACTGTGTTAGCGGCTAAAGTGCTAGCTGATAACTAAGGTGTGCACTGATAAATGTCCAGCTAACAGAAAGAACTTAAGCATTCACTCTCCTCTCAGGATTTTAGAAGTTCCTCAAAGCTCTAAAGACTTAAAGGACAGGAATAGTGGAGTGGTAGGGTGTATTAGTCCATTCTCCAGCTGCTATGAAAAAATAACCAAGACTAGGTAATTTATAAAGGAAAGAGGTTTAATTAACTCACAGTTCCACATGGCTGGGGAGGCCTCAGGAAACTTAAAATCATGGCAGAAGGGGAAGCAAACACGTCTTCTTCACATGGTGGCAGGAGACAGAAATGTAGAGCAAAGTGGGGAAAACCCCCTTATAAAACCATCAGATCTCATGAGAACTCACTATCATGAGAACAGCATGCCCCCATGATCTAATCACCTCCCATGAGGTCCCTTCTCCAACACATGGGGATTACAATTCAAGATGAGATTTTGGGTAGGGTCACAGTTAAACCATATCATAAGGCAAAAAAGCTGTTACTGTAGGAAAAGGGACAGTTATGGGTCTTTTCTGGTGACAGTATGCAGCAGGTCTACTTTTCTGCCATTTTCTCTCCCATCTCCCTTTAATAGATTTTAGACTTTCATATTATATATTTTGAATCCGAATCTTGCCATATTAGTTAACAAATACTGGAAACATATTCTTTTTTTTTTTTTTTTTTTTTTTTTTTTGAGACAGAATCTTGCTCTGTTGCCCAGGTGGGAGAGTAGTGGTGCAATCTTGGCTCACTGTAACCTTCGCCTTCCAGGTGCAAGTGATTCTCATTCCTCAGCCTCCCAAGTAGCTGAGACTACAGGTATGCACCACCACACCCAGCTAATTTTTTATATTTTTATTAGAGATGGGGTTTCGCCATGTTGGCCAGGCTGGTCTCAAGCTCCCGTCCTCAACTTAATCTGCCTGCCTCAGCCCCGCAAAGTGCTGGGGTTACAGGTGTACCCAGCCTTAGAAACATTCTATCACTCCCATGTCTGTGACCATAGCAGAAATTAGCAATCAATCATAGAAGGTGTTCCTCCTGGGCCTGGATGTGGCTTCACAAGCTCTCACTACTCAGTGGTTCTGACAGCCACTGTACCAGTGGGTCAGACTCTAAACTGAGGAATACACATGTACCCACACAGATATGTGTGAGTGTGTTTGTTTTAATATTATAAAACCCTTTATTCCTGATGGTGACTTTGAAAAAAATCCCTTGTGCTCTATGGTCTTAAGATTTTTTTTTTTATCTGAAAGAGGAAATTTGGATTATTTAGTCTACCAGTTGGAAAAGCACAAGAGGCCTGTCACTGCAGTGGTGTTTTCTGGGGCTCAAGTCAATGAGAGACAAATTACAGATTCAATCAAAAGCCACATGTGGAAGGCTAAACACCGTATTTGAGAAAAGGAAACCTTGAGGTTATTCATCTTTACTTCATAGGAATCAAGCAGAAATAGAAACTACCTTTCAGGAGAAGGAATGTATAACTTCCAGCTTTTTGAGATGGGTTTTAGATTTATTTTTTTCTTATTCAATCTAGTTCCTTCTGGAACATAAATTAACCATAAAGAGTAGCATTGGAGAAGATTGAAAGATTATTGCATTTTTTTCTCTCTCTCCAATTTTAAAGTTTAAAAATCATAGTTGTCTTCTTTTTATTTATCAAAGGCTATGAACTTCCAAAGCATTGGTAAAAGCAACCAAAGAGGGATGAACAGTGTTTCATAAAGGATGAGGGCTTAAATCTTCTCCCTCCTCTCTGAAATTATTTCTCCACCTATAGGCTCTCCTCTTTGGAAGGAGTATTCTGCTTGAGAAAGACCCACACAAAAATTTGCATCCCAGCCCTCAGGATTCCAGGTCTTTCCTCATCAGAGGTTGGAAAACATTTCTGCTCCCCTACCCTATCAGCACAGAATACAGTAAATAGGGTCAGACTTTGGAGCCAAATGTGGGTTCCCATCCCACTTTACTTTGTGCTTGTTGTGTAGCCTTGGACAGCTTAACGTCACAGAGCCTTGGTTTCTGCTCATAAAGAAGCTAATAATGCCTGTTTCTCAGAAGTTTGAAAGTCAAGGGCCAAACAGAGGGCATGGCCTGGGGTAGATGCTCTCCTTAGAAAAACTATCCAAGAAAACCTGTTCATAGCATGACAGTAATGACCTGTTTCAAGCTTAACATGCCAGACATTTTCCCTTTTCTGGTAACTGGAGGACAAAACCCTCAGTGTCCACGCCTTCTTGGTGGAAGGTAAATTTACTCATCTGTCATCAGGCTGCATAGGAACTCCCTTTTGTCAACCTCTAGAGATTTGCCCTTCTCTCTATGTGTCTCTGGAGGGGTTGCCAGTTATAGGACCCTTCACTCCCCTACCACAGAAGAGGGCAGGTGGCCCAAGCCAGACCAGCCATGTTCTCCTTCCATGTTCTCCTCTAAAGCTTAACGCATGATGGGAACACTCTTGCTGTAGTCAGGTTGAAAAGCAAGAAGTTAGAACAGGGTTATCATAAGCCTGTTTGAGAAAAAACAGTTCATGAATTCCTTCTATGGACAACTCTAGACTCTTCTTTCCTGACTTCATAAGTCCATGACATTCATAAAACTCATCCTCCAATTCCAAACACTACCCCGTGCCATCCCATTGAGCTCTTCTTTTTCACGAGAGAGTTAAGAGTAGTGTCTATTGCCAGCAAAGAACTTAACTGGTATATGATGGAAGTTTTCCAACATGGACGAGGGTCTTCCCTTTTAATATAATAAGACTGCATTTACTAATTAATTCCTAAAAAGCAAAGGTTATATACTTTTGCTTTTATACAAGTATTGAATCTACTAGTATAGACACAGGATCTTTGAGCCAAGAGGGGCCCCAGAAGACATCCAATCTAAAGTCTTCATTAATAACTGAAAAACCTGAGGGCAGAGATTGAGTGTGAGTTGGTCTTTGTCCCACTGTCCTTTGGTGGCAGACCTGGATTTAGAAGTTAGGCCCCCTGACACTGAGCCTTGTACTGTTTTACCTCTCGTCATCCTTAACGTATGTTTGTGGACTTAATTGCTTTGAGCTCAGCACCCACAAGACCACAGTAATAGCTTGTATCCTCATGAAAGCTAACAAGATTTCTTTCTCCTGTGTATAATCCACACTTGTGCCCTAGACCAGGTTTCTGGTGTATTTCAGGCTGCTGGTCAAAAGAGGGGATGGAGGCCAGAGAGTGACACTGAATTTATACAACCCAGACCAGTATACAAGCAACAGTTCCCAAGCTCCATTGAAGCATGGTCTTTGCGCAAGAGAGCCACGTACTTTGAATTTCTTCTTTATCAGGGATATTCTGACCCTAATCAATAATTTATCTTCTCTATCCAGAAAGCCTTCAAAGTGGGAGAGAAATCCACTCAACACTAACAGAAATAGAGATATAGAGAAAACAATTTGCTTTTCCCTTTACAGATTTCAGAGAATCTTGAAACAAAACAAAAACATTAATGCAAACACTGGGCCTTTTTTTGTAAGCAGCAGGAAAAAGGAAGGAGAAACATGCAAGGGCAGGTATATTTTTGAAGAACAATTTATTTTTCTTTGGGTAGATACCCAGTAATGGGATTCCTGGGTAAAACAGTAGTTTTATTTGTAGCTCTTTCAGAAAGGGTGTGAGTAGGCCTTGTTTTAATAAAGTGTGTGTGACACATTTAACCAGGGGAAAAGAACAAAAACACTGGCTAAGAACTATTGAGCACTTTCTGTGAGTCAGGCACTGGCTTCAGTGTTATTTGTGCTCTACAGCCATTTTGGGAGGAAGTATTCCCACTTTAGAGATGGGGAAACTGAAGGTCAGAAAATTGAGTTCATTTGTCCAAGGTCACACAGCCAGTAAGTAGTGGAGCCACGCTTGAAACTAGGGTGATTTAAACTCCAGTCCCTTATCCAGTATGCTTTACTGCATCCTAACCACAAAAGGAATGTGTCTATAACATGCTCTTAAAATCTGCAACAAACCACACAATTTCTTCTTTCTGCATAAATAAATTAGGATAGAAACCCAACTTTGCAAACTTAATCATTCTTTTTCTTTTTCACCTGAACCAACCTTTACCAAGTGCTTGGAAAAGGTCACTTAAATCCACAGCCCAAGAAAAATGTATCTTTGTGATTAATATTTGTTAAAATGAGGAGTGACATGCTAATAAAATGGAAAGGTTTGGGGGCCTTTGGGAAAATCCATCTGACTGCAGGCTGTGGTTTCAGTAATGAGGCTGCTATTTTCCGGTCATGAAGGTAATGTTTTTTGATGCAGGTGGAATTATTAACAAGGTGAATGTATCTGCCTGGAGGGTGGAGGGCTAGAAAGAAACTGCCTTGGGAAAATGGCTCAGGGTGGGAGGCCACATGCCTTTCCTTCTTCATTTTCAGAAGCTGTGCAGATTTCACATGCTGGGAGTGGTTTGTTCTTTCTCCTTTCTCCTGCTCTCATGGTAACTCATTCAATGGCATGTGTGTATTTGTGCCTGGAACGGTAGGGGGACAGGAAGAGTACCAGAAGAGAGGCAAGATGAAATTGAAGAAAGTATATACTTAAACCATTTTCTGCACTGTCCAGAAGTTTAGTTCAGGTTATTCTTCCTATTACTCACCAGTAGGGCTGGCTTGCCTGGCAAGTGGAGTAATAGCACCTAGGGGATACTGGGCAGCAATAGAAAGGGGTTAGGGTTTATGTGATGATACAAGGCCAGAGGACCCAGGAGTATACAAACCCTTGCTTTTACCCAGTTATTTCTCTTTTGGTAAGCTTCCTGAAAAAAAAAAAAGTAAAAATAAATACCATTTGACCCAGCCATGCCATTACTGGGTATATACCCAAAGGATTATAAATCATGCTGCTATAAAGACACATGCACACGTATGTTTATTACGGCACTACTCACAATAGCAAAGACTTGGAACAAACCCAAATGTCCATCAATGATAGACTGGGTTAAGAAAATGTGGCATATCCCCATCAAGCTACCAATGAGTTTGTTCACAGAATTGGAAAAAACTGCTTTAAAGTTCATATGGAACCAAAAAAGAGCCCGCATTGCCAAGAC
>NW_012122932.1:6727971-6791396 GCF_000951035.1 Colobus angolensis palliatus
AAATGATGAATTGATGGGTGCTGACGAGTTGATGGGTGCAGCACACCAACATGGCACAAGTATACATATGTAACAAACCTGCACGCTATGCACATGTACCCTAGAACTTAAAGTATAATAAAAAATAATAATAATAAAAAAAAAGAAAATGTGGCACATATACACCATGGAATGCTATGCAGCCATAAAAAAGGATGAATTCATGTCCTTTGTGGGGACATGGATGAAGCTGGAAACCATCATTCTGAGCAAACTGTCACAAGGACAGAAAACCAAACACCGTATGTTCTCACTCATAGATAGGAATTGAACAATGAGAACACTTGGACATAGGGTGGGGCACATCACACACCGGGGCCTGTTGTGGGGTGGGGGAAGAGGGGAGGGATAGTATTAGGAGAAATACCTAATGTAAATGACTAATTAGCAGGTGCAGCACACCACCATGGCACATGTATACATAGGTAACAAACCTGCATGTTGTGCACAGGTACCCTAGTTCTAACTTAAAGTATTAAAAAGAAAAGTAAAAATAACACTGTAATTAGCTGGTTTTGAACTTAAACTCCAAAGTAAGAATGAACTGGGCCAGGTGTTTGTGTCCTCTTGTTGAGGCCAGAGGCAGCCCGGAGGAAAGTGAAGGAAGTCCAAATGATGTACTTTCCCTCCAAACTTAGGTGCCTGCCCATTCAACACTATGAAAACTTCCACCTGCTGATAAAGAAAGAAGCAGACATCAATGGAAAGACAGCAGCCTGCTCCCACTGTCTCCTCGAGCTCTTCCAGGCTAGATAAAGCTCAGGCCTGACTACTCTGCCGGAAAAAAAGAAGACATCCAGAGATGTGGACATGGCTGGAGAGAGATCCTCCAAGAAGTGGTATCAAGTCTGTGTGTCTCTTTGAGAGTACCATCTCCAGAATGAGCAACTCAATCAGTTTTTTGGACTCTGACCCACCAAATAATCATGACTTTCTTTGTGTGTATGTATGTGGCAGGGTAAGTGGCTGGGGTGGATTTAATGCCTTCCATCCTTGATGGGGAGACAGGAGCTGCAGAGGCACCCATAGTCCAAAAGGAAAGTTACTGACACTCCCCATCGACTCCTCCCCACTCAACGCATCTTCATCATCTTCTGCCCCAGTTACATCTTTCTGGCTGAATGTGGTGTTCTCTCTTTTCACTCTATTCTGAATTTGCTGTCAGAATGGTTTTCCTGAAGCCCAACTTTGATTATTTCACTAAATGCTCAAAAATACTCCATGGCTCTCACTCTCTGGAGCAGTGGTGAGCAGTCTGGCCCTGCTGTTTTTGTAAATAAAGCTTTATTGGAACACAGCCATATGTACATATTAGCCATGGCACTCTCATGCTACAAAATCAGAGTTGAGTAGTTGCAACAGAGAATACATGACCTACAAAGCCTAAAATATTTATCATCTAGTCCTTAATGTTAAAAAATTTGCCAAATCCTGGTTTAGAGAAATATATCCAAACATCTGTTCCTGGCATTTGAGGTACTTGTCAGTCTGGGCCCAATAAATCTTTCTTGTCTTGTCTGTTCCTGCTCCCCTTCAAGTGCCTCATGTCCCAACTGAAAGGGAATCCCGACTTGATACCTTTTTGGTGGTTTTGTACTTTTTTTAAATTGAATTCTAACACACAAATAGAAAAATATGCATATTTTAAGTCCATAGCTTGATGAATTTTCACAACATGTGTATCCCAATAACATCCAAATTGAGAAACAATATGTATTACCCATACCCTAGAAGCCTTCCTCATGATCATTTATATCCTGATTTCTGACGCTGTAGATTAGTTGTAGCTCTTTTTGAGTTTAATATAAATACCAAAGTAAGTATTTCTTTTGTTTGGCTTCTTTTGTTCAACAATAGGTTTGTGAATTCATCCACATCATCACGTGTAGTTGTTGTCTGTTCATTCCCAGTGCTGTATTCCATTTTGTCTTTCATTCTATCACAGTTTATTAATTCTATAGTTGACAGGCATTTGGATAGTTTCTAATTTGGGGCTATTATAAACAATGCTGCTATAAACACCTTTTTACATGTTTTTTTGATTAGTATACATATGCATTTCTATTGGGTTAATACCTAAGTATGTCACTGTTGAGTCATAGGGTAAATACTACCAAAATGCTTTTCAATATACAAATATATACTCGTATCAGGAATGCTTGAGAATTCCAGTTGCTATTCAAAATCCTTGCCAACATTTGGGTTCTGGTTAGTGCTGATTTTTTCTCTCTTAGCAATTCTGGTATATATACTACAGAATCGTGTTGTGGTTTAAGTATGCATTTCCTTAATCTCTAAGAGGTGGAGCATCATTTCATAAATATTGGCCATTTGGACATCCTCTTGTAATGTGCTTGTTTAAGTCTTTGCCTTCTTCCCTTTCCGATTGTCTTTTATTTATTTGTATCAAACTTTTATATATTTTGGCTCTGAGTCTTTTCTCAGATATGCATATTATACATATTGTCTCTTATTCTATCAGTTGCCTTTTCACTCAAGATTTTGATAAACTAAAGTTTCTAAACTTAATTCTTTTTAATTTTTTGTTCATGATTAGCACTTTTGATCCTGTTTAAGAAATCTTTGTCATTTTCAAAATTATGAAGATATTCTCATATTTTCCTGTAAGCTTTCTTCCTACCTTTAGATTTTAAATCAGGAAATGATTTTGTATATAAATATATATGTATACTATAAGTAGGAGGTCAAGTTTTTTCCCATATGGATATTTAATTGGTATATCTTCTTAAATTTTAATTTTTTTTTTTAGATTTAAGAGGTACATGTGTAGATACATTATGTGGTTATCTTATATAATATTGGAATATGGGTGTCTATTGAACCCTTCACCTAGATAATGAACATAGTGTTACCAGGGGTGATCTGCATAGGTCTGCATAGGTCTTGATCCTTGCCTCCTCAGAGAAAAGAATTCAGCTGAGGGGTAGAAGTAGGTTTAAGGCAGAGGGAGAGGCCAAGGCAAGTTTGAGAACAGGAGTGAGAGTGTATCAAAAAGCTTTAGAGCAAGAACAAAAGGAAGCAAAGTCCACTTGGAAGAGGGTCCAGTGGGTGGCTTGAGAGATTCAAGTGCCCCATCCAGACCTTGACTTGGGGTTTTATACATTGGCATGGTTCTGGAGTTTGTATTTCTTCTCCCTTGAGCCTTCCCTTGGGGTGGGCTATCCACATCAGCAGTGGCTTGCCAGCACTTGGGAGGGCCTGCGTGCACAGTGTGTTCACTGAAGTTGTACACATGCTCACTTGAGATGCTTTTCCCTTACCAGTCAGGACTTCCCAGAGGTAGGTCATATACCATTTAAACTCTACCATTTTGCCTCTTAGTGTGCATACTTGAACCTACTCACCCAACTCCTGAAACCTTATTGGAAAGCTGCTGATCACTAGCTTCAGGTATTTTCTATCTATTGGAAGACTGTCTTTCCCTGGGACTGGCTGCAACTGATGATCATTTTAGAGAGAGAGTTGATTAACTGCTTGACCATCACCTGATGGTCACCTGACATTCCTGGGTGGAGGCCCTCTCCTGCCCTGCTCCTGTCTGCCTAGCTACCTACTCTAACAATAGTACCTGATTACTCAATAGGTAGTTTTTGAGCCCTTGTTCTCCTTCCTCCATCCCCCACTTCTGGAGTCCCAGTATCTATTATTTCCATATTTAAGTCCATGTGTACTCATTGTTTAGCTTCCACTTATTAGTGAGAATATGTAGTATTTGATTTTCTCTTTCTATGTCAATTCACTTAGGGTAATGGCCTCTAGCTGCATTCATGTTGCTGCAAGGGACATGATTTCCTCCTTTTTTATGGCTATGTTGTATTCCATGGTGTATATGTACCACACTTTCTTTATCCGGTCCACCATTGATGAGCCCTAGATCAATTCAATAATTTTGATATCGTGAATAGTGCTGTGATAAACATGCAAGGGCAGGTATATTTTTGATAGAACAATTTATTTTTCTTTGGGTAGATACCTAGTAGTGGGATTCCTGGGTTAAATAATAGTTTTATTTGTAGCTCTTTCAGAAATCTCTGTACCATTTTCCATAGGGGTTAAACTCATTTACATTCTCACCAAGAGTATATAAGCATTCCCTTTTCTCTGCATCCTTGCCAACATGTTATTTTCTTATTGTTTCATAATAGCCACTTTGATTGGTATGAGATGGTATCTCATTGTGGTTGTAATTTGCATTTCTCTGATGATTAGTGATCATGAGCATTTTTATTACATTTTTTGGCCTCTTGTATGTCTTCTTTTGGGAAGTGTCTGTTTCATGTCTTTTTCCCACATTTTAATGGGGCTATTTATTTATTTTTTCTTGTTGATTTATGTGCCTTATAGATTCTGTATATTAGTCCTCCATCAGATGCATAGTTTGTAAATATGTTCTCCACATTCTGTAGGTTTTCTGTTCACTCTGTTGATTGTTTATTTTGCTGTGCAGAAGTTCTATAGTTTAATTAAATCCCACTTGTTGATTTTTGTTTTGTCGCATTTGCTCTGAGGTCTTAGTCGTAAATTCTTGGCCAGAATCAATGTCCAGAAGAGTTTTTCCTAGATTTTCTTATAGGATTTTAATAGTTTGAGGTCTTACATTTAAGTCTTTAATCTATCTTGAGTAAATATTTATATATGGTGATAGGTAGGGTTCCAGTTTCATTCTTCTGCATATGGCTAGCCAGTTTTCCCAGCAAAGTTTATTGAATAAGATGTCCTTTCATTGTTTATTTTTGCCAACTTTGTCAGAGATCTGTTGGTTGTGGATGTGTGGCTTTATTTCTGGGTTCTCTATTCTGTTCCCTTGATCTATGTGTCTATTTCTGTATAAGTACCATGGTTTTTCAGCTACTGTAGTCTTGTAGCATAGCTTGAAGTCGGGTAATCTGATACCTCTGGATTTTTTTTTTTTTTGCTTAGGATTTCTGTGGCTATTTGGGCTCTTTGTTTGGTTCAATGTAAATTTTAGTTTTTTTTCTAATTCTGTAAAAACTGATGTTAGGAATTTGATAGGAATTACATTCAATCTGTAGATACTTTGGGAAGTATGGCCATTTTAAAGGTATCAATTGTTAAAATCCATGAGGATGGAATGTTTTTTCATTTGTTGGTGTCATCTATTATTCATTTCATTAGTGTGTTGTAGTTCTCATTGTAGATATCGTTCTCCTCCTTGGTTAAATGTATTCTTAGCTGTTTTATTTTTTTGTGGCCATGATAAACAAGATTATGTTCTTAATTTAGGTCTCAGCTTGAATGTGTTGTTGGTGTATAACATTCGACTGATTTTTATACATGGATTTTGTATCTTGAAACTTTACTGAAGTCACTTATCAGGCCTAGGAGTCTTTTAGAGGAATCTTTAGGGTTTTCTAGGTATAGAATCAAGTCATCAGTGAACAAAGATCATTTGACTTTCTCTTTTCCTATTTAGATACCTTTTATTTCTTTTTCTTGCTTGATTTCTCTGGCTAGGACTTCCTATGTTGAATAGAAGCAGTGAGAGTGGATAGCTTTGTCTTCTTTTAATCTTTACGGGAAATGTTTCTAACTTTTTTCCATTCAGTGTGATGTTGGCTGTGGGTTTGTCACATATGGCTCTTATTATTTTGAGGTATGTTCTTTCCATGCCTAGTTAGTTGAGAGTTTTTATCACAAAGGGATGTTGAATTTTATTGAATGCTTTTTCTGTGTCCGTTGAAACAATCATATGGTTTTTGTTTTAATTTTGTTTATGGGATAAATTGCATTTCTTGATTTGCATATATTGAACCATCCTTGCATCCCAGGAATTAAGCCTACTTAATCATGATGAATTATTATCTTTTTGATGTGGTGCTAGATTTAGTTTGCTTGTATTATGTTGAGGATTTTTGTGTCTATGTCCATCGGGGATATCAGCTTGTAGTCTTCTTTTATGTTATTGTGTCCCTACCAGATTTTGGTATCAGGATGATACTGGACTGCTGTGTCACCATTGTTATTTATCAGCTTACTATTTTCTTGCATAAATACTGGGCAAGGAAATCGCTCTCTGTATTAAAAGAGTATGCCATTTGCAATACCATCAAAACCTCCACATTCAGAGGGATAAACATAAAAAACAATATGTAATCCCCTACATGAAAAACTATAAAACATCACTGGGAAAAACAAAAGATAAAATAATTATAACATATATATGTGTGTGTGTGTGTGTGTGTGTGTGTAGTACAAATGTGTATGTGCATATGTGTATGCACGTATATATAGTACACAGTATGTGTGTGTATAGAAATATGATGTCTATATTTTTTGTATATATATATATAATTTGCCATAGCTTTATTATAGATTCTAAATATAGTAGCCTATATTGTTGTTATTTACTTCCGCTGGCCTTGGCACTTTAAATTACCATATACATTTTAGGATTAGGTTGTCAGTTTGTCTAAAAAATCTGATGTGCTTTTAAAAAGGATTACACAGAATTTGTAGATCAGCCTGGGAAGAATTGACATATCTATTGTATGCCAATATGTCTAATACGTGAACATATACCTTCATCTTTTTAGCTTATCTTCTGTTTTTGTCAGTGATGTTTGTAGTTTTCTGTATCTATTGTCACATTTATTCCTAGGAATTTAGTGTTTTTTAATGCCATTATTAGTGCTATACTCCTTGAAACTTAATTTTTCTAATTTGTAGTGTTACTAACATATGGAAATACAACTAATTTTTATAGATTGGCTTTATTTCTAATGACCATTTTTAGTTTACTTATTAACTCAAATAGTTTATCTGTCAATTCTTTTGTATTTTATAAGTATACAGTCATATTGTTTATTTAAATGACAGTTTTACTTCTTTATCTTTCTATCTTTATGTTTCCTATTTATTTCCTTGCTTTATTACACTAGCTAGGACAAATACAGTGTTATATAAAAGTAGTGATAGTGTATATTCAGTTTCTCTCTTGCTTGAGGCATGTGTCCCTCAACCCAGCATGACTTATTGATTTGGTCTCCAGAAACCATTTGAGTGAAAGGACTTGATGGGCTGGTAACTGTTTACAAGGGTCTCTTATGGCTGGGAAGAATAGTTTGTTGCCCCTTCTTTCTTTACTCTGTTTTTAAACTATCCTTCAACTATATATGGAGGATCAAAATCTACTTATTAGATTTTCTGGGATAAGTGAGTATAAACCTCTTTCTTTGGTGTATATGCCATAGATATGATCTTAATTATTATGCAGTAAACATGTGTTATCTATTAAACATTTATTGACTTTGCTTGCATTAGTTCATTTGATGATACCAATAATCCTGTAAGGTAGCCATAATTATTTCTTTTGTATAGACAAGTGTCTTTGGAATTAGAAATTATAAACTTGCCACAAATTACCCAGTTGGAAGTGATAGAGTTTTGAACTTAGGCGTTTGACTCTAGAGCCCCTACTCATTGTACAGTACTGATCCACATCAAGTTGAAATTTGCCTTTTTATAATTCCTTTGTGGCTACACAGAATAAGCATGCTGTTCCTTTTCCAAGAAAGCCCTCTAGTTATGTGAAGTTAGCTTTTATCAATCTTCTAACTGTCCTCCAGATTATTCCTAGTTTCTGACATTCCTTGAATGACAAGGCTTAAAAGTCTCTTTTGCTTTTCCAGTTACCAATTTCCTTCTCAAAATACCTCTCCAAGCATCGTGCTCAGAGTGGAAGTGGGGCTTGCGATATTGTATGGTTTGTTGAAATGATTTAAAACATGCAGTAGAACCTTGCCCTTCTCTATTGTGATCCTTATATCCTTTATATTGCATCCTGAGATTGAAGCAACTTGGTATAGATTTTAGAGTTCAGAGATTTTATTCTGATCTTAGCAAAGCAATTTGCAAGTTGTATGACCTTGGGCAAGTCACTAGATTTCCCCAAGCTTCACTTTTCTTATCTATAAAATATGGGACCATAACTCCTACCCTGGTTACCCCCCCAGCAAATGATGGGAGACTCATTTGACATAATGGAGATAAAAATGTCATTTGCAAACTAAGAAGAGCTCTATCTGTGTTATTTTTAGCAGATGCATTAGGATGTTGACACATACTGAGTGAGTATTTGTACAGAGTGGAGCTGAACTCAGTCATAAAGAAAGTGAACAAAAGGGAATGTAATGGCATCCAGTCAACATAAGGAAATGCTAAATGGGTTGTATAGGGGAGGAAAGGAGGAGAGTGGAATTAGCCTCAGGACATATACAGACCTGAGTGTTCAGCTGATATTTTGGAGAAGGTGCC
The DNA here is from genome assembly GCF_000951035.1 of Colobus angolensis palliatus. Lineage (NCBI taxonomy): Eukaryota > Metazoa > Chordata > Mammalia > Primates > Cercopithecidae > Colobus > Colobus angolensis. Next base: position 6,736,306 of record NW_012122932.1, read on the forward strand.
ATGGTCCACAAGGTCAGTGAGGACCAGGAAATCATAGTCAGATCTGGTGACTTGAGATGCTGAATTGTATTTTTTCCTTCCAGTGAAATGGTGAGGCAGAGCCATTACTGCCTCCTCTCCCCCACCCATCCCACAAGGCTAATTATTTTAAAAATTCTCTGTCATTTCTTTGCAACGGTCCACAGCCTAACTAATTTAAAAATGCAAATGAATATTAAATTACAGTCAGGTTTGGAGCTTGTTTCCTGCCTATGCACCTAGAGAGGGTAAGCATCATTGCTACAGCTGGAAATCAATCTTGAGCACCCTAGGTGATTTGATAATGGCCAGTGGCATCGCTGCTGATGTCATAAGATGCTTGGTTGATGGTGAATTTCAGCAGCATTGTGGACTATCAATCTTCAGCCTGTCTCTGCCTCTGCAGTGGCATACTGCAGCATCATGTTTTTTTCTACTGAAAACCATGGAACCCTCCCTCTGCCATCTGTCAGCCTTGTGATAGGCCAAGTGCTAAGCCTGACTCTGGTGGTTGGATGTGTCTGCCTTATAACAGCCCTCCTAGCTGTGAGCTTTGGATCTGGAAGCCTGTTTGGTGATTACAATGATGATGAGAAATGGAGTCCTGCATGTCTAGTAATCCTTAGATTAGTGAGTCTCGCAGTGACCTCCTAGGATCTGGGGTGTTTTTAAAATGCAGACTCCTGGGCTCCAGTTTAAATATACTGCATTGGAATCTCTAGAGATGGATCTCGGAAATGAATTTTTAAAAACAGGGATCTGAGGTGATTCTTATGTATATTACAGTTAGGGAAATACTGTCTTACATTGTAAAATGATGAATTATTGGGCCCTAGAGAATTTCTTGTCCAGTGGTTTTCAGCCTTGGCTGCACATTAGAATTACTTGGAGAGATTTTTAATTCGCAGTCCTGGAGGTCCTACCCTACACAAATGTCATCAGAATCTTTAGGGTGGGACCAAGACATCAGTGTTTTAAAGCTCTCCAGTTGATTCCAACATTCAGCCAAGGCTGAAAATCACTGCTGTAGTAAAACCGTTGCTTTTACTGTGGGGGACAGTGTGACCCACAGTGGTACCATCTCTGAGAGGGTCAGTGGCCCAGACGGGATGAGAATTCAGATTTCTTGCTGCTGATTGGTACTCCTTCTACCATAGCGATTGTTTCTCTTTGTTGAACCAGTGGCAACTCCTATTCTGTCTCTGGTGTTCTATTTTATCCTGTAATACCTGATAATTTGATTTCCTTATAAGCCAGATTTTGTTCTCTCCAGGTGGACCTCTGACTCCAGCCAGAGATCCCTGACTCAAGCTTTAGCCTAAAGCCTATCCCCAGCCATAGACTCACCCCCATGCCACCCCAAGTTCCCTCAGGCCTCTGTTAATTGGATAAGGCTTGCTGGGCAAGCCTTCTTCTAGCTCTGGCATTAGTTTGGTGCATGTGACTTTTAAGCAAACAATAAAACTTCTTTTGACTTTCGTTTCCTTCCCTTATACAGAGTGCATGTAATGAAATCAAAGTGCTTTGCTGAGAAAGGGACTGCCTTTCAATGCCATAGCCTAGTGCTAGGCACAGAGCAGGCATCCTGTAAATACTTAATGAAATAAATAATTAATTGAGAAATGCAAATGTAAACATTACATAATCATTCCCACTGGCTTATCTTCTCCCAAGATGATGCACATATTAAATTTTATTTCAAGAGATTTGCTTGCAGTGAAAATTTCTGTATAGTGTATCTATTTCTAGCCCTAGTGAATGGCTTAATGATACCTAAAATGTATCTTTCACAACAAAATTTTGTGAACAGAATAACTTGAACTATTCCTTAGAACTTGGTATAATGGATTTTCCTTTAGATGAGGAATAATTGTATCTTTACCCACCCAAGTCCTTTTGACAGTGGAAAGAAATTTAAAAGATGGGAGAGATGCCAATGAAGGCATCTCTTGTGTTTTATCTGTATATGAACTAAAGTTCTGGAATTTTTGAACTTAATAATGATGTGTTTTCTTTCATTTGGGAAGATAATTTGATATCAGTAAATCCTCAGAGTTGACTTAGGCTTTCATAATTTCTTACCTATCGTTCATTGTAGCACTGTGCTTATTTCAGAACTTTTGGACCATGAGTTTCCAGTTCATGGCTAGGGTGAAAAGCCAGTGGCTGTGATGAGGACATGGTCTAGATATTCATTGACAGATGTTTGCTGATATAAGCCAAGCACTGTGCTGAATGCTGGGAATCCATTGTTGTCTTGAAAAGGACCCACTTCCTGCCCTCCTGGAACTGTGGGCTGGCAGGGGAGGCAAGCGTGAATCAAAGCAGCATACAAGTTGCTGAACAATCATAGATAGAGGTGAGCATTGTGAACGAGTGTGGCTCTGTAACAGTATTTAGCAGAGAAACCTGACTCAGGTGAAAGGGTCAAGATGGCGTCCCCAAGGAAATGATGACTGAGGTGATACGGGAAAGTGAAACAGAAGCTGCTTGTGTGCAGGGGGCAGGGACATGGTTTAGGCAGCTGGCAAAGCATTTGCAAGGCCCATGAGAGGAATGAACATGGTTTTAGGAACTGAAAGAAAGTTTTCAGTTAGGTAGAGTTACCTGATAAGCTGCTCATAAGGATAGGGAAGAGTCCATCTCTGACTATAATTGTCTGGCCAGTGTATCATAACCTGACTTGGAAGGTTAGTCTAAAGAGAGATTTGGGTTAAGTATGTGGTCTGAATTAGGGCTTAATCAGTCCTCTGGTAAGTATCAGGATATGTCCAACATTAGGAGCAATGTTGAGGCCAATACATCATCTATATTTTTAACAAACATTTATTGAATTTCTAGTATGTGCCAAATAGGTTAGAGTGGGCCAGGAGAATGGAGTAAAAGTCAGTGTGCAATATGATTAGGCATGTTAGCTATGGACAGATAGCTGTGGGGTTGTGTCTAGACCACACAATGTAAGAGTTTGTTCGTATCGCCTAATTTTTCTGTTTCAATTTTGCAATCATCAAATTGGGGATAATAACAGCATTTTCAAAGGATGGTTATGAGGATCAATTGAGTTAGTGTGTAAAAAATACTTAGTGCCAGATACATCATGGATATCTAATTAATACTGGCTATCTGCAAATCAGCTGGAAAAAATAAGAAAAAATTAATCAATCTTTCTAAGTCTGGGCTTTAGATACTGAGAAAATCCCCAGAGTATCTCATGGGACAGGTGAAGGGACAAAGAGAGATTTGCTGCCAGCTGCGTCATCCACCCAAGAGACTCAGCTGGCGCATTCTTTGTCCCGGTAGACAGCAGTTTGCCGTTGGCTGATGGTGGCAGTAGGCCAGTCACTGAGTTTAAATAGAATTTTCTTTGCAAATTGACATAGCAATAAAATTACGAAACTGCTGTGTTTATCTTTCCAAATAAAAGACAGATTTTAAATACATTATACCAGTGTAATTGAAAATCAGAAGCAAATGAGAGGATGTGCTGTAACTTCTATGCTAATGTGAGATCCCACTCTCCTGACCCGCAGTTAGGTATGGGAGGAGGAGCAGGTGGGGAAAAAGGTATGCTTGGAGTATCCCTGTGTGCAGAACTGTTTAGATGAGCTGAATTCTCAGAGTGATAGCAGCTCACTATTTGGGAAACTCGAAGCCCTAGATTCTCTCTAGGGATGCAAATACAGCAACTTGGATTTCAATTAAGATTCTGCCATCCCCATGATAGAGTTCTCTTAATCCTTCTTTAGAGGTGCTGCCTGGGTAATAAAACCTGCAGGCTGCAGGCAGGTTTGTTTAACCCAAACTTAACCGACAAAGCTCTCTGAGACATGCTCACCTGCTTAGAATCTGCGCATCACCTCCTATTGGCTGTGTGTGGGTCATTGCAATGCCTCCATGTGGTACAGGAGGCTAGCCTAAGAGTTCTGAACTGCAAACCTTCACGGAAGATTCCTGGATTGGCTGGCAACCTGGTTTAGGTTATTTACTATTTATTTATTTATTTATTTAGTTAGTTAGTTAGTTGTTTTTGTTGCCTTAGAGGTCTGCACCTGATGGTGGCAGTGAGGGAGTGAGGTGAGCTTCCATCTCTTGGAATCCCACCATACTTACTCAACTCATGTCAAATTAATACTATTTCCATGTGAATAATTGAAGATATTTCCTGAACTTTAAAAACATGAAAGAAGGCATCTTTTAAGAAAATCTTTGCTATTTAAAAAATACTAGCCATGCACAATCCAAATAAGAAGAATATAGTTTGAGACAAGTTCCTGGGAAGATTATCATCCTAAGCCTCTCCTGTATAGAGTTTTCCCCACTGACAACTATTCATCCTTCTTTGCTTTATTCAACAGCATCCTATGGCTAACTCCTAGGCATAGTGATGCAATTCTGCCTGGAGATACAGATTATCCTCACATGAGGCACAAAACAGGTAGAAAAATGGGCATTCATGATAGAGCGCTGGTAACAGTGTGTTGCCTGCAGAGAATGGATAATAAAATTTTGCTTGAAGAATATTGGCAATTGAGTATTTGCAGAATATTGGCAATTGAGTATTTGCAGAATATTGGCAATTGAGTATTTGCAGAATATTGACAATGGAGTGTGCTTATGGTGGCTTTCATTGATGGAATTGTTTAGAGAGTACTCATCTTTGGGCTTTCTGTGTGAGACTGACTGGAGTGAATTCTTAGGCCAGTGTCATTGATGATCAGACAGAAGTTACTGACTGAGAATGCATTTGGAATTCCCTGTCATTTCTACTTTGACTTAAAATTCCATTCCCTGGTAGTCTCATATACTGAGGCCAGCATGACCTAGAGAATCTAGCATGTCTATTTTTATTGGGAAACATGTAGAGGTGATATGGTCAAGATGAGATCTGGTTCTTCTTGCAAGATGCCTGTGGTACTGAAGGAAGAAGTTAAACCATGTGGGCATTATTGTCAGTAATATGGACTGGGTGCCCTCACCCAGCACAGAAATGCAGGAAATAACATTTTATTTTTTCTTCAGTGAAAAACATTGGTAACAAAACCTGTGTTGTCCTTGCTCTGAGCACTCCTGAGCTGGAAAACCTTTTCTCTTTGTGCCCCAGTTTGCCCAACTATAAATGCAGTGTTGGACTAAATGATCTCTAACATTCCGATGTAGTAGAGAGAGCTTTGGATCCCTGAGCTCTGAGATTGAGTACCACCTTTAGCACTGATTGGGCTAGTTCTTTCTTTCCTCTGGGCCTCAGCTTGCTATTAGACTGAGGGGATTGGATAAGATGTCCTTAAGATCCCTCTCAGTCCTGAAGAGTAGATGGACCATCACTATAGCATGGAGGCAATGATCAGATACTGGCCCCTGAAACATAGCCACATCATGTTGAGAATCTAATAGAACAGAGTTATCTTCCATCAGAGAGAATTATTCATCCTGTCCCTCAGTGGACATTTTCTCTTCCATCTCCTTGGACTACTTTGAGCATCCTCAGAGGCTCAGGCCATGCTCACTGCTCAGTGTTGCAGAGCAAATGCAGATAAATGGATGGTGTTGGGAATTCCATTTCTGCCTGTGCTGAAAGATGTTTTGAAGTTACCATATGCTGCAGGAGATGAAGTGAGTGTGTACAGAGGAGAGATGTGATAAAGGTAACTTAGTTTGATAGCAATTCAAACAAAAAAATCTTTGACATAGGGTAGCTGCTTCACATTAGTGCATTGAGACAATAGTTAATGGGATTGGAGCTAGATTCACTTCTATCAGTAGAGGGAAGGATGGTCACAGTTCCATGTAGGAGGGAGAGAGTACTCAGCTCCAAACATGTCACTGGAGATAAATTTCAATTTTGTTTGGAAGGAAACATTAACATGGTGGGGCACATCCAGGGAGACAAGAAGGAAGATAAGTTAAAAACACATGGGATATAAAGAATAATTGAAGTTTGCAGGGTAAAGATGTTAAGCTGAAAGTGATGGGAGAAGACCCTGCCATGAGGAAGTGGTATGTGACTGCAGAAAGGAGAAGGGAGAAGATTTATGTCCTTCTAGATGAAACAATAGTCTGTTGTAAGGAGATAAATACTGACAGGTTAAAAAGCCTTTCAGAATTTCACAACATTGGAAGGCATTTTTGCACTAATGAAGGAGGTTGTTATAACTGGGGGTGCTCAAATAGAACTTGGGAGATCTGTCTTCAGAGAAGCTGTATTGAATGGGAGGTTTGGCAAGGAAACTCTTCACTAGCTCTGTTATTTTATGCTGGATACATAATAGAATTAAGCCTTCAAGCTATAGTTATGATTCCTTTACTGACTTGCTATGTGAGCTTAACTGGGTCACTTAACTTTTCTGGACTTCAGTTTACTCATCTGCAAAATTGAGACAATAACGTCCGTCCAATAATACCCAACAATGATGCTGCAGAAGACTGTGAAGATGGAATAATACATATAAAAAGTCCTTGATGAATAGGAAAAACTGTGTGTAAATGACACATTAGTGATGTCCTAATTCCTCATTCTCCAGCCCTTGTCTTGCCTGGCTGTACATCACTGTGATTAAGAGTAGCGGCTCAAGGGTTAGATTGCTTGAGTTTGAATCTCAGCTCAGCCACTTGCTGCATATGTGATCTTTGGCAAGTTATTAAGCTTGTTGATCATGTTTCATAGTCAAAATAATGGGACTGATAAGAGTAATGTTGATTTTAGAGGGTCATTGTGAGGATTAGTGCCATAATGCATGTAAAGTGATTTTCACAGTGCCTAGCACAGAGTATACTCTCTCTAAAGCTTTGTTCTTCTCACCATTATTATTATCAGCAGGCAGTACTTACATCTCTTCAGTTGATTGTGACACTAGCTGATTTGTTGAGGTGTCTTTCAGAAATCTCTTAGAGAGACTTTAGTCCATCTCTGAATGTCCAAGGCTGCAAAGCGCAGAGAAGGCCCATGTAAATCCTCAGGGCAGATCTAAACACAGCTACCAAAGTTTGTCAATTTGGCGACCCCAAATGTTTTCTTTTATTTGGAAGCTCATAATATTCCATCATAAATGTTTTATAATTGCTTCATGAATTATTCACCTGCAACTTAATAACCTTAAATTTTATGGGATTATGGTTTTATGGGAGAAAAACATTACAAACCTGGGACCCAGCTGTGAAGAGAAAATGCTGACATTACCAATTTATTTTCACTATGCAATAGAAGGTTTTTTTCTGGAAGTATGAAATATAGAATATTAATAAAAGAGTAAATAAACTAAAAGAGAAGGAAAAAATCCTTACATTGCTCTTTTTTAAAAATTTAATCTCAAAACTGCATTTGCAATATTTTTTCCTATTGCCAAGGAGCTGATTTAGCTCCATTAGAGTTGGTTTCACCTTCTTTCGTGAAGCCAAAGAAAAATTGCTTGTTTTCCTTCCTTAAGTATCTGGTCTTTGTCTTTCCCTATACTTTTATTCATTACTGAATTTTTTAGTCTGGAATCATTAGTGATTTTTAAATTAGTATCACCCTCTTGTCATCCTAGACTGTTAGAGTGTTAGTTTTGAAATGTCAAAGTATCAGTTTTGAAATGTCTAATGCTGTCTAAGAGGAGTATTGTAATATAGTGAAAAAAGCAATGGTTAGATTTGAGTCTGAATTTAGACTATCACTTAATTGATACATGATTTTAACAATTCCATTAAGTTTTCTCAGCCTTGCTTTCCTTTATAAGAATAAGACGCTACACCGAGTAGGGAACTAATCCAGCCATACAGGTGATGGAAAGCTGGGGTGTTGACAGGGCTGTGGAAGGATGAGTGGGAAACTCGAAAGAGAAAGCTAGATCATATCAGATAGCTGGCAGAGAAGTCAACTTTGTGTTATGGTTTGAATGTAGTTTTTCAAGTTTCTTTGTTGGAAACTTAATCCCCAATACAACAGTGTTGAGAGGTGGGGTCTAATGGGAGGTGGTTCGGTCATGAGAACTCCACCCTCATTAATGGATTAACACTGATTATAAAAGAGACTGAAGCTGTGAGTTTGATCTCTTCTTCTCTTGCCCTTCTGCCTTCTACCATGAAATGATGCAGCAAGAAGGCCCTCACCAGATGTGTGGCCTCTTGTCCTTGGACTTTTCATCCTCAAGAACTGCAAGAAATATGTCTCTGTTGTTTATAAATATCCCAGTCTTAGACATTCTGTTATAGCAGCACAAAATGGATGAAAACATTTGGATTTGAATTTTCAATGGGAGCAAACATAAAGCAATACCATCCTGTTATCTAATGTCAGGTAAGGTTGCTTACTCATCAGCTATTAAAACTGTTTAATTGAAATCATAGGACATGCATGCACTTTTTTTTTAAGAATCAAAGAATAGTAGAAAGATAATAGACATAATGAAAAGTCTATTCCAGCTTTCCCATTTTACACATAATAAAACTGAGACCAACTGAGGAGGATAGATTTGCCCAAAGTATTATGGTAGGTTAGTGGCAGAATCTGGGACCAAAAGCCTGGTTCTTGTTCTTTGCTTTCTAATTCTGGGCACTTGTCTAACAGAGAAAGTGCTACAAATGTGCTACAGGTAGGGGCCCCTGGAATGGAAGATAGGGAGTCATTAAGAAAAGTGGGATGGGAGCAGATATTGGGCAAGGTGCAAGTTGGAGGAAGAAGGCTAAGAAATGTGATTCAACTGTAAGCAAATAAACCCTACAAGCAATGCTTGGGAGTCAGTGGGTGTTTTTTTGGACTAGTTAGACCTGAGCCATCCAGTTAAAACAGGGCTAGGTGTCCCAGAGGCTGTACATCTTCCCCTCCCCAAAATTTACACTGACTTCTAATAACATTTTACTAAAATTATCTGGGTCCTAATTAATTTTCCTGGCTGTTTTCTTTCTTATTGCTCTCCTGGCCGCAAGGTAAGGACAATGGCTGCTTCTAATGAATGGAGAAAACAGTTGGGCTCAACTCATTTGTTCTAAATGGCTCTCTTTCCTCTGCCTAATGAAGCTTTGGGGATTTGCTCCCCTTGCTTTTTTTGGATGGATGATGGGAGATGACACCTGTTAGTGTCTGAGAAGACAGGCATTACCAAGAACTTACCCTCTAGGGCACTCACTATCTGTAAAAAGATTATTGGTTTTGTTACTGGAAGGTCTGTCTACCTGTTAGCTAAGGGAGGAAGAGAATTGACATTTGCTATTGTGCTTATTGTGTGCTAAGTATTTTTCTGAGTGTTCCTTCTCTGGGTTCCTAGAACATCCTGTGTATTCTTCTACCATACAGTTGCCAAGATCCCTTTTCCTGAAAACACTGCAAGCAACTTGAGAGCATGCAATGCATCTATCTCATAGTTGCATTCTTAGTCTCAATGTGACAGCCAACTCATAGTAAGAATTAATAGGTGTTTAACTGATAAATGACTCCTGGGTGGTAAATATACACTTTCTTATCCAGTACTCACCATCACCCTTACTCCTATTCATATTCCCATTTTACAGATAAGTAAGGCAAGGCTCAGAGGCACTTGCCTAAAGTCTTACATGTAGTGTATATATAGTTCTACATGAGAGGAAAAAGTCCAGGCTCTTTCCATTGACTAAACATGCTGATCACTTATAGGAACAATGTTTTATCTCTGAGTACCTGCTGAATTTCAGCATAGATCCCAATGAAGTGCTACCTTTGGAAGAGATATTGTGGATATATTCTCATGGCAGAAAAGATGCTATAAGCTCCAGTAACAAGTTTGCCCTGTACTTGAAGGTATTATTATGAACTAAGAGATGGCTTCAGATATGGTAGAAGTAGATGTGATAAGATAGCATGTAAATTAGAGTCTGAGGAATTGTAATTATTAGAGGAGAAGATAATTTAGAATCTTCCCTGTATAATATTGCAACATTTTTTTAGCTCTGGCGATGTATACTTGAAATTGTTGACCCAAATATTTTTATTTTTAGTGGCTATGGAGCTATGTTGCTTAATGAGGGGATAGAGGCAGGCAAGAAGGGAATGACTGAAAACCCTTGCATGTAGGAAGAATTGAATAAAACAGGTAAAAATAGGAAAGGAGCTAGGAAGAAGTAACACCCTGAGAGTTAAATCAAGGATGGACATTATTAAATGGAAGGCAGGGGATTTTAGTTTTGTAAGCATGGCCAAGTATGGGCTTTAAAAGGCCAAGACACTCCCCTGAAATTTTTTATAGGTATATTTCACTGAATATTTTATATGTATATATACATATATTTCATATGTATATTGCACTCAATAGAAGGCACATAGATTTCATTTTTCAAAGTGATCATTAACTTTTCAAAAGACTAACAACTGGTTTTGGGTAAATAAAAATAAGTCAAATTGTTCTAGGACCAGAGTTCCAGAATGCGGGGGACAATACCTTTTCAAAAAATGGATTTGGCAAATGGGTCTATGGGCAAGCTATAATACTTAACATTTATTGAGTGTAAAACCTGTTTATACCATCAATTTAAGCCCCCTTTTAGACCCCTTTACATGTTATTTTATTGATTCCTCACAATAGTGCTTTGAAGAGGACCCTATTGTTATCCATTTCATATTTGAATAGACTGGGCACATGGAAGTTACATAAATTGCCCAAAGTCACATTATTAGCAAATACAGAGCCATGATTGGAGCTGAGCAATGTAACTGTGGATCTGTCATATGAATTACACCCTGTATGGCCTCTCTAGAGGAAAGAAAGTGCCTTCAGGGATGGTTGAAGGCTCAGCATTTTTGCATGTCTTCCTATATTACTTGACTATATGACTCCACGATTGCAGCTATCCCAAATGACCTCAAGTTGGGTACCCAAACTAATTGTCAGGAGGGATTCTGGAAGGATAAGGACATGAGATACTGGTAGTCCCAGAGAAGCACTGTGAGACTAATCTCATGGTGGCAGCAGTAGAAAGGTCTTGGAGATTTGGGTGGCTAGGGAGCCTTCTGATCATGGAGAAGCTTGGAGGACCCATCTATGAAAGGGTTTTCTGGAACAGGACGGCTGGAGAGATTGTAAAAGTTGATACACTGCCTATAGAATTTACCCACAGTTTTGGGGATGCCCCTTTCCACTGGGGGTGAACCCAAGTGGCCTTCCCTGGATGTTTCTCTGTTGCTTAAGCAGAAGCATAGAAAAGTGGAATGATTTCAGGCTCTAGTCATGCAGGTTTGGGCTCTTAGCTAAGCTTGACTCTCAGCTCTTGTCCCACCTGCGTTGTGTCCCTGGAAAAGTTTCCTAATGTCTTTGAGCCCCCTTTTCTCTTCTGTGAATCGGGGCAAGTACAACCGTCTACCGTAAAGGGCTGTTGTGAGAATTAAATGAAACAAGGAAGGTTTGCATGTAATAAGCCCTTAGTATATGGTAGCTGTTTAATTCCCTCTTACCCCAAGAAAGAACATGCCCATCATTTTCAGAAATGTTGCTTGACCCAAACAGGTTTTTGTTCTCTTGCCAGACTCTCTTATACTTCCTTTCTCTAACCTGCATCTTCTAACAGAATATGTGCATTGCTTCTCTCAGTTCTACATAAACTCTATTCCTTCAAGGAACCAAGGAACCATTTCCAGCCAGCACTTAGTAAGAAAGAGAGTAAGAAAAAACTTTAATGTAATGGTGTGCTGGAGCTATCCTGTACTATCTCATGAGATCCGACTGTTAATTGCTTAGGAATTTTGTGAGCTGGTTGACTTCACTTTGCAACCTTGAAATTGATCTAGGAGGGAATATTTACACTACAGAAATGGTCAAACATTACAACTTAGAGCTCCTCTTTTCTTTCTTCTCTTCAAGAGCTTGTTTTTAACATTGACCAGCACACCACTGAGTGTTAATAGTTAGAAAGTAATAGTAGTTAGGAAGCATGCCATTTGTCAGATGCTGTCCAAAAACTTTACATATAGTAGGTTGGTGCAAAAGTAATTGTGGTTTTTGACATTACCAAAATTTTTTGCTATTACAGTACCAAAAACCTCAATTACTTTTGCACCACCCTAATACTAATTTAATTCTCACAACACCTTTTGAGGTGATTATTGTTATTCCCATTTTATAATGAGGGAAGTGAGAAAGTGAGTTGCCAGAGGTTATGTAGCTAATGACAGAATTGAGATATAAACTAAAGCAGACTGGCTCCAAGGCCTGTGTTCACAGTTAGCTGTTCCGCCTCTTGAGGATTCTTGTGAAGATTTAATAACTTATATAAAGACTTGGCCCAGTCCTTGGTGCTTAGTAATTGCTTGATAAATATTAGCTGTTATTATTTATATCAAGAGTTCTTAAGTTTTTGAGGTCATGAAAATCTGATAAAGAAAGTTTTAAATCCTTTTTTCCTAAACGATGTACATTTGTTTAGTATATACCTAAACACACACACACACACACACACACACACACACACACATACACACGGTGAGATACAACCTTAGGGGATTCTGAACTCTTGGACACCCGTTGATTCTAACTCTACCTTTGGGGGCCACATATAAGGCAGCCAGTCTCTCCTATTTCCCCATTACTGTCTTTCAGTGCTCCAAAGATAGGGATCAAATTTCCTTCGTGTTTATCTTTTTCCAGTAGAACAGTCCACGTTTCTTCACCTTCTCTTCAGGGGCTGTTTGTGTACCCTCCCAAGCCACTCGCCTTCCTGCAGGTGTGCCCTAATTTGCTTTGTTTCTCTTGGTATGAGACCCAGAGTTGTGTAGTCTCATAGCCTTCTTCATTTCCCCTGATCTCTGTTTACCAATTGATATTTTTCTAGTTCTGTTTTTTCTCTGGTGTCCTAGCTCTAGAGGACTTTACAAGTTCTCTGGCATCTGGGATATAAAGTTGAGCTACAGTTTTAACACCCCAACTTCACACACACACACACACACACACACACACACACACACACACACCAGTATACATCTTACAATTAAACCATAAAAGAATTTTGGATATGTGAACACATATCTTGGGACTTCTTTACTTTCTTCATCTGGGCTTCAATGAACTGTAGACATCTACTTTCGCTTTCTTCCGTCTTTTAAACCAGTGGCCCCCAACCTTTTTGCACCAGGAACCGGTTTCGTGTAAGACAATTTCTCCATTGATGATGGGAGTTGGGGGGCAGGGTCGGGATGGTTTGGGGATGAAACTATTCCACCTCAGATCATCAGGCATTAGATTCTCATAAACAGCTCACAATCTAGATCCCTCGTGTGTTCAGTTCACAATAGGGTTTGCACTTCTATGAGAATCTAATGCTGCCACTAGTCTGACAAGGGGTGGAGCTCAGGCGGTAATGCTCACTCACCTGCCGCTCACCTGCTATGCAGCCCACTTCCTAACAGGTCATGGACTGGTACCAGTCCATCCATGGCCTGGGGTTTGGGGATCCCTGTTTTAAAGTTTTCTTGTACCCTCATTTTGCTTCCTCAACCCCAACCCCCTGACAGCATGTCTGCTCTCTAGCCTTGAATTCCAGTCTTACTTTCACTCAACAAAAGAAGAATAACAACTAATAAAAATTGCTTAGACTTTCTATGTGTGTATAATTTTGTATACATTCTCATTTAACTAAACCCGTGCAACAAACCTATGATATAGGGGTTTCAAAGGAAACAGAAGCATAGAGGGATTAAGTAACTTGCCCAAGTTTTCACAGCTAATAAGTGGCTGAGCTAGAATTCAAACCCACCTTTAGGGGCTCCATCTTTGCATGTTTTTCTGTGGTGTGTTCTGACTCCTTTTCCTGTATCACAGCATCTAATCGTGGTCTGACACATGGTCCCATCCTGAATATCTGTATTTATCACCAGGCTTTAGAAGTTCATAGTGTTAATAAGACAAAAAGAGATTTAAGTCACTGGGTATTGGGAAAATTCTTGCAGGTGGAGGATCTCTCAGGATTGTGCAAATACTGCCACACAAGTCCCACCAACCCCACCCCAGCCAACCAATCAACCATGTGCTTCACTGACTAGATCCAAGCTCGTTAAGACTCATCTTCCCTTCTCTTCAATCCCAGAAAGAATTGGGACTAAAGCCTTTATAGAAAATAAAGCCATCCCTCTGTGCAAAAGGACCATGAGCTGGATTTTTGAGAGTCCAGATAGCTTTTTATATAAGAAATGTAATTTTTAAAAACCTGACAGGTAGGCATCCTTCCAGCTTTCTGTGGCTTACCAACGGCCCCTAGTGGTCAGTGGCTCCAAGTGTCATGAGTTGTCCCTTGGCTTCTTCAGTGCTAGCTGCATGCCCTGCAGAGTTCTGTTGCACTGCATTAATTCCTGATCAACAAATTTTGCAGTATTGGGACAGAAAAAATGATGAAGTGTAAAACTCTGGGCAAAGAAAGCATTATGATGGGTGGTCAGATCTCTAAAATTGGCAGGCTTTCACGAAGGCCTCTCTCGTTTTAACATTCCAGACCACACACTTATGCAGTAGCCAATATTGTTATCTCCATGAGGTTCAGAGAGGCTGCTATGTAAACTAGGCTACACACAGGTTAGCAGAAAAGAATAACCGGGTTTGTGTAGGCACCGGTCTGTGAAATCACAGGCTCTCACATTTGTCAGGCATGTCTAAAGCAGCATGTAGGTTGTTTATTGGCAAAGCAGTCACCTGGTTTTGGGAAATAATGGCAGCTACCATTTAAGATTCACTCTGTGCCAGGCACATGATAAATGCTCTTACGTGAAATACCCCATTCACTCTTCATAGCCACCATTGTGCAAGATAAATACCTCCAATTTACAAATGAGAATTCAGTCTCAGCAAGGTCAAAACTGCCCGAGGTCACATAGCTGAAGTGAAAGAGCTGGAAATTAGGGCTCAGGTTCTTTGAATCCAAAGCAATAGCCTTCATTTACCTTAATATATGGCATGTGTGTTCTCCTTCAAGCAAATCAAAGTTGTTAGTCTTTAGCACACACTCACCAGAATCATTCTCTTCCTGTCTCCTAGCCCCGGCTGTCTGCTGGTAAGAATTCTGGCTGGTAAGAGCTCAGGGACTGTTGGCTGTGTGCAGTGGCTCACACCTGTAGTCCCAGCACTTTGGGAGGCTGAGGTGGGCAGATCATCTGAGGTCAGGAGTTTGAGACCAGCCTGACCAACATGTCAAAACCCCGTCTCTACTAAAAACACAAAAATTAGCCACATGTGTTGGTGGCACGCACCTGTAATCCCAGCTACTCGGGAGGCTGAGGCAGGAGAATTGCTTGAACCTGGGAGGTGGAGGTTGCAGTGAGCAAAGATCACGCCACTGCACTCTAGCCTGGGTGACAGTGAGACTCCATCTCAGAAAACAAACAAACAAAAAACAGCTAAGCGACTGTGGACATCTCATGGCCAGTGACCCTCTCAGCGTAAGACTTTATACTTGGGAGACTCTTGTGTGTGTGCCCAATGCGCTCAGAAATCCTCTCTAACTGCCGTGGGGTGTGGGTGGCTGCTTTGGAAGGGTCGTTGGTGACTCACTCATTTCCTGGAGTCTTGGGGGGTTTTAATTTGGGAGGCATGTGGACACCGCTGAGTGGTCATTAGGCAGGCTTTGGATTCAGGAGACATTGGGAGTTACTAAACCATTCAAGACTCAGTTTCCCAATCCATAAAATGAATCTTGTAGGGTTGTGGTAAGAATTAAATAGGACAATACATAGGATATTCTTAACATAGCACCTGTCACAGAGTGCCTTACTAATGTGTTCATGTGTGACGGACACACTGTGACTTGACACAGTTCCCTAGGAAGGTTTCAACAGCAGCGCTAACTGCTGAGAGACCTGGCCCCTTGTAGGTGTTGGCAGATGAGATTAGGTTTTGTTTCCCTTGAAACACAAATCACTTGACTTAGGGGTTGAAGCCAAACCAACATACTGATGGAAGAAAGCCAGAAGCGAAGAAATCCCTCTCCTAGGGATAAACTGGTGGAGTGAAATAGTGACAAAGTATTGGGAGCCACATTCCCCAAATCCCTTGCTAGGAGAGTATTGACTTTTGGTAGAAACAGGGGACAGAGCCATGAAGAAATTAATTTGCCTCGAAAGGAATTGCCATGACTTAATGGCTTTATTGAATCCTTGGTTTTTAGCCCATTGATTCCCGTTTACTTTAATTCAGGGCTATGTAGGAGCTGTACCATTACTTTGCTTGGTCATATTGATTAGTCAATATCCCTCTTCCTCTTGCCTAGGGTTTGTACTTCTTCACACGTCACCATGTATCTCTTGCTCCTGTTTTCTGTCCTCATTTCCCCCAGTGCAGTGATTGCGTTACATGCACATGCAGATGGTCCAGACCCCTTGGGGGGTCTTGCTAACTGGAAATAATGGCACCAAGCAGCTCAGTGGTGCCACCTCACCGTTAAGCTCTTTGTGCTAGTTATAACCATGCTTTTGCTTTAGGACTTGTCTTCAAGCTTTGGGGAAAAAAAAGCTTTTAATTTTTGCATTCTTTTGGATGACAATTTCTATGTAGCTGTACCGGGAGGTTTTATTTAAGGCATGTTTTTCAAATTATACTGTGTACCAGATCACTTGGGAGTTTGTACAAAAGGACATTCCTAGGCCTAACTACTTTGAATTGGCACATTCTTGCCTCCTCCCCTTTTAAAAATTGAGATAAACATGACATAAAATTAAAATCAACCATCTTAAAATAAATAATTCAGTGACATTCAGTACATTCACAGTCATGTGCAGCCATCACTGCTGTCTGTTTCCCAAAACAGTTTTATCACCCCCAAGTGAGACCCTATATCAATTAAGAATCACTCCTATTCCTCTCTCCTCCTTGCCTTTGGCAATCACTTATCTGCTTTCTGTCTTCGTGAATCTACCTGTTCTAGATATTTCATTTAAGTGGAATCGTACAATATTTGTCCAGTTTCCTCTGGCTTATTTCTCTTAGCATAATATTTTGAGGTTTGTCTATGTCTCAGTACCCTGTTTCTTTTTATTGCCGAATACTATTTCATTGTATACACACATGTTGTCATTTAAAGAAGGACCTCACTTGGTTCTGCAGCTGGTGGTCGGTCTTTGATTCAGCTTTGGGAATCATTTTAGTGGAGCTGGGTGTGCCCCCAGGCAACCTGCTAACTTGTCAGAGCAGATTCTGGAGAGTGCCAGACCCCAGTTGTCCCTTGGGTATGACAGACCTTCAGAGATAGGCCTAACAGTGGATGACCAGGATGTGTTCAGCCTAGCAGGACAAGTATCAGGACAGAGATAGAGACCCAGGTAAACCCAGTGAAATGAGGATATAACAACAGCGTTGCCCTCGTAGTATTGTTGTTTAAATTAAAGTAATTTATTAATACTTTTAATAAGTGGTATAGGGCACAGAGAGAGTAGAGTGAAGCCAACAGTGGCCACGATTTTCATTGCTTTTCCAGAAAACGGGTAGTGTGCAGCTGGAGTCTGGCACGGCTGGTGGGTAACTTGTGTAGACAAAGGGAAATGCTCTCAGCAGGGCCAGCCACTATTCCAGGATTCTATAGCATTTTCAAGAGAATGTATGAGAATAAGACATGGCCCCTGGTGAGGGAGAAACAGGAGACCCAGTTTCCAACATAAGACGTTAATCCCAGCAATAAGGCAGGAGTCTTGTTTTAAAATGGAACATATTGTCAGAATAAAAGCAGTCACAAGGCTAAACTAATCAGTATCCGAATTGCTTGTCTGACTTCCCTACTAGGTTGTGAGTACAGGGAGGGTAGGGTTTATATCTGTCTATTTCCCTGCTGTGTTCCTAGCACACGGTATAGAGTATGCACTCAATAAATATCTTTTCATGGATGGAAGGGTGGATGCTGTGTTGCCTATCTAATGCCTCAGGACTGTTTCATATTTTTGGAATCAGTTCCTCACACTGTTGGAGGAATATACTCTGCTATTAGAATATTTGTAAATCTGATTAAAAAATTCTCTAAAATGTGCACATTTTTGATCCAGCAATTTTAAGTATTTAACCTAAGGAAATCCCTAGAGGATCATCAAGAACATTAATTGTGACATTATTTAGAATAGTGAAAACAGTGGAAATAATCCCGTCCAACAAAAAGGGATTAATTAGCTATATTATCATACTTATATTCAATAGAGTGTTTCAAAGCCATAAAAATAATGAAGTTTAATAACATGAAAAAATGATCAAATTATGCACTTAGTGAAAAAACAAGTTACATAACATTTTTACATAATGCGACTCTGTGTGTGTTTGTGAGTATAATACTGGAAAGATTTATCTTTGCTTCTGCTCTAAGTGATTACAGGTTATTTTATTTTCAAGCTTTTTTGAGTTTCTGAAATTTCCAGTGTCTTTACTTTGAACCTGTGGTAACAACTTAGGTATTTGACCTCTAGAGTCTGGACCTGCATGGGGTATTGAGTGGCTACAGCTATGCGGATTAGAAAGCTGCAGGGAAGGGCTGGAAACACCATTAGGCAGGGCTTCTGCAACATTGTAAGGATGGGACATGCTGTTCTTGCAGGAGAGAGGATGTTGTCCACCATCTTTCGTGTTATGTCCTCTTTCCTCTCAGACCAAATGTTAGCATGAAATACCTTTCAGCCTGAAGTAGCTTTGATCTACAGGGAGACTGGATCCATGTTCTGGCCTCCTAACTCCTGAGATAATCAGTGACAGATTAGTTTCAAAAAGATAAATTTAAACCTTGTATAGGATGAATTGACCATACAAATTAATTCTGTCCTGTGTTCCAGAAGATTAAAAGAAGAAAGTCTGGGCTGAAAAAGTGCAAATGGAATAAGTACTTCTATTTAATGGGAAACAAGATGATGTCTCTTTAGGACTGGCTTTTTATATTTTCAGTTAACTGATTATAAGTACCCTCTTGTCCAGGCCTGAGATTTTGTTCCTAGGCCAAGAAGGTCTGTCTGGCTTCCACTTGTTTGAGGTTAGGCTCTCCCCAGAGGCTCCTGGGCTTTTTACAGCAGTACATGACTCCTGCAGCTCCTCCAGAATTCCTCAATTTGATAGCACCCTAGGGGGGAACATGATTTACATTTATTTTGGGAACTCCATAGAACCTGCAAAGCAACAGTGGTGATGTGTTGTGGAGTGTGCTTTAAAGGGGAAGGATAGGTGCTCAAGGGAATAACCTCCATGACTTCTCTGAAAGTAAATGTTAGATTTGAGTCGTCTTGGTGGTTGCCTCTACCAATGACCAGTGCAGTCCCTTGTAATGGCTAACCTTTCACGGAGTGATTGTTATGGGTCTAGCATTGTGCTAAATGTTTTACATGACATATTTGAGTTCTCCAGGGAAACAGAACCAATAGAGAGAGAGAAGGGGAGAGAGAGACAGAGAGAGAGAGAGAGAGAGTGTGTGTGTGTGTGTGTGAGAGAGAGAGAGAATGGCGGAGAGACAGAGAAATAGAGATTTTAATGTAAGGATTGGCTTACATGATTATGGAGGCTAAGAAATCCCAAGGACTGCAACTGGCAAGCTGGAGACCCAGGAGAGTCGATGTGTAGTTCCAGCCTGAGTCTGAAGGTCTGGGAACTAGGGCAGCCAGTTGTGTAAGTTCTAATAAAAAAGCTGGCAGGCCTGAGACCCAAGAAGAGCCAATGTTTCAGTGCTATGGACTGAAGCTTGGAAAAGACTAATATTCTAGCTCCTGCAGTCAAACAGGAGAAGTGTCCTCTTATGCATAGGAAAGTTAGCCTTTTTGTTCTGTTCAGGCCTTCAACTGATTGAATGAGGTCCACCCACATTAGGGAGAGCAATCTTCTTTACTGGATCTCCTGATTCAAATGTTAATTTCATCCGAAAACATCCTCACAGATAAACTCAGAATAATGATTGAGCAAATGTTTGGGTACTTTCTGGCCTTGTCAACTTGACAAAATAAACCATTACACATGGATTATATAATTTAACTTACACAATCATCTTGCAAAGTTATCCCTATTGACATTCCTGTTTTACAGATGATGAAACTAAACCTTAGAAGTTTTATAGTTAGGATTCAAACCTAAGAAACTGATTCTGGGGGCCACATCCTTAACCATCATGCTACAATAAATGCTTTAAAATTGATTACTTACCAACTTCTCATATATAAATTTAACAAAAATATAATCCCTAATGATAGATTATATTAGACATTCATTAATACCTATATAATGAGTAAATAAATATACTGTTAACACCTTACTCCTTCCCTCCAATAAATTCATACTTTGCACATTTCTCTTTACTCTGGGAGAGTATTACTGAGTGAAAATGGGTGAGTCTGGTAGAGAAACAGTTTCTCTTTCTTAATGAGTGTCCTAGGTCATGCGGTTGCATTTTAGGAAGAAATAAATTGGTACATTAAGGTGTGGAGGCAGTAAGGACGCTCAGCATTGAGATATTTGTGTTGTGAAGAGATTATGTAACCAGTTCATAGAAATTAGATTATTGGAAGTAAGTGAAATCATTTCCTAGGGATTGTCTTGAGTGGATTTGGATGAGGTTAGAGTCAGCTAAGCTCATTCCAGAATCTCAGGAGTAATGGCTCACTGGGTTGATCATTAGTAGTAACTGATATGTCTTGGAAATATGCTATGCAAATCAAATCCTGTTTTCCTATTGATTTTTATGCTTCTCTAAGATATCCTTCAGTGGACATTACTGTATTCTCTCCCTTCTCCGCTCAGTTTTTGTCTTTGAAATAAGTGCCTACATGTAGGCATAGAGTGCTCTGAATTTGAAGAGTTGCTTTGGAAAAGCAAATTTACCCTCACAGTTTATTACAAGTTGAGTTTTTATAAATTATAAATTTCCTTAAATCAGGGCACATCTGGATTTATAAGAAAGCATGGAAAAGACTTCTCTATTAAGGTGATGATATATGTTTTAATATGCCATCTATCCAACTAGTTAATACTTTGTCGACTAGGTTTGGTTGGTTTTCAATACTTTGAAAAGTATGAAGAGAACAATAAAGTTATTCCAATTTGGAAGTAGGGAAAAGTAAAATACAAGCTGATAATCTTGTCGAAATATTAACATAATTAGGATTGACTCAGCTGAGAGGAATTTGGGGCTTGAGGGGCCAGGCTGGAGGAAAAGCCTGGCCTGATCCTGGGTAAAAGTTCATTTTGTCCAAATGGTAACTCCAGGCTAGAATAAGACCCATGTTCATCATTTAAGGGAATTCAACGCAGGCAAATTTTTTTATGTGTGAGAAACCAACCCTATTCATGGTAGTTCAAGGAAAGGAGAGTTTTGAAAGTTTACAAGGGCACTTTACAAAAATGAAACGCAATATACACCTTGCGTCAAAATTAGTAAATTTTGCTTAAAAGGTTCTAAGGATAGAATTTCCTCTTTTCTCTGTTTTTATCTCTCTCTCTCTGGCTCTATTAAAAGATGTTAATAGGTTTTCTCTGGCATTTAACTTTCTGAGATAACTTCTCAGTAAGAACACAACTGAGAATGACCATTCTATCCCCAATTCCATGTAACCTTCAGTGTAAATATTCGCTAGTTTCTGATCACAGATTTTTCTTTTCTTTGTTCAAACTTTCAAGGCAGAACATTAGTTATTAGCCAGTTAGTAGGTTGGCTTTCCCTGTATTGGATTTTTTTTGTGTGTGTTAAGTTGGCTGTGACTTGCAGTGGATCACATGCTATAATAAACCACACCTACCTTGACTCACCCCTTCAACAGGGGCTGGTGAGTGGAGGGATAAATTTCTCTGAGAGGAGATTGCAGGGTTACCTGTATCACAAAATTATGCACCACAGTGAGTTCCAGCAGGGCCTCCTCAAAGAGTGGTATTCCTCTGAATCACAAGGTGTCATGTGTCTGGGAGCTCAAGAAACACGATTCATTTCTCAGAAGAAAGGGATTGGTGTATGTATGGGCAAAGCTCCAGCCCAGTAAGCTCGGGTTCAGTACAGAATCCCAGTATCAGAAAGGGAATAGGGGTGCAAATCAGGAACCAAGGTGGAGGTTCTGTCACACGGCAGACCGACATGATATGGGTTCTGAGAAGGCTTATAACTTAGAACCGTGACTCTAAAATCCACGGGATACATAAAAATCACCCTGAGGTACTTAATTTCAGGGCACCCACTGAGATCTAGTAATCTGCTGAGGGAATTCTTTCAACAAGATCATGTAGTGAATATGACACAGGGTCAGGTTTGGAAACTTCTGACTTATTTGGCCATCTGCCATCTACACACACCAGATTCTGAGCCAACCTACAGAAACAAGGGCCTTCACCTTCTCTCTTCCAGTCTGAGGCTCTTTATATCCTGCTGCTGCCATATAGTTGACGTCACCGCAGAACTCTCTTATGTCAGAGAAGTAAGGTTTGTCTTGGTGTGACTATTGGCATTTATGCCAGATGATCTGGATAGGCTGGACTGTGGTGGAAATCTTGAGAGATTGAATTTTGAATTTCTGTGTCCATAAGAACTGATACAGAAAAGGTTAGACTTACTTTTTTATTTTTTTCAATGCTGTAAAGCAACATTGAAGCTTTGTTGATGTCATATGTCTATGCTGGGTCTTCTGGGAACCCTACTATGTATTTCCCTAACTCCAGGACCCAAGCTAGTTGCTGAGGCAGAGGGAAAGGAGAGCATGGCAAAAAATGCCCTGGGTAAAGCTACTATCTCACAGTGACACACATCAGTACTGTCTATGTTTTATTGGCCAAATAAAGCCCTAATGTCATGTTGGCAGGGACATAAAATCCTAAGATAGGCCTGGAAGAAGAAACCCATTCCTAAGGTCTAGCACAAAGACCTTTGACTTATTTTCTACTGTGTCTCCAGTGTCTAGAATGTTATCTGGCACATGATAGGTATTTAAAAAAATGTATTGAATAAACAACAAATATACAAGAAAAAAATGATAATTTATATTCCACTCAGGGTTCACCTTGGTTCCTAGACACAGTTCATTTCCTAGAACATTTTAGGAAATAACCCCAGAAGGGACTATGTTTGTGAAAATTGCCTTTAATACAGATTATGAATGAGTGGAAAGCCCTTGGCTCGAGGAGACAAATTAGACAGGGGCTGCATTTGAGTGCCAAGTTGTGTTTTATATTGGTGTAGGGAGCATTTTTTCATGTTTCTACAAAGAGTGTTTGAAAGGTCAGTCTGAACAATTGTCTGATTCTCAGAATATTAAAGGGTGATGTGCAGGGCTCATTAGTGGATTTCACAACAGATCTGAGAGTAAAACTACCAAATTGACCATTAACTTTGCAGACAGATGTTAAGGGGATCCTGTTTTAACCAAAATTATGGCTCTTCTTGGGGTTACCATTGGTTCTTCCGTGAAATGGCCAAAAAACACTTAAATGGCTATCCTGGGAGACTTGGCTCCCAAATCTGTAGACACATTGAGATTAATGGCCAATTCCGTCTCCCTGCTTTGTCCTCAATAAGCATGGGTACTCAGACCCACTTCATGCCAAGAGAACAAATGTTTGCAAGTGCCCTTTCTATTTCTGGGAAATCTAAAATCTGCCCATAATTTGACTAATTTGTAGTTGATCATGGGGAAGATAATGAGTAGGGAAAATTGAGGGAGCAGGGGACAAGGTTGCTAGGAAACAGAGTCACTTCTCACATCCAAACAAATAAACTAAAGAAATGGTGTTAATGAGCCCAGTTACAGACAGTCTCAATTCTGAGGAAACTGAGAGACAGAAGTAGCGTTACCATGAAAAAGCATTGGACAGAGGCAAAGCCTCTGGGGAAGGGAGTGGAGCATGGTGTTTCAGCACATGGATTTTGTAATGAGATAGACTATAAAAGGAGGCAAATACTAAGCTAATTTATTTGAACAGATTTGCTGATTAAATGAAGTAAGGAAGTTTATGGAAAGGGCTTAGCACAATATCTACATAGAGTAGGTGGTTAGTAAATACCATAATTTTCTTGATTTCCTGTTCTAGCTCTTCTGACTGCAGCAGTTTCTTTTACTAGTTCAGATAATTTTTGAATCTTCATTGTGAATGAAGACGACGAATGATGCAAATTCTTATTCCACATCCTCTAAAGAGATTGTTGTGAGGGGAGATATATGTAAACACTTTCTAAGCTTAAAGGAATTTTATTCTATGAAGGACTTTCCTCATCATGATGCTGAACAGCCACTCCAAGGACCCAAGGAGTAATTTTACACAGATGGTTAGGACTCCTTCTCTGCTGCTTCCTCCTTTCTCTGCACCTGAAATTTCAATCATCTTAGCAGCTGTGAACTCTGATCTCCATTTCCTCAATCCAGTAAAACTGCTGTTGTCTGCTTGACTTTATTTCTCTGCATCGGAATTTAGAAAATGCCCTCAAGAAGAAAGCATTTCATGTATCAAATTGGCTGTGCTTAGGGATACCCATAGGATACTATTTCTGGATATGTCTGTGAGGGTATTTCTGGAGGAGATTAGCATTTAAATCAGTGGACTGAGTAAGGAAGATTGCCCTCACTATTGTGGACAGGCATAATCCAGTTATTAAAAGACCAGATAGAACAAAAAGATGGGAAAAGGTCAAATTCAGTCTGAGCTGGGACATCCATCAGACATTGGTGTTCTTGGTTCTTGGGCCTTCAGACCAGTGCTCATGTCATTGGCTCCCTTGGTTCTCAGGCCTTTGGACTCAGAGTGAATTGCAGCACCAGCTTTCCTGGTTTCCAGCTTTCAAATGGCAGATCATTGGACTTCTTGGTGTCCATAACCACATAAGCCAATTGCCATAATAAGCATCATCTCTCTATCTACCTATTTATCCATCCATCCATCCATCTATCCATCCATCCATCCATCCATCCATCCATCCATCCATCCACCCACCCATATATCCATCCATCCATCTATCCATCCATCCATCCATCCATCCATCCATCCATCCATCCATCCATCCAGTTGACTCTGTTTCTCTTAAGAACTCTAACACAGAGGGTTTTACCTCATGTGCTTCTCTTCTGTCAAGGATCATAGCCTGACATTAATCATTGTCCAGTGCCTGAGAACATTATTTTATATATTGTTTTCGGCATGTACAGCAGAGGTTAAGTCTGATACTTCCTACTTCATCATAACTGGACCTAGAAATTATCCTAGCTTTCTCAAAGCTTTTACTTTATTCTGCTTGGTGTGACAACAAATAAAATATCCTTCAAGTAAACTGACAAATCAATAAGATAATTATAAATTGGGCTATGTCCTATGAATAAAAACAAAAAACAAAAAATGGCACTGAAATAGAGATTGAAGGGTGGGAGGGAGGGCAGGATTTTGGATATGATAATGCTTTGAAGAGGTTTAACTTGAAATCCAAATAATGAGTTGGGTCTTCCTTGTATGAAGCAGAGATAGGAGTGCAGAACAAAAGAACATTCTGTAGAAATATAGATTCTGAAGAAACATCACTTGCCAAGATTCATGCCACACAAACTAGAACTAGAATATTATATTTACTCTGAATGCTGTGAATTTTTTTTTTTTTTTTGAGACAGGGTCTTGCTCTGTCACCCAGGCTGGAAGGAAATAGCATGATCATAACTCACTGCAACTTTGAACTTCTGGGCTCAAGTAATGAGTGCTGTGATTTTAAATAGATAACTCATTGTAACTGCTATTCAATAGGAGACATCTGGAGACCTTGAAAGGCGATAGAAATAAAGAAATCAAGACCATGCCTAGGGGCTGTGTATGGGACAGAGTTTGGAGGTATGCTATCATGTGTGCTAACTTCAAATACCTGAAGGGCTGTTATGGAGAGGGTAGGCAATTCTAGAGCATGGATTGGCAAACTACAGCCTGGGAACTAAACCCAGCTACATAGTCTTCAAACTAATGGAGAGCCACCACAGAGATTTTTTGTATTTTAAAATGACTACATTTTAAATGTTATATTAGTAAGTACAGAATAGCCTAAATTTTGTCTCCTGGCCCACAAAACTGAAAATATTTATTATCAAGCCATTTAAGAAAAAAAGTTTGCTGACCCCTGCTCTAGATCTGTACGATACTTTAATTTGCTGTAGCAAAAGAAATGACTAGCTAATCTGCAATAAAAATTCCCTAAGGCAAAAGTAATTTCCTGCGTGGGGAACTGGAGGGACCTTCCTCATAGGTCTCTCCACCCCTGCTCTCTTACTAGACAGTTTTCTGCAGTTCAGCCATGCGCAGAGGACTGACATTTAGTTTCTTGAGAAAAACTCAGAGGCACCGGGCCAGCTGGCTAAGTATTTGACTCGTGGAATTGGATGATTTTTTATTTGGTTGAGACAACCTTGTGATTTAAAAACACACAATTAGTGACTAGATCCAAATTGATAGATTGTTTTGCTGAGCTTATTTATCCCCCCAGCCTCTCCTCAGTTGGATTTAAGCATAGACACAGTCCTTGAATAACAGCTTAGTGACCCAAATTAATCTGTGATAGGTCACCAACTAGTAGGGAAGACTAGATTATAAACTAGACCAGTTCCTCAGGAACTAGGCTATGAGATGAGGTACTTCAGAAGGAAAACACTTGTTTCAGAGTAGTCTTCCCTAGCAAAAACCACACAAGTGATGGAACGTCCTGGAATATGGTACATACTTCATTCATTTGTGTATTTATCCAACAAGGAACTCACAGCCCAAAGAGGATACAGGTGTAAATAATAGTGAGTGTGTGGAATATATATTTAGTTTTTATAGGTTTACAGGTATCTCCAGAGTGCTATAAAACTTACAGGACAAGCGTGTAGCTTGGCTTTGAGGGAGGCCAAAACAGTTTTCTGGAGGGGATGGTACCTGAGGATCTTATCTTACAGAATGGTTAGAGGTTATTCAGATGAAAGGGCGTGGGGAAGATACATGACTAGAATGATTTAGGAAGAGCCATGAAGAAACTTGGTTTTCTGAGTAGATCAGAGTGCTGGGAAATGATGCTGGAGAGTCAAAAATGGCAGGGCCATGCTATGCTAAGGAATTTGAATATTATCCTGCGGACAATCGGAAGCTAACAAGATATATTAACAGTGACATGATTATATTTGAATTTTTAGAAAGACTGTTCTGATAGTACAACAAGGAGTTGGGTGGAATGACTTACTCAGACTGGGGCTTGGGGGCTATGTTAAGATTGTTGTTGCAGTTATCTAAGTGATAGATTACAGTGATGTAGGCAGTAGAAAGGGTGATGGGGAGAGAACGATGACGTACCAAGGAGATCAAATGAACAAGATTAACTGTTGCTGCGATGTATGCAGCAAATGAGGAAAGAGAAGTCAAGAATTCATATTGACATCCTTGGTACTTCATCATCCTTTCCCCATCACCCTTGCTACTGCCCACATCACTGGCATCCATGTAATAGACTGAATAAAGAAAATATGGTATATACACCTGGGAATACTATGCAGCCATAAAAAGGAATGAGATCAGTCAGGCATGGTGGCTCACTCCTGTAATCCCAGCACTTTGGGAGGCCAAGGCAAGTGGATCACTTGGGGGCAGGAGTTCAAGACCAACCTGGCCAACACGGTGAAACCCCATCTCTACTAAAAATACAAAAAATTAGCCAGTTGTGGTGGCGTATGCCTGTAATCCCAGCTACTCAGGAGGCTGAGGCAGGAGAATCACTTGAACCCAGGAGGTGGAGGTTGTAGTGAGCCAAGATTGCACCATTGCAGTCCAGCCTGAGCAACGAGAGCAAAACTCCATCTCGAAAGGAACGAGATCATGTCCTTTACAGGGACATGGATGGAGCTGGAAGCCATTATCTTCAGCAAACTAAAGCATGGACAGAAAATCAAATACTGCATGTTCTCACTTATAAGTGGGAGCTGAAGGATGAGAACACATGAACACAGGGAGGGGAACAATACACACTGGGGCCTGTCAGAGGGTAATGGCTGGGAGGAGGGAGAGTATCAGGAAGAATAGCTAATGGATGCTGGGTTTAACACTTTGGTGATGGGATAATCTGTGTAGCTAATCACCATAGCATATGTTAGCTATGTAACAAACCTGTACATCCTGTACATGTACCCCTGAACTTAAAAGTTAGAAATAATAAAAAATACCATTCAATCTATATGAAATGAAACAAGCATAACAGGAGAGATACGAAAAAAATTAAAACCAAGGGAAGGGAAATTTGCAATATAAAACAGTAGTGAGCACTATTGGGGGTTTGACTTGGGAATCAGGGAAGGGTCAGTGGAATAAGTGGTATTTGAAATAAGGATGAGTTTTCATAAAGGAGAGTTGGCTGTGTCTCTTATGAGGAGGTTGAAAGTGTTAGCAAATGCTTGAAAGAGAGCAGTGTGTGTAGGGGAATCATCCTTTCAAAGGTAGGTAAGTGCTTGCAGTTCCCAGTAATTATTGTCATCTTTCCTCTCATTTGACTGTGGCAATATTCTCATGAAAAGGTCTTGGGTAAGTAGCATGATTTCCTTTTCAGAGGCTCTTGGGTAAAATGATGCTTCCAAACTCCCCACTTTGTAAGGGAAACCATGGCTTGAACCCACATGATACTTAAGTATAATAAAGCAGCATGAAACTAGATCCAAATGGAAAGGTCAGGCACGTGCAGCTCAGATACGAACCTGGACAAAAATAGCTCTCAAACAAGAGACCTACTAACAATAGAAGACAGTCATGCTTGCACTGTATGTCTTAGAAGGTTGGAAACTGAAATTTCGATAGCAGACTGGGCATTTTAGGGAAAACTTCAAGGACACTGAACCAGAACCAACCAACACCAATGAGGTGGGTGGGAGTGACCTTTATTCTCTTACTCCTGGGAAGTTGTAACTTGCATGGAGCCATTTGGAAAGGATGTACCATACATCCAGGTATTTTTTAGTCCAGGCTTCTGAGACAAAGCTTTAAAGTTGGAAGAACTCTCAGCAGCCATCTTACTTGACACTTTCCAAAGAGTTACCTACAAAATGAGAATTCTACTGGGTGTTAGTAGGTAATATACAGAACAAAAAAAAAAAGGAGGGTTTTTGGTCAAATAGCTTTGAAAAACTCTGGATAAACAGATATAAATATGTTTTTAAATAAATGCTTTATTTTAGAATAGTTTTATATTTACAAAAATATTGGAAAAATAGTACGGAGTTTCCATACATCACAACCAGTTTTCTCTGTTATTAACATCTGACATTAGTCTGGTACATTTGTTATAATTAATGAACTGATATGGATACATCATTATTCATTACAGTTTATGCTTTATCCAGATTTTCTTAGTTTTTATTTTTATTTTTTGTCCTGATGTCTTTTTTTTGTTCCAGGACCCCATTCACTATAGCGTATTATGTTAAGATGCCATGTTTCTTGAGGCTCTTCTTGGCTACTGCAATTTATCAGGCTTTCCTTGTTTCAGATAACCTTGAAAGTTTTTAACAGTACTGGTCAAGTATTTTGTAGAATGACTCTCTAGTGAAATTTGTCTAATATTTTTCTCACAATTAGACTGGGATTATGACGTTTTTGGGAGTAAGACCATATAGATAAAGTGCTGTTCTCATTACATCATGTTAAGGCTGTATACTGTCAGGATGACTTAACCATTGTTGGTGTTCATCTTGGTTAACTGGATTTGGTAGTGTTTGCTAATTTTCCCCACTTTAGAGTTGCTCTTGTTTTCCCTGCACTGCTGTAATTTTCAGAAGGAAGTCACTATGTGCAGCTGATATATAATGTGTGGAAAGTTATTCTCTGTCTCCTTGGGGCAGAGTATCTACATAAAGCATTTGGAATTTTTCAGCATGGGAGATTTGCCTATTCTCTTCCATTTATTAATTTAATCATTTATTTATATCAATGTAGACTCATAGATATTTACTTTATACATTGGGTTATAATTCAATATAATTTTATTGTGGTGCTCAAATTATTCCATCTTTGGCCACTAGGAGCCTAAGTTTCTTCCAATGTTCTTTTGACATACTTTCATCATTGTGGTTTTTTATTTGTTTTTTGTTTGTTTGTTTTGTTTTGTTCATTTTAGCATGTGCATAGTTTATGACATAAGATGTTGCAGGCTAATTTTGTATATTTTCTGCTCTAGTACTAAAATCAGATATTTTCCAAGGAGTCTGTTTTTTAATATATGAATAGTATTAGAAACCAAGACCTGGGGCTGTATATGCTTTTTGCAACTTGTGTGCCACTGCCTCCAGGAACTCTCAGCTGACAGATAAAAAAAAGTGTATGTTTGTATTAATTGATGTATGTGCACCTATCTATAAATATTTCTGTATGTAACATCTGTATATATATTAAGCAAAACATAATTTCACATTGATGTCTCCAACTCTAATCCTTCACCCCACACAACATTTTAGCCTTCCCCTTGCTTGTCTGTAGTTTCCAGCTTCAGCAATGAAAACCTGGTTTCCATCATCTGTCATCCAATTAGTTAATTGTTGAATTCCAGTGTATATGCTTAGAGGTTTCAGACTTGACTTCTACTCCCTGGGAAAAAAACTTTATCAACTAGAGTACAGTGTTTATGTATAGTTTCTTTTGTCTTTGATCTTATAGATTCCACTAATTTCTAACGTTAGTTTTATCCTACCCCTTTGAATGAGGCTGCTTTATGTGTTTGTACTACAGTCTTTTGCTATATTCTGCATTCCATCCTGGGATTCCCCTACTTCCTAATTTTAAAAAAAATTTTGCATGCCTAACATATACCCCAATTCCAGATATCTAGAAGGGAAGCAGGTGTTCAATATACACCATATTGTTTGCAGGAGTAGTTAAGGCAAAGTGAGCCAATCTTATCAGTGCTTGGAATGGTGGAAACTCTTCTTACATCCAGGTTCCCAGATACTAGCAGAAGAGCAACCTTGTAAGCAGGTTTTCCTACAGTTAATAGTCTCAGGCCTACTATGTTAACTCTTATGCACATTATATAATGAAATCACACAGCACACAGTGTTTTTCAGACTGGTAGCTTTCATTTAACAATATGCATTTAAGATTCATCTGTATCTTTAAGTGGTTTGATAGTTTATTCATTTTTATCATTGAATAGTATTCCATTGTTTGGGCATACCAGTTGGTTTATCAATGCAGCTAATAAATGTCTTGATTGATTCCAGTTTTTGAAGATTATTAATAAAGCTGCTCTAAACATCTGTGTTCAGGCTTTTGTGTGGACATAAATAGTCAAATCAGTTGGATATGTAGAAGTGTGGTTGCTTGACACTGTGGTACGACTATATTCAGCCTCATGGGAGACTGCCAAACTGTCTTCCAAAGTGCATTCCCACTAGCAATAAATGAGAGTATCTGTTGCATGTCATCCTTGCTAGCAATTTATTGTCAAGATTTTTTATTTTTTCCTTTTTAAAAGATTTCAGCTATTCTAATAGGTATGTGGTAGTATCTTATTGTTGTTTTAATTTTATTTCCTTAATGACATACAATGTTAACATCTTATATCATTTGGTGAAGTGTCTATTCACATCATTTGTGCATTTTTAAATTAGTTTCTTTTTTTATTGAGTTTTAAAAGTTCTTCGTATATTTTAGATACAAGTTTCTTATCAGATATACATTTTCGAATATATTCTCCTAGTCTATTTCTTGTCTTTTTGCTATCTTAACAATGTATTTCATGGAGCAGAAGTTTTTAGTTTAAATAAAGACCAACTTGCCAATGTTTATCTTTTATGGATTGTGCTTTTTGTGTTGTATTTAAAAATTCATTACCAAATTCAAGTTTTCCTATATTTTCTCCTATGATTTCTTCTGGAAGTTTTATAGTTTTGCTTTTACATTTATATGATCAATTTTGAGTTAATTCTTGTATAAGATATGAGATCTGTGGATAGGTTTTTTTTTGCATATGGATGTCCAATTGTTTTAGCACCATTTATCGAAAATACTACCATTTCTCCATTTAATTGACTTTGTGCCTTTGTCAAAAATTAATTCACAAGTGCCAGATATGGTGGCTCGTGCCTATAATCCCAGCAATTTGGGAGGCCAAGGCAGGCATATAATTTGAGATCAGGAGTTTGAGACCAGCCTCGCCAACATGGTACAACCCTGTCTCTACTACAAATACAAAAATTAGCTGGGTGTGGTGGCGCATGCCTGTAATCCAGCTATTTGGGAGACTGATGCAGGATAATTGCTGGAACCCAGGAGGCAGAGGTTGCAGTGAACAAAGATTGTGCCACTGCACTCCAACCTGAGTGACAGAGTGAGACTCTATCTCAAAAAAAAAAAAAAAATAGTTCACAATATTTGTGCGGGTCTATTTCTGGGATCTTCATTCTGTTACATTGATTTATGTTTCTTTTCTTTCACCACTACCACACTATCTCGATTACTATAGCTTTATAGTAAGCCTTAAAATTGGGTAATGTAAGTCTTCAAACTTTGTTCTTCTTCCATTTTATTTCAGTTATTTAAGGTCGGTTAGCTTTTCATGTAAACGTTAGAGTTTATTGATACCTGCAAAATGGCTTACATAAATATGTTTTTATTTCAGGGCTTCTCGGAACCATTAGTGTTCAAATGTGAATTATGAATATCCAAGAAAGATAAATACTTTGTAGCACTTTCCAAACTTATATGAATCTGAAATTCTATTTTATTTCTGGGCCTCTATTGCATGACTCTGGAGATGTTGCCCTTAATTTGACAAAATGAAACAATGAATCTCACTGAGAAAACAGTATCTTGCTAGGTTAATAATTTGATGAGGATCAAGGACTGAACTAAACACTTATTACTTTATTTTGTGGCTATGAATATATTTCAGTCACATCTGTCTGTGGCATATATCTTCACATATATCTCAGATAATCTTATAGTTAGTTACAAGCTCAGAGAAGCGTAACATAGATATTATCTGGCTTGAAAGATTTCAGTGATTCATGATAGATGAATAGCTTTTCATCTAACTTAGGCTTTCAAAAATAGTGATTAAAAGCGATTATATATTAAATATAGTTTTCTTCACATTTTGATGATGCAGCATTATACAATTTAATATTAAGGATAATAGTAACATAATTCTTATTATCCCTTACTTCCAGTGTTCATTGGCACTCATCCAATAAACATAATGGAGTTGGGGGACATTCACTGAAAACTATAAAGCAGTGAATTGAACATATTGAGGTAGGTATGAAGTCCATCAATCTCATTGAGCTTTCAGTGCCTTTAAAATGCATTCCCCTGACTCTTCTCGCTTTCCTAAGGGTAATGGCACCGTTTTGTTACTCTGTTCACCTAAATAGAACTGTACTAATGAGTGAATTAAAAGGCTTTCTTTAAGATGGTTAATATAATTGGCCTCTCAATTAAATGCTTCTTTTCTTCTGAACCTCCATCAACTTATTCAAGCACTTCTGAAAGGCCATTGAAGTCATCCTTGAGGTCCTCAGGCTAAATGGTTACAGAAATGACAAGGTGTGTGCCTTTCTGATACCTTACCCTCTGCTTGATTTATGTCTTTTTATGGAAGTGGTAGGCAAGTTGAAAACATCACCAATGGATGGTTCTATTGGTGGACTGGTAAAATATCCAGATTATCAGTTTCTAATCATTTTGTGATCATGTGTTCTGTGGTGGGTTGAATAGTGCCTCCTAAAAAGAAATATATAAATTTGGCTGAGTGTGGTGGCTCATACCTGTAATCCCAGCACTTTGGGAGACTGAGATGAGTGGATCACTTGAGGCCAGGAGTTCGAGATTAGCCTGGCCAACATGGTGAAACCCTGTCTCTACTAAAAATATAAAAATTAGCTGGGCATGGTGGTGCATGCCTGCAGTCCCTGCTACTCAGGAGGCTGAGGCATGAGAATCGTTTGGACCCTAGAGGTGGAGTTTGCAGTGAACTGAGAATGTGCCATTGAATTCCAGCCTCAGCAACAGAGTAAGACTCTCTCTCAAAAAAGAAATAAAAAAGAAAGAAAAAAGGAATATCCCAATTCTAACACTCATCAATATTGAACGTGACCTTACTTGGGATCTTGGCAGATGCTATTAAGTTAATGATGTCAAGATGAGATCATATTGGATCATCTGGGTAGTCCTTAAATCCAATGGCAAGTGTCCTCATAAGAGAAAAAGAGAAGAAGATACGAGAAGAGGAGAAGGCCATATGAAGATGGAGGCAGAGGGTAGAGTTATATTAGAGAGAGTCAAATGCCTGGAGCAACAGGAGCTGGAAGACGTAAGAAAGGATTCTTCCCTAGAGGCTTTGGAGGGAGCAGGGCCCAGCCAATACCTTGATCTTGAACTTCTCAAGTCCTCTTATTCTAGGACTACCAGATAATACATTTTTGTTGTTTTAAGCCACCAAATTTGCGGTAATTTGCATATAACCTATGCACATCCTCCTGTATACTTTAAATCACCTCTAGAATACTTCTAATACAATATAAATGTTATGTAAATAGTTGTTATACTGTAGTGTTTTATTTGTATTATTTTTATTGCTTTATAATTTTTAATTTAAGAAATTTGAATATTTTCAACTCATGGTTGGTATAGAACCTGTGGATTAGGAGGGCCAGGACTGTGTTCAGAACTGGCCCTCCAGGTATTAGATACTTAACATAGCAAGCCCTTTGGCAAATTTCAGGTGTCAGAGAAGACAAGAAATAACCACTGGGGCACTTTTCAGAGCCCAAGGAGGCTTCACAATTAGACTAACAGCTTATAAGATAAGTTGAGTACAGCCAATTGAGAAGGATTGACCTAATTCTTCCTTTTTAATTACCTTAATTTTATGCATCAGGTAATTAATTGAATGACTTAGTGATTACAGCTGCTTCTCTATCTTCAGCTAGGGATGAAAACAAATTGCCTTCAGAAACATAGGTGGATGGGGGAAAAGGAGAGATCAGGGAATGGGTCAGAAATAGGAGTCTGTACAAACTCTATGCTCCATAGTGATACAAAAATCACTGTGGTATTTTGCTTCTGAAGAATGTATATGTCTTCTTGGTAAGAGGAAAGGAAAGGGAATGCTCACAGATTCTAGGACTAGAGTTTAACTTTGACATTTTGGGCCAGATATTATTGCAGGAGGCAGCGGGGCTGTCATGTCCATTGTAGGATATTTAGCAGTGTCTTTGCCTCTGTCCACTAGATATCAGTTCTCCATTCCCCACAAGTTATTACGAATAAAAATGTTTTCAGACATTGCCAAATAACCCCCTGGGGTCTTCCCAGAGACAGAAGATCATCCCCAGATGAGAACAACTGGACTAGACTGTTGATGAGGTTAACCATTTGTTACAGGGCTGCTTTATGCAGCTACACAAGCTGTGCAGTGACAATTTCACGGAGCACCATTCTCACAGACTTCAATATTGTTGTGACAACTTACTTCAGATTTTTAAAAATATCTGCAACCCAAGGGTTTGGCCTTTAATGTTGAGCCTTTGTAGGCTAAGAACATGTGCTTTTCAATTTAAATACAATGTAAAAAATTTGTGAAAGCTGTATGCCCATCAGAATATCTGATAACTTTAACATCTTAGAAGATGAGTCACTGGGATCACACTGATTTCTGCCAGTGTTCTTGCCTTCCTCCTTACTATTGCGTAGACCTTATTACAGGTTGAGCATCTGAAATTCACAAAATAAATCTGAAATGCTCCAAAATTCAATACTTTTTGAGTGCTAACATGATGTTCGAAGGAAATGCTCATTTTGTAGCTTTTCAGATTTGGGATACTCAATCAGTACAGTGTGCATATTACAAAATCTGAAAAAAATCTGAAATCCAAAACACTTCTGGCCCCAACCATTTTGATAAAGGAATATTCAACCTGTATCATCAGTAACTGTGTCACCTCTGAAATCTTTATTTCAAATATCTTACTCCCTGATTGCCAACTTCTGTGCTTTTTGTCTTGATTCATCTAGTCCTCTCTCTACAACAATATTTTCATCCCAACTGGGTCTCCAATGCACTGACCTCACCATTTTATGCCTGACTATTATTTTACCTACATTTGCCTTTGTACCCAGTTTAGACGCTCTTGTCCATCATGGTAATCATTCCCTTGTAAACATCCTCAATGACCTTGACTTTCTGGCCCTCTGATATGTTGGTATGGCTAAACCCAATTCAGATTGAGTTTAATTATTTGCCTTGTCTGAACCTGAATTTAAACAGATGAGCGTTTGTACCCAAATGAAAAACACACATATGGTAGGGTGACCCATTGCAGCTTGATTTCAAGATGTCAGACTTCAAATGAACCTCACACTGCCTAGAATTTTCATCGTGGTGAGTATGGTTTCTCCTTGTCAGGACAATTCTTTCATACTTTACTCCCTCGGGTGTCTTACCATCCCTGTCCATTTATCTGATAACCTTGCCTGAACAAATAGAAGCGGGGGGACTTTCTCATATACACATTATCAAATCCAGAACATACCATTGTTTGGATCCATATTTTTGTTTTCCATATTTTCAGTGCTTCTACCAAGAGTCAGTCTCCTGTGCTCTCTGTGCCAGAGACTGTAACTTCTTCAATGATTCACTTCTGTGGTTTCCCCTACCTTTGACAGCACAGTTTCTTCCTTTTAACCAAATTATTCCAATTGCATATGAACACACTGTGGACTCTCACATTTTACATTGCCCTCCCATGATCCACATTCTACTTCTTCATTATCCTATTTCTCTCTTCTTCTTCATAGTAAATAAGCTTAAAGGAGTGGTCTGTATTCATTGCATCAGGTTTCCTGTCTTCCACTGTTTCTTTAATCTACTCCAATCTTGCTTTTACCATCATTACTTCTCCAAAACCATTCCTGTGCATGATAATCCTGTTGCCAAAATGGGTGGACATTTCTTTGAATTCTTTTTCACCATTTACTATTGACCTCTTCTTGAAGCTGTTCTTTCAGTTTCTAGAATACCACTCTCTCTTAATATCCCTCTTGCCTCTTTAATCGTTCTTTTTTGTCTTTTTGTTTGCTGGTTCTTTCTTCTCAATCCTACATTTATTTGTTAGACTTCTCTACCTGTTGGTTCTGGATGATCTTCTCTGTCTACACTTTCACGTACAGTGACCTCATTCACTCCATGGCTTTAAATGCCAGATGGACAAAGATGGCCCTGAAATTTATAACTACAATACTATATTCTCTCCTGTGTTCCAGATTTATATATCCAGTTGACTCTTTACTATCTCTAATTGGATATATTATAGGTATGTCAAATTCACATTGTCAAAACAGTGTTTCAAAATTTCTCTTTTTTCTTCTTCCAGGTTCCTCTTCAACACTTTCTCATCTTAGTAATTGACACCCTCTCCCACTCAGCTACTCAACCCAAGAACCCAGAAGTCAACCTTGATTTGTTACTTACTTTCATTCCCTGCCTATAATTCTTCAGCATGACTTTTCATTCTGATTCTGAAATATATCTTATTTCCCTTGTCAAAAGGGAACAATACCAGACATTTATTAAAGTTGGCAAGACAGATTTTATTCAGACTACTTCAATGAGGGAGAGAGACACAGTATACCCTGAGCTCAACTCCAGCTAAGACAAAGGTGACAGAGGGTTTTAAAGGGAAAACAGAAAACACAAAGGAGCTCTGGGGAAGTGAAAAGGAGGAAAAAAAAAAAAAAAGATTGGGGGAGCTGTGGAGCAATAGAAAATTACAGAGGGCAGTAAGTGAAGAATTACTGAAAATGGTTTGGGTTTGGGATTGTAGGTTGGAACAACGTATATTTTGTGGTTTGGTGGCATTGTGTGTCACCTTAAGGGACGTGGTGTAGTGCAGGTGGCAGCCAGCTAAAGTTTGGTCATGTCTCTTAGCACAATCTTTGGGCAGATCCTTTGTGCTGTGTGGAAGTTCATATCCTCTTCCTGTTACCACCTTGTCTGTCATCTATCATCTGGTCTTTTGAAAGGGTCCCTTCAGTGGTCTCCTTGCACCTATTCTTGCCCAGTATAAACAAAATTGTGTGTTAACTATGGAAATGCAAGTCAAAACCACAACGATGTACCACTTCACACCCACTAGAATGGCTATAATAACAAATAAAAATAAAGACATTACAAGTGTTGGTGAGGATGTGGAGAAATTGGAAACTTTATACATTGCTGCTGGGAGTTAAAATGATACAGCTACTTGGAAAACAGCTCGGCAGTTTCTTAAACATAGAGTTACCATATGACCCAGCAATTTCCTTCCTGGATAACTACCCAAGAGAAGGAAAACATATGTTCTCTCTCTCTCTCTCTCACACACACACACACACACAGTACCCAAATGTTATTGTCTAGTCATTATGGATCACAGAAGGGCTGTCTTTACTGCAGTCACTCAGGGATCTAGGATGACGAAGCCGCCACCAATTTCAACAATTGTTGATTGTTATTCTACAGGGAAAGCATCCTCTGGCAGATCTTGTATTAGCAGTTGATACTCTTTACTTCTACTCACAATTTAGAGGCTACAACTAGTCATGTGTCCCCATCTAATTCAAGAACAAGGAAGTGCAATCCTACATTGTGCTTGTGAGGTAGGAAACCAGAAATGGTCAGTGAACAGGTGAATGACTATTCAAGACCCACTCCAGGGCCTGAGACCTTGCTGTTCTCTCATCTTGGTATGATGTTCCTTCACCTCTGCGCAGATCTTGCTCCTTTTAATCCTGTGGTTCTAGAATTTCCCTTAGAGAATGTCTGTGGTTTAAGTCAGTTCCAAGAAGTGCCTTAATTTTGTCCCCATTTCTTTTGAGCTCTTTATCCCAACCTCCAATGTGTTGTTATAACCCTGCTTACATCATAATCTAAAATTATTTTGCATATTTCTTTGCTTATTTTTTATTGACTATTCTCCCTAGGATGTAAACCTTTTGAGGTTATAGTGTATATTCTTCTCTTATTCAATTCTGGAATCTCCAACATTTAGAACAATGCCTAGCAAGCTCATAATAGAAAATCAATAAATACTCATTAAATAAATGAATGAATATGCTTTTTTACTTTTCTAGCATTTTTTATGCTGTTCCTTCTTCCTTTCTCAGACAAAATACTATGTATTATCTAATGTTCTAAGCTTAATGTCATCCTCTCCATAAACCCTTCCCCTAGTCACGGGGTAATTTCGAAGTGAGCCATGCTCTCATAAAATTTTACCTATTCCTTTTTGGGTACCAGATACTTGGCCTTGCATCTTTGTAGTTGTATGAATGACTTTCCACCATTTCCTATTCCACATCTTGGATTAGATTTATACAGCTTTAATACAAAGTATTCTACCTTATGAATGTTTTATGAATGTTTTATGTCCCAGTACCAAGCCTATTCAACAAATATCTACCAACCAATTGCATTCTAGGAAATATTCTAAATGCTGGGGATATAGTAGTGAACAGCTCTGGGGAGGCTCATTTGCTATGGGGGCACACAGAACAACAAACAAATAAATATATAACTAGAAGTGATAAGCACTTTGAATAAAATTAAAGTAGAATAAACGGGACAGACAGTGAAGGAGGAGTGGTTAATTTAAAAACATTGGTCAGAGAAAGTTTTTCTGAGATGTGATACTTGAATAGAGCTCTGCATGAAGTGAAGATGCAAGCCATCCATGCACCTGGGAGAAATATGTTACAGATAAGCCCAACAGCAAGTGCAAAGGCCATGATAAATAAGCCAGAAGAAGCCTAGTATAACTCATATGCATTGGAATAGGGGAGAAGGCAGAGACTTGTTGGGATCACATTTTAGTTTGTAGGCCATGCAGTGGGTCTGGGTTTTGTTTTAAATATGTTGGCATGCCATTAGTAGATTTTGAACAGATTATGGTGGTTTAAAGCATCAAATCAACCATGAGGGTCTCCTCCATGGAGAATAGTCGAGAGTAGGGGCAGCAAGAGTGGAATAAAAAAAAAAAAAGTTAAGAAGCTATTTGATAGACCAGATGGGAAAGGATGGTAGCTTGGATTAGAGTGGTAGTGCAGAAATGTTTGAGAAGTGGTCAGAAGGTGAGAATGATATTCAGGGAGTCAAGGAAGAAAGCGTTTCAATAGAAAGGAGAATTAAAAAACATCAATGTTGTTGAGAAGTTGAACAAGAAGAGGATAAATAATTGATACCTGGAGGTCATTGGTGAGCTTGATGAGTGTGACTTTCCTGGAGCAATGGAAAGGAAAGCCTGAGTGAAGTGATTCCAAGAAAAGGTGGAATATGAGGACGTGGAGACAGAGAATATAGATTGGTGCAATTTTGCTAGTAAAAAAGAAGCATATAAATGAGGGGATTATAAGGATTATAATGTGAAATGCATAATTACTTAAAGAATTAACATACTATTTTTAAAACAACACATCTCTCCATTCCATTAACTTCTCCCTATCCCCAGGGAAGAGAAAGACCTTCTGTATGTGAGGGACAAAACAGACTCCGGGGAGACCAGTCAGGGCACTTTGCTTAGAGTAAAGGCTCTAGAGGGAAGCACAGGAAAAGTGGTAGAAATGCACTGGGGCAAAGTCTCTCATGTCCATTTTAGGATCTCTCTCTCTCTCTGTCTTGCCTATCCTTTCTTGGCTATGACACTGTTTTCGCCCATTTTGGGTTTCTGCCCAGTGCTTCTGAATTTTACTTTCCCGAAAGCCAGTTGTCCTGGCAAGAATGCCTTGTTGCAGATGGAAAAGGCAGGGGTAATCAAAATAATGAAAATGAAAGCTAAAACAAAGTCTAATTATTTTATGCTAAAAACGTGAATTGATTCTGTTTTTTACCTCCAATATTTTTCCTCATCAAAGAAATAAGACTTTAAAAAATGGAATCAGGTTATGGACCTAGAAGAAAAATGACAGAAAAACAAAAAGCAAACAAAAAATCACTTGACTGTTTTAGTGTATACCAGGGGTCAGCAAACTACAACCCACGGGCCAATCTGGCCTACCATCTGTTTTTGTAAATAAAGCTTTATTGGAACACAGCCATGCTTATTTATTTTCATATTGTTGATGCCTACTTTTGTGCTACAATGTCAGCGTTGAGTAGTTGTGACAGAAAGTATATGGCTGTAAAAGCCTAAAATATTTACTATCTGGCTCTCTAGAGAAAATGTTTGATGACCTCCTCACTTACACTAACATTTCTCAAAATGTGCCCTCAGTGACGTTACCTCAGTGGGGTACCATGAGCACACAAGATTGGAAAATTTCATATTAAATAAGGGTAAGCAAATTTATTCAATGTAGGACTCATGGAGGCTTACATGTGCCACTATGAATTATGAGTCTCTAAAAGGAAGACAGTGTTCTTTGTAGGTTTAAAGGTAAGATCTTAAGGGAATTAGGAGGGGAATTTAGTACTGAATTCTAAATATGCCTAGATCCTGGCCTAGAAGACACCTCTTCTTTTCATAGAATTCTGGTTAAGTAAAATCTATAAGGAAAAATGGAGTGAGAACAAACATACCATTTTATTAATAGTTCTTCAAGTAGCCAATGCCCCAGTATAGGGCTCCCATGTAAATGATCATGTTGAAACACACAATATGTAACTTAAGGCATACAAGTGGCTTCCTATCTTCCCCTAGTTTAAATCTTTAAATATTACCAACTCATGCCAGGCTCATGGATAAAGGAAGCTGAGTAAATGAATGGAGAGCAATATGGCAGATCTTAGGTCTTCACCGGCTTTGGTCCAACTTATGTGTCTGGAGGAGGAAGAAAGAAGAGATGACAATCAGTCACACCTGCACAGAAACAGCAGTGTAAATGGAAGTGTGGGACAGCACTGCAGCCTTGTTTATGCTTTTAAGACACAGTGATTGCATGCAATCATAATAACAGTCCAGTCACTATCCCCAAACTCTGAGTAATATAATATACAATTCTTCCTTCTTTACTGCTGTCAGACAATTAAAAGGCATGAGCAAAAGTTCCCTGGCATGGTAACAGGATGCTGTAATATGTTCTTTCCCTACAGTTTGCTGGCGTTCCCTAACTTATCTGACTTCAATATCCTTTGCTTTTCACAGAACTCATAGTGAGACCAATCTTCTGGAAAGAACCCACTTGATCTTTAGTGGGCATAAGAATTTACTGGAGATTTTTGATTAATAATAATTCCATAACTGTAGTCCAGCTGAAAGATTGCATTTCAGCAGGTTCAGGAGCCTGCATTTTTTTTTTAAACTCCCACTTGGTTCAAGAACAGGTAGTCCACTGGTCATAATTTGAGAAACAATGGTCTCAATGTTAGCTGGAGAAACAAAAGGAGTCCTTAAGCTACTGTGTACTTCTGCCCTACTTAGCAGAGAAGGCTGGAGTAAAACTCCAGGCTGGTAACTACGCTTGAGTTAAATCGTGCTACCTATCATCTTTGGAAACCTCTGACACAGATAAGGAGTTGGCCTAGACTTTTAGTTTGAAATTTTGGCAAACTGAACTCTCTGAGACATGACTCATAAACCAGATCTAGAAAACCTGGAGAGTCTGAAAGATTGTAGGGGCACTTTGTGTGTCAGAATTGGTTGAATCATTTACATAAGGAAACAATAGTTGGAGGACTTTTTAGGGTTACACTCAAGAAAGATTAAAATTCAGTTTTCTGTGTTATTTAAATATGCTGTCTGGAAATTTATAGTATCTTTCTTTTTGTAAGTCACTAATAACGTTAAGAATGGTAGAGATGACATGAAAGATCTTGCATGATTTGCAGGCAGTTTTCAAGAGAAATAAAGACTTATGAGAACAACTCAAATTAAGCTGTCTGAAAAGAGAATGAACTGCCTTGGTAGCCAGCAAACTTACATAATGAAAAAATGTACAAGCATAAGATAGATTGTAGAGGGAATTCAAATATCTCACCAGTTCTAAGGTTCTATATTTTAAAGTTCTAAATTTTAAAATTCTTACCAGCTCTGAGATTCTGAGTCTGTTGTATAATCATTTCATACCTTCCTTTTGGATGACAATGCCAATTTTATATTTTATTTCAGTAAATATAACTTACATGTCCACTTGGGGGTAGTAAAGTATTTTTCCAGTATCTCTAGGGATTCATCAGTATTTCCTCTGCGCATCCATTAGATGCAAGTAAAAATAGTACCAACTAGATGTTGTACTATTTCTTTCAGTTTATAAATGACAGTTTCTTCTGGTGCATATGTAAACACAGTAGAAATTATGGGCAACCATGTTTCATTTTATTTTTCTATTTTTTCTTTTTCTGTAATGCCCAGAGAGTTAAAAACATACAAATTACAGTGATTTTATCAGCAACAAATATGCCCAGAGTAGGTCCAGGCTGAATGACATTAAAGTTAATTCTACAATAGTCCCATTACATTTAATTTAATTTAATTCGAAATAAAAGTCCCAAGGTGGCTTGAAAGTTTCTGTGTTATAAAGATATGCCAATAGTTGAGTCCTTCTCCTCCTCCTAAATAATTTCAAGATTATTAAATTTTTACTGTAACAACAGTAACTTAAATTACACCAATACCCAGTGGCTTAAGACAACACTTTAAAAAAAAAAAGTTATTATTTCACACTTTCTGTGGATGAGAAATCCAAGTGTAGGTTAGCTGGGTGTCCCTGGCTCCAGGTCTTTCACAAAACTACAATGAAGGTGTCCACTGGGGCTGCAGACATTTCATGGCTTAACCAAGGATGGGTCTACCTCCAAGCTCACTGGCAGCTGGTTTCTTCAGAGAGAACTATCCAAGAGAGGGAGAGAGAGAGAGGGAGGTACGCCCAGGAGAGAAGTCAGTCTTTTTATAACCTATTCTTGAAAGTGACATCTGGGCCGGGCAGCAGTGGCTCACGCCTGTAACCCTAGCACTTTGGGAGGCCGAGGTGGATGGATCACTTGAGGTCAGGAGTTCCAGATCAGCCTGGCCAACATGATGAAAACCCATCTCTACTAAAAATATAAAAATTAGCCAGGTGTGGAGGCATACACCTATAATCCCAGCTACTTAGAAGGCTGAGGCAGGAGAATCATGTGAACCTGTGAGGTGGAAGTTGCAGTGAGCTGAGATGGCACCACCGCACTGCAGCCTGGGCAACAGATTGAGCCTTGATCTAAAAATAAAATAAAATAAAAATAACATCCTGTCCTTTCTGCTATATTCTATTCATTAGTAAAAAGTCAATAAGTCCAGCCCACACTCAAGGAGAGAAATTACACAAGGACATGAATACCAAAAGGTGGAGATCATTGCAGGGGTCCATGTTGTAGGCTGCGTAATATAGATAGATTTTACAACTAAATAGTTTTAAATTATTTCTCATTTGAAAAGTTACTATTACTAAGTTAATATAAAAGTTAATATTACTAAGGTAATATTCTTCAGTTAATCAGATTTCTATTTTATGGGCAGGGAAACAAGAATGTGTCTTGCACTGGTAGTCAGTAGACATGGATATCAGTTCTTCCTCTGTGTTGAGCAGCTGCAACACCTCAGGCACATTATACAAGTACTGAATCTTGATTCCTCTGTCAATGAAGAAAGGCAGTTTGAGTATACTCTTTAAGATCCTTTCTAGCCTGGAAATTCTTTTTCAACAAAAAATCAAATTCTCTTCTAAGAACATCTAACTGTCTTTCCTCTAGACCAGAGTTTCTCAACCTCAGCACTATTGAAATTTTGGGTCAGGTGATTTTGGGGGCCATCCTGGACGTTGTAGGATGTTGCACTGAAACCCTGGCCTCTACCTACCAGACATCAAAAGACATTCAAAAATGTCTTCAGACACTGGGGATTGAATCTAACATGCAAATATAATATCCTTTTCTATAATATCTTGATTATTTTTCCATCAAGAA
This sequence comes from Colobus angolensis palliatus, assembly GCF_000951035.1. NCBI lineage: Eukaryota > Metazoa > Chordata > Mammalia > Primates > Cercopithecidae > Colobus > Colobus angolensis. The sequence continues at coordinate 6,781,108 of NW_012122932.1, forward strand.
AAAATCTATAAATCAATACACAGGTGTTAATAATGTAAACGTATTTTTTAGTTTAAAATATAAGTGATCTTTTGAGGCAGAAAGTCATGGCCTGGAGGTGAGAGAGTGTTTCTAGTGACTATGTCAGGAATTGGGGGTGGAGAAGCCACACTATTCATACTAAGCATGAATCATACACACTCACAGAAAATGAAATGACTAGAGAAAAATCTCTAGGAGCCACAGAAGCAATTGTGTGAAAGTATGTGTGAGTTACTGTGATGGATCATTTTATTTAAATTTTATTTTATGTTAAATTCTGGGATATATGTGCAGCACACGCAGGTTTGTTACACAGGTAAATGTGTGCCATGGGGATCTGCTGCACCTATCAACCCATCACCTAGGTATTAAGCCTCACATGCATTAGCTATTTGTCCTGATGCTCTCCCTCCCCTATCCCCCCAACAGGCCCCAGTGTGTGTTGTTCCCCTCCCTGTGTCCATGTGTTCTCATTGTTCAGCTCCCACTTATGAGTGAGAACATGCAATGTTTGGTTTTCTGTTCCTGTGTTAGTTTGCTGAGGATGATGGCCTCCAGCTTCATCTACATCGCTGCAAGGGGCATGATCTCATTTCTTTTTATGGCTGCATAGTATTCCATGGTGTATATGTACCACATTTTCTTTATCCAGTCTATTGTTGATGGGCATTTGGGTTGATTCCGTGTGTTTGATTGTGTGAATAGTGCTGCAATAAACATATGTGTGCATGTATCTTTATAATACAATGGTTTATATTCCTTTAGGTATATACCCAGTAATGGGATTGCTGGGTCAAATGATATTTCTGGGCCAGGCACGGTGGCTCGCGCCTGTAATCCCAGCACTTTAGGAGGCCGAGGCAGGCAGATAATAAGGTCAGGAGATCAAGACCATCCTGGCTAACACGGTGAAACCCCGTCTCTACTAAAAATACAAAAAATTAGCCAGGCACGTGGTGGGTGCCTGTAATCCCAGCTGCTCAGGAGGCTGAAACGGGAGAATGGCATGAACCCAGGAGGCAGAGCTTGCAGTGAGCTGAGATCGCACCACTGCACTCCAGCCTGGGCGACAGAGCAAGACTCCATCTCAGAAAAAAAAAAAAAAAAAAAAGATATTTCTGGTTCTAGATCCTTGAGGAATTGCCACACTGTCTTCCACAATGGTTGAACTAATTTACATTCCCATTGTAAAAGTGTTCCTTTTTCTCCACAGCCTTGCCAGCACCTGTTGTTTCCTGACTTTCTAACAATTGCCATTCTGACTGGCATGAGATAGTATTTCATTGTGGTTTTGATTTGCAATGATAAGTGATGTTGAGCTTTTTTTGCATGTCTGTTGGCTGCATGAATGTCTTCTTTTGAGAAGTGTCTGTTCATGTCCTTTACCCACTTTTAGATGGAACTGTTTTTTTCTTGTAAATTTGTTTAAGTTCCTTGTAAATTCTGGATATTAGACCTTTGTCAGATAGGTAAATTGAAAAAAATTTCCCCCATTTTGTAGGTTGCCTGTTCACTCTCTTGTGGGAAGTCAGGGACCCTGAACAGAGGGACCAGCTGGAGCCACAGCAGAGGAACATAAATTGTGAAGATTTCATGGACATTTATCAGTTCCCCAAATTAATACTTTATAATTTCTTATGCCTGTCTTTACTACAGGCTCTGAACATAAATTGTGACGATTTCATGGACATTTATTAGTTCCCAAATAATACTCTTATAATTTCTTATGCCTGTCTTTACTTTAATCTCTTAATCCTGTTATCGTCATAAGCTGAGGATGTACGTCACCTCAGGACCACTGTTGTACAAACTGATTGTAAAACATGTGTGTTTGAACAATATGAAATCAGTGCACCTTGAAAAAGAACAGAACAACAGTGATTTTCAGGGAGCAAGGGAAGACAGCCATAAGGTCTGACTGCCTATGGGGTCGGGCAGAATAGAGCCATATTTTTCTTCTTGCAGAGAGCCTATAAATGGATGTGCAAGTAGGAGAGATGTCATTAAATTCTTCTCCAAGCAAGGAATATTAAATATTCTGACCCTAGGAAAAGAATTACATTCCTGGTTGGAGGTCTATAAATGGCTGCTCTGGGAGTGTCTGTCTCATGCGATTGAGATAAGGACTGAAATACACCCTGGTCTCCTGCAGTACCCTCAGGATTATTAGGGGGTAGAAAAAATCCCACCATGGTGAATTTGAGGTCAGACCAGTTCTCTTCTCTCAAACCCTGTTTTCTGTTCTTTAAGATGTTTATCAAGACAATACATGCACAGTTGAACATAGACTTTCATCAGTAATTCTAATTTTGCCTTTTACCTTGTGATCTTTGCTTTGCCCTTTGCCTTGTGATCTTTATTGGCCTCAGAAGCATGTGATCTTTGTGACCTACTCCCTGTTCATACACCCCCTCCCCTTTTGAAATTCCTAATAAAAACTTGCTGGTTTTGCTGCTCAGGGGACATGATGGACCTACCAATATGTGATGTCACTGGAGGCCCAGCTGTAAAATTCCTCTCTTTGTACTCTTTCTCTTTATTTCTCAGACCAGCTGACACTTTAGGGAAAATAGAAAGAACTTACGTTGAAATATTGGGGGCAGGTTCCCCCGATACTCTATGAAGGATGTCAATAGTAGTTTAATGGGAATAGCATTGAAGCTATAAATTACTTTGGGCATTATAGCCATGTTGATTCTTCCTATCCACAATGATGGAATGTTTTTCCATTTGTTTGTGTCCTCTCTTATTTCCTTGAGCAGTGGTTTGTAGTTCTCCTTGAAGAAGTCCTTCATATCCCTTGTTAACTGTATTCCTAGGTATTTTATTCTCTTTGTAGCAATTGTGAATGGGAGTTTATTCATGATGTGGCTCTCTGTTTCTCTGTTGTTGGTGTATAGGAATGCTTGTTACTTTTGCACATTGATTTTGTATCCTGAGACTTTGCTTAAGTTGCTTATCAGCTCAAGGATCTTTTGAGCTGAGATGATGGGGTTTTCTAGATATAGGATTATGTCATCTTCAAACAGAGACAATTTGACTTCCTCTCTTCCTGTTTGAATACCCTTTTCTTTTTTTCTTGCCTGATTGCCCTGGCCAGAACTTCCAATGCTATATTGAATAAGAGTGGTGAGAGAGGGCATCCTTGTCTTGTGCCGGTTTGCAAAGGGAGTGCTTCCAGCTTTTGCCCATTCAGTATGATATTGGCTGTGGGTTTGTCCTAAATAGCTTTTATTATTTTGAGATATGTTTTTGTACTGTGATGGTTAATTTTATGTGTCAACTTGACTGGGCCACAAGACACCTAGACATTTTGGTCAAACATTAGTGTTGGTGTGCATATGAGGGTGTTTCTGGATGAGATTAACATTTAAATTCATCTGAATGTTAGATTGAGTAAAAGAGATTGCCCTTCCTAATGTGAGTGGGCCTCATCTAACCAACTGAAGATCTGAATAGAACAAAAATGCTGAGTAAGAGGGAAGTTCTCCTGCTTGACTGCTTGGGATGGAACTTTGTTCTTCTGTCCTTGAACTGAAGCTTATACCATTGCCTTTCCTGGGTCTTTAGTCCTTAGACTCAGACGGGAATTACACCATCATCTCTCCTGGATCTCCAGATCTCCAACTACAGATGTTGGGACTTCTCAGTTTCTATAATCATCTGAGCCAATCTTTCCTTCCTTCTTTCCTTCCTTTCCTTCCTTCTTCCCTTCCCTTCCCTCCCTCCTTTCTTCCTTTCCTTTCTTTTCCTTTCCTTTCCTCTTTCTCTCCCTTTCTTTCTTTCTTTCTTTCTTTCTTTCTTTCTTTCTTTCTTTCTTTCTTTCTTTCTTTCTTTCTTTTTCTTTCTTTCTTTCTTTTTCTCCTTCCTTCCTTCTTTTCCTTCCTTTCTTTTTTATCTATTTATCTAACACCATCATCCATCTATCTATCTATCCATTCATTCATCCATTCTACTGGTTCTCGTTCCCTGGAGAACACTAAGGAGAATTATGATAAGAGACAATATGGTCATGGAAAACTTCTAGAAGGGATGAGATGAGAAGAAGGTGGACAGAAGAATTTTAGGTGAGTTGCAACTTTTCTGAGCATCATATTCCAGAACCTGGCACTTTATAACACTTGAAAAGTTTTTCCATCTAGCCTGGGTTTCTCCTGTTGCCATTCTCAGCTCATAGGCTCAACAAGGAATCCCTCCTTGACCAAACTTTCGTCAGGCTCCTTTGAGCCTTGTTTTTACTAGGCCTCTCTGTGGCCTCCATCTTTGGCCAGCTGAGGCCAGTTTTAGCTAGAATCCTACTAAGCTGTTTTATAGACCTTGATATCCAGTCAGGCTTCTTTTCACGTGTTTTTTGTCTAGTCAACTCTCTCAGCCTCCTAATACCTAATAAAGTTCCTCTTGGCAATTTTTATTGTCTCCCTCACCCTGACTGTTGGTTATAAATCCCCACTTGTCTCGGTCATATTTGGAGTTGAGTTCAATTTCTCTCACCTATGGCACTAGTCTCTCCCCCATTGTAATTGTGTTGAATAAAGCCTTGCTTGCCGTTACTAACAAGTTTCCAGTGCAATTACTTTTTCTTTTACACCATTAGGAAATGACACTCCAATAAGTAAAAATTACAGGGTGAAGTTTGAGACTGAATTCTAAGACATTCTTTCAATTTCAGTCAAAGCATGATTTTAGATTTTTAAAAATCCCAGGGTGAGCCACCCAACAGTTACCAAGCGTATTTTAAAGCTATGTCCTTCTGCTGTCAAGAATTTGGTATGTGTGTAAGGAATACAAGTTATTTTTTAAAGCTAATCAAATTAGATAGATAAACCTGTTAATGAAATTCTCTTAAATGAGATCCAAAGACCGTTATTACACATTGAAGAAGTATGCTTTTTTATGTTATAATTTATTTTCTAAATTATACAGCCTATAATCACTCCTCATTCATTAAAGGTAGTGAGGTATGGAAGGAGCCACGGGCCCACGTTAGGAGAAATCAGTCCTGATATGAACCTGTTGACTCATTGTTTCATCTCTGATAAGCCATATTTCCTTTTTGTGCTTTAGAAAGTTGGTATAGATTTGTAGCTAAGAGCTGGAGGTCTAGACTTAGAACTAATTGGCTGAATTAAATCTCATCTTCAACATTTATTAGCTGTGTAACTGTGGGTAAATCACTTAAGTCCTCTTTTTCAATGTATTTTTGTTCTGTGGGATGGGGATTATAATAGTGTCCATCTCTTGGTAAGGTAAAAATGGATGATAAATGTAAAGCTCTTAGTAGAGTAGATAGAAAACTCTCAAGTAACATTATGGATACATAAAAGAACTGTTGAACTAGATAATCTTGAAGGCTCCTTCATTTTCTAAATGTCTATAAGATGCATAATGTACATAGGAATTCAAAATAGGCTGCATGTCTCTCTTGAATCAGGGTCACAGTTAAGAAGAGATAGTGAAAGAATGACTATAAATTTCCTTTCAGTCAGTAATCTGAAAACCTTATAATGTGTTTATAGTGCATTTCCACACTATAAAAAAATAGTCTCCAGCTAAGTAGAGGAGAATGTGGAAAATTTGCATCTTTTTACAGTGAATCCTGTGGGATATTTAAAAACAGATGTATAGGGAAGATAAGTAGATCTGTTGCTATTTTCTGCACTAATATTAATGGACAGCACTCCACAGTAATACTTCCACTGTAGGTTAATTACAAAATGCTGATGAGGCTTTCATGTCATAATTAGCATGCTTCAGCCTATTTCATCTGGTACCTCTGGGTCAAAAATCTGGTACACTGACTATTTTTTTCAATGAGTTAACCACAACTTTAAGTGGCCTATAATTATAACAGTGTTATTGGCATGTATTCTAAAAACAAATCACATATATTACAACAAGATGGCAGAATGCCAGCATATTAATAGCTAGTGGTGTGCTGATAAGCCAGCTAGCTGGGAGAGGAAAAAAGCCCTGATTTGTGGTGTTTGCCAATTTCTGCAGTATAAATATTTTCACTGTGACTGATTTTGAGCTATCAATCATTTGACAACAGGCCTGCAAAAGTCCTAAATATTTAACAGTAAGCTTTTATAAACCAGTCCAAGCCAGTACCGGCACACTCCTGAACCACTGATACTTTTACATACTGAATTCTTAAGTTGGAATAATGGTACTTCTTTAGCTATCCCACAAATATGTTCATCCAATTAAAATTCATCCATTAAGAGAGTATCTTTATGCAAGACTTAAGTGCGCTTCACAATAGAGGTTATAATAATTTGAGTCACAGACTACTTTGAGGAGCTAAGCAAAGCTATATACATTTTCTCTCCAAGGGGAAAAAAGTACTAAGAATTTTGAATATAATTTCAGGAGATTCTTGGATCTCCTTACATTCATTCATGGGTGTCAGATTTAAAATGCCTGCTATTTCTTTGAGCTAGAGAAACTAATGTGACAGGCAACATTCTGAATGTCATTGCTTCAGTTCACTAAGCTTATAGATTACTGGTGTGCTAAAAAGTCACTATCTCATTGCAGAAAAGTTAAGTTACCAACACAGTCATGTGTCACTTAGTGATGAGGATATGTTCTGAGAAATGCATCATTAGGCAATTTTATTATTATGCAAACATCATACACAAAACTAGCTGGCATAGCCTACTACACACCTAGGCTATATGGCATAGCCTATGGCTCCTAGGATACAAATCTTTACACCATGTTCTTGTACTGAATACTATAAACAATTGTAACACAATAGTAAATATTTTTGTATCTCAACATAGAGAAGTTACAGTAAAAATATGATATAATCTTATGAGACCACCTTCACATATTAGTCTGTGGTCTGTTAATGACTGAAACATTGTTATGCAGCACAGGATTGTATTTTATTAGTCATGTTAACTGTGTGGACTCTTCCATCATTATTCTAAAACTCAGAGACCACAAGGAATTCATAAAAACATGAGGTAAACCATTAGTAGCATTAAACAATTTAGTTTTGTTTTCTCCCTTTGTTCTATGAATTTTATACGAACCATTATATAAGCTAACTCTAGAACTTGTGATGTTTAAATTTTCATTTTGAAATACTTACTTCCTATATGTGTATATGTATGTGTATAGAGGTATGTATAAAGAAAAACTAAACCAACATTCTTTTATTCTTTTTTTCCTTTTTGAATCTTATTTCCTCCTGACTAGGTGAAATCCCTTTTTCATATGGTCCCAAAGTACTTGTACTTATATTTTGTGGCACACTTCACAATCAGATTTAAGCAATTAATGTTGTCATGGTTTTCAGAAATAATCATATCTTCTTCTCGACGTCAACTTTCAAGGGCAAGAAGTTTATAACCTGGCATGATGCACATCTCCTAATGGTCACCAAGTGAAGATTTGTTTAAAGGAAGGAGGAAAGAAAAAAGGACCAAAGTTTTAGTCAACCAGTCAAAATGCTAGCTTTAGTTTTAGTGTATTTCTCTTTCTGTTCACTGACAGCAGCAGCATATTTAGTCCTGGTAATTGGGAGTTGATGTTAAGTTGATGTTTAAGGGCTAATAGATTATCATTGCACAATATCTCTACTTTAAAAGGCAAGTAGAAAATTAATTTCTCCTCCATTTCTGAGGTTTTGTTTTGCAGAGTCTTTTCAACTTAATCCTCAGATGACCACAGAATTTTGTCCACTAATGTAAACCATCATGAGAGAATTCTGATTTATTAAAATTGGGTTGTAGTTAGCAGAGTTTCTTTGTTTTAATGTTGAGTATCTGAATATGACTATTAAATTAACAGATGATGATGTCAGAGATCAATACCCCCATTTATCATTGGAATCATTCATTCAACTTATGAACAATTCAGAGGCTAAATGCTGGAACTTTTGTGTTTTAGCATCAGTAACTCCTGAGATTGGGAAGGGCCTTCTTGTACCATAGGGACAGCAGGCATGTCATTATAATCACAACTGATTGGGTGGCCAACTGAAGGTCAGGTATCCCTGTCAGAAACATAATCTTAGTCTTTTGTCTCTTAATATGGTTCCATTTGGAACTGTTGCTTAACTCAATACATTGAAATATGAAGCCAACTCACTTTATCACATATTTATTGAACATCTACCATTGTGACAGATATATTGCCAGGGTTCCAACAACAGAAAAAATGAACACCAGATACATCATGTCTTTGACAAATTTACATCCTGGAAAAGCAAGAACATAAATCACTGAAATAAAAAGCAGAGTGAAGGAAAAGCTTAAGAGACATAAACTGACAGAGAAGTCAGATACAATATCTATTTGAATAAAATCAAGCAAGGCTTCCTGGAGGAAGCACCACATTGAGATGAACACTGAAGGATGGGTAGGATAGAAACAGATGGAGATTGGAGATGAAGAGGGCCTTCTATGCATGAAGATCTGCAGCTGGGAAAAACTGTGAGATGCATTTGCATAAGAACAGCAAGTAATTGCATTTGAATAGAGTATACATTACTTGTGATGGTATAATGGAAAATTAGTCTAGGAAGTAGTTTTGTCCATATTACATGTGTGAAGAGTATTGTGTAGGTAATAAAAGACTGAGTAAGTAAAAGTGGGTTTGAGACCAGTTGTTGCCATTTGACTTGTCTTGATTCCAAGATACTTCCATCTATACTTCCATCTATACTATATGAAATTAGACATTAGAAATCCAAGTCTAGACCAATTTATGAAAATAACTAAGTTCCTGTTTGGTATAGTTTCTGCTTCTTTTGACCTTTCACCACAGCCCCCCCCTCTTCTCATTCTTCTCTAAGGTGAACTTCTTAGTTTGATCCAATTCCTAATGAGAAATGGCTGATAATGACTTGGCAGTTGGGGTGGGAGAGATAATCATTCTCAGGAGCACTCTCATGTTATAAGGGGGAACTCTTAAAACAAAGACTGTAGGACTGTAAGGAATCACACTATAATCGCAGTATATGAGGCAGTAGGCAAACGCAGGCATGCCTCAGAGATACTGTGGGTTCAGTTCCAGGCCATTGCAATAAAGTGAGTCACAGTATTTTTTGTTTGTTTGTTTCTCAGTGCATATAAAAGTTATGTTTACACTATATTGTAGTCTATAATAACATTAAGTTTTTAAAATGTATGTAAGTTAAAAATATTTTGTGGCTAAAAAACAAAAATGATAATCTAAACTGTCAGTGAGTCATAATCTTTTTGCTAATGAAGGGTCTTGTCTCAATGTTGACAGTGGCTGACTGATGAGGGTGGTGGTTGCTGAAGGGTGAGGTGGCTGTGGAAATTTCTTAAAATAAGACACCAAAAAAGTTTGCTGCATCCAATGACTTTTACTTTCATGAAAGATTTCTCTGTAGCATGCAATGCTGTTTGATAGCATTTCACCCACAAGAGAACTTCTTTCAAACTGGAAATCAATCCTTTCCAACTCTGCAGCTCTTTTATTGTCAGTTTATAGAATATTCTAAATCATTTGTTGTCATTTCAACAATGTTCACAGCATCTTCACTAGTGGTATTTCCATCTCAAGAAACCGTTCTCTTTGCTCATCCATAAGAAGCAACCTCTCATTTGTTCAAATTTCATGATGAGGTTGCAGCAATTCATTAACATCTTTGGGCTCAACTTCCAATCTAGTTATCTAGCTATTTCTACCATATTTGTGGTTACTTCCTCCACTGAAGTCTTGAACCCCTGAAAATTATTCATGAATGTTGGAAGTAACTTTCTTCAAACTCCTATTAATGTTGGTATTTTGACTTCCTTCCATGAATCATTAATGTTCTTAGTTGCATCTAGAATGGGGAATTCTTTTCAGAAGGATCAATTTACATTGCCCAGACCCATCAGAGGAATCACTATGGCAGCTACCACCTCATGGAAATATGTTTCTCAGAGTTGAAATTATTCCTTGATCCATGGGCTGCAGAATGAATGTTGTGTTCACAGGCATGAAAACAACATTAATATCCTTGTACAACTCCATCACAGCTCTTGGGTGAATAGGTAGGTGCATTATCCATAAGCAGTAATATTTAGAAAGGAATTTTTATTTCGAGCAGTAAGTCTCAACAGTGGGCTTAAAATATTCAGTAAACCATGCTGTAAGCAGATGTGCTGTTATCCTGGTTTCGTTTTCCCATTTATAGAGCACAGAATAGATTTAGCAAAATTCTTTTTTTTTTTTTTATTATACTGTAAGTTCTAGGGTACATGTGCATGACGTGCAGGTTTGTTACATATGTATACTTG